>NW_028270140.1:89369304-89680554 GCF_037043375.1 Chiloscyllium plagiosum
ATGGTTCATTCAGAAAGTGACGATTATAAGCATGGTGCTGCCATATTGCTGAAAAGAAGACTCTTAACTCTGTGATAACTTTTTGACCCGTTTCTAACAGAATCTTGACAGTGAAGTTAGATGGAAATGCTTTCAATATCATTGCCAGGTACATGCTGCAACACCAGCTCATTGATGAAGATATATTTGAACAGAAAATAAATTTTAAATGTGTATTAAGACAAACAAACAGACAGTCATCTTGAGTGGTTTGTTTGCAAAAGTAGAGTAAGAGAAAGATTATTCAGTCACAGGAAAACTTGGTTCAGATACAATCAATGAATGTGGGTCAAAATGGATTGAACTTTGTGAAGCTGATCATATTACAATTTATAAAATCAAAAAACAAAACTTTATACTCATGAACATTCTGTTTAAGAGAAGGCTGTATTCATGGAAAAGATCATCAAAACCAAATAGATCATCTTATTTTTATTGTTATTGTTTATTGTTGTCACATGTACCTAAGTACAATGAAAAGTTTTGTTTTGCAAGCAGTACAGGTAGATCATAGCAAACAAGGATATAAAGATCATAGGGTATTTAGGCAGACTGAAGCATACAAGGTTACGGCTGGACAGGATGTGCACAAAACAAGATCTACATTAGATTTGAAATTAGAGAATCCATTCAGCACTCTAATAACAGCAGGGAAGAAGCTGTTCTTGAACCTGTTGGTGCATGTCTTTGAACTTTTGTATCCTCTGCCTGACGGAAGCGCTTGGAAGAGAGCACTTCCAGATTGACAGCCTTTCCGTGGCAATGAGAAGTGTAAATGGAGTTCATGGATGGAAAGTTGGCTTCTGTGATGGTCTGGTCTGTGTGCACAACTTCTTGTAGTTTCTTACTGTTCAGAGCAGTTGCTGTACCAGGCTGTTATTCACCTGGATAGAATGCTTTCTATGGTGCTTCTCTAAAAGTTGGTGAGGGTCTGAATGGACATGTTGAATTTCCTAAGCTGCCTGAGCCTTCTTATGGTGAACCAAAGAATTAGGAACTGTGTATGATAAGTAAAAACTACAGTATTACGGGGAGGAGCTGGTGTGGTGGTTCTGTTACTGGGCTAGTAATCCTGAAGAAGGGCTTATGCCCGAAACATCGATTCTCCTGTTCCTTTGATTCTGCCTGACCTGCTGCGCTATTCCAGCCACACATTTTTAAGTAGTAATCCAGATGCTTAAGAAATGCTTTGGGAGCATGGGTACAAATCCCATCACAACTGTTCATAAAATTCAAATAAAGTAAAGGGTAACAATAAGCCAATTGTCACAAGAGTCCATTTAATTTATTAATGCCTTTTAGGAAGGACATCTGCCATCCTTACCTGGTCATGTGACTCCAGAGCCACAGCAATGTGCTTAACTTTGAAGGGAATTAGCGATGGGGCACAAGTGCTGGTCTTATCTGTAACACCCACATTTGAAGAAAGAAAAACATTGGATCTGATCATAACCCAGTCACGATGTCTTTAGCTGTGAAAATACAAGAAACAATGCAGAGTTCAAATTAAAAAAAAATCTTTATTTAGGTATGAGATATTTAGAGAGAAGACAAAAATGAGGGATTGACATTAACAATGTGATTGACATGCTAAGCATTGCCGTGAATCTGTACAAAGAGATGCAGACAAGGGTAAAGTTGGAAACAAATGGGTGAAGTTGAAAGAAAGCGTGACTAAAGTTCCAAAGAAAATTACACCAGAAAAGAAAACCATGACAAGTAATGTTATTTGACTCATAAAAAAACTTGACACGGTGAGTACAACAATGCAATGAAAGTGAAACGTACCCAAGATGAAATAAACCAAATTAACAAAGAAACAATACAATAATTTGTGATTCAACAAAAAAGATGACAGCTTCAAAAAATAAACACAAAGGTGGTGAATCTATCAGAGACAGATGTGTGAATATATTATATGAAATTATGACAAATTGGGAAGAATATGTAAGTGAATATTTAAGATGATTGATGAGGCTAGGGTACTATACATAATCGACATGGATTTTTCTAGTCTACATGGACCAAGCATTTGACAAGATCCCCCATGGGAGGCTTGTCCAGAAGATTAAGTCATGTGGGATCCACAGTGAGTTAGTAAGTTGGGTACAACGTTAGCTTAAACTTAGAAAATATAGGATAGTTGTGGAGGGTGTTTTTCTCTGGCTGGCAGTCTGTGACCAGTGATGTTCAAAGGGCCAGTGCTGGAACTACTGTTGTTTGTAATATATATAAATGATTTTGATTTGGTGGTCTGATTAATAAGTTTGTAGGTGAATATTGGTGGAGTTTCAGATAGTGAGGAAGGTTGTCAAAGGATACAGCAGGATATAGCTCAGTTAGAAAGTTGGGTAGACAAATGGCAGATGGCGTTTAATCCAGACAAGTGTGAGGTGATGCATTTTGGGAGATCAAATGCAAGAGGAAAGTTTACAGTAAATGGCAAGACTCTTAGGAGCATTGATACACAGAGGAATCTTGGGGTACAAGTCCGTAGCTCCCTGAAAATGGCAGCACAGTGAATAAGGTGGCAAAATACTTATATGGATAGATTACCTTCATCGGATAGGCATTAAGTGTAAAGGTTGCCAAATCATGTTGCAGCTATATAAAACTTTAGTTAGGGCACATTTGGAATATTGTGTGCAGTTCTGGTCACCACACTATAGAAAGGATGTGGAGGCTTTGGAGAGGGTGCAAAGGAGTTTACCAGGATGTTGCCTGGGTTGGAGTGTAAGGATTGCTTTAGCTAGAGCATTGGAGGCTGAGGGGCGACCTGATAAAATTCTAAGATGCATAGATAGGGTGGATATTTGGAGTCCTTTTCCCAGGTTGGTAATGTCAAATACAAAGGAGCATGCGATTAAGAGGAGAGGGGAAAGGTTTAAATGAGATGTGTGAAGAAAGTCTTTTAAATAGAGGATGGTAGATGCCTGGAACATACAGCCAGAGGAGGTGGTGCAAGTAGATATGCTAGCACTGTCTAAGAGAAATTTAAACGGGCCCATAAACAGGCAGAGAATAGAGGAATATGGACCACGTGCAGGCAGATGGGATTAGTTTAGAATGGCATCATGGTTTGCAGATATAATGGGATGAAGGGCCTGTTGCTGTGCTGTACTATTTTATATTATATGTTCTATGAACTGTACCTTGATAAAAGTGGAACCACCAAAAGAGACCAATTAAACGGATGTGAAATTATGGTAGAAGAACTGGAAAAAAAACGATGAGAGAACTCAAAGCAGACAAAGTATCTACAGATATGATCCAGGTTTTAGATGAAGTAGGCATAAAGGTTATTACCAATCAGTGCAACAATACAGGTGTAATATCAAAAGACATGAATCACTCTCTTTTCATTAAGGTACCAAAGAAGCCAGGGATATTTAACAGCACTGAACATTTGAGTCATATTCTGAGAGTAGCATTACAGAACACGAATATTATGAAACGCTGATGCTCTGCAGAGTAAGAATAAAAAGAATTAATAGATAACAAGGAAATGTTGGATAAAATAAACTAACATTTTACTTCTGCCTTCATTATGGAAGATATGAAAAACATTCCTGTAATCGCTGTAAATTAGGAGGTGGAAGGAAAGGTAACTTAGTGGAATTATAATCACCAGGGAAGTGGAACTAAACAAACTGATGGAACTATGGTCTGTCAAGTCTCTGGGTCCAGATGCAATTCATATGAGCATCTTGAAAGAGAATGTTGCTGAGGTCGTAGATGCATTGGGTTAATATTCCAAAATTCCCTTGATTCAGAAAAGGTTTTGTTGGATTGATGTGTAGCAAATGTAACCCTTCTATTCGAGAAAAGATGGAGGCAGAAAACAGGAAACCCCCATAGGTTAGTTAGCTTGACATCTGTCATGAATATGGTGTTAGAATTGACCATTAAAAAGATTATAGTTGGGCACTTAGAGAAACACAAGATAATTGGGGAACAGTCAGCATGGTTTCATGATGAGGAAATAATATTTGGAAGGAATAACATGTGCGGTAGATTAAAGGGAGCCAGTAGGTATTGTAGTTAGATTTCCGCAGGGCGTTTCCACAGGTGCTACGTTAAAGATGTTTTGTGGAAAATGAAAGCTCATGGTGTAAGGGACAACATAGTAGTATGGAGAGAAGATTGGCTATAGGTAGAAAACTTTACCTGATTGGCAGGATGTGGTGAGTGAAGTCTGTGTTGGGCCCTCAACATTTTGCAACTTGCATCATTGACTCAGAGGACAGTGAAGATATGGTAACTGAATTTACAGATGACACAGGATAGTTAAAATAGTATGTTTGTAGAAGTATTTTGATAAGTTGAGTGCACGGCAAAAGTCTGGCTGATCAAGTGGAATATGGAAAAAAGTGAAGTTGTCCACTTCAGTTAGAAGAAAGAGTGTTACGTAAATGGAGAATAGCAGGAGAAATCCCAGGTGCAGTGGGATTTAAGCATTTTAATGCATGAGTTACAAAAAGTTAGATAAAGACTTAGCATGTAATCTAGAAGGCTAATGGGATGGAATTCTTTAATATGAGAGAAATTGAATAAAAAACTAAGGATGTTATACACCGAGGGAGTGTTGCTGAACAAAGAGACCTTGGAGTGCAGCTTCATTATTCCTTGAAAGTAGAGTCACAGGTAGATAGGATAGTGAAGACGGCATTTGGTATGCTTTCCTTTATTGGTCAGAACATTGAGTACAGGAGTTGGGAGGTCATGCTGCAGCTGTACAGGATGTTGGTTAGGCCACTTTTAGAAGATTGCGTGCAATTCTGGTCTCCTTCCAATCGGAAGGATGTTGTGAAACTTGAAAGAGTTCAGAAAAGATTTACAAGGATATTGCCAGGGTTGGAGGATTTGAGTTATAGGGAGAGGTTGAACAGGCTGGGGCTGTTTTCCCTGGAGGATCAAAAGCTGAGGGGTGACCTCATAGACGTTAATAAAATCATGAGGGGCGTTGATAGGATAAGTAATGCCTTTTCCCTGGAGTGGGGGAGTCCAGAACTAGAAGGCATAGGTTTAGGGTGAGAGGGGAGAGATATAAAAGGGACCTAAGGGGCAATATTTGCACGTCGAGGGTGGTGCATGTATGGAATGAGCTGCCAGAGGATGTGTTGGAGGCTGGTACAATTGCAACATTTATAAGATGTGTACATGAATAGCGTGGGTTTAGAGGGATATGGGCCAAGTGCTGGCAAATGGGACTAGATGAAGTTAGGATATCTGGTTGGCATGGATGAGTTGGACCAAAGGGTCTGTTTCTGTGCTGTACATCTCTATGACTCTATGAGTTACACATGGCATGGGTGAGACCATATCTCAAATACTATATGCAGTTTTAGTCTCCTTATCTAAGGAGCAGTGTAAATTTGTTGGAGGTGATTCAGAGGAGATTTTACCAGATTGACATCTGTTATAAATGTGTATCTTATGAGGAAAGGTTGGACAGGCCTTTTCCACTGGAGATTAGAAGAGTGAGGTTGGAGTATAGAAACTCTGAATGGTCTGGAGAAGGTGGACATGGGAAGAATGTATCCTGGTGCGGGTGAGTGAGTCCAGGGAGCACCATTTAAAATTAGAGATTGCTCTTTTAGGGCAGAGTTGAGAAGATTTATTGTCCCTCAGCCGACTGTGCAACTTTGGAAGTCTTTGATGCAGCAGAAGCACGGTTATTTAAAACTTTGAAGGCAGTGGTGGATCGATTCTTGTAAGGCATTCCAATCAAAGGTTATTAAATCTGGCAAACAAATGCACAAAACAATGTTCAGATGTGAACTATCCATGGAGGACACATGTGAGATGGATGAAGAAGTGTACATATGTTTCATAGATGATGAATAAACCATTAGCATGGTTTATTGTGAATTGTGAACATTTATTGCATGTCAACAGATAGGAATGAATAGGCAAGACCTAAGATTATTATGAAATTTTGTAATGAATAAAAATTTTAAAAATGTTTTAAATGAAATACAAATCAAATGAGGAGTATGTCAGGGTTGTGTTTTGTTGCCATACTTATTTAATTGCTTTACTTGGTATCGGAGCGTTTTCCCATAACACGGAATGAAAACTCAGGAGGCAGGCAGAACGCAGGCAAGGGGAAGTTTATTCATACGGAAACAAGTTAAAGCAGTGAGAGGTGAAAATGTGTTGCTGGAAAAGCGCAGCAGGTCAGGCAGCATCCAGGGAACAGGAGAATCGACGTTTCGGGCATAAGCCCTTCTTCAGGAATGAGGAAAGTTTGTCCAGCAGGCTAAGATAAAAGAGAGGGAGGAGGGGCCTGGGGGAGGGGCCAAACAGGGAGAGGGCCAAACGATCTTCCCTGAATCTCGCCTCGTCCTACGAACTCAATTATTCGCTTAATCTTTGGCTCAGATCAGAAGATAGGTCAATGACACACTGTAACTCGGGCAGTGAAAAGCAGTATTTTATACATTGCTGTATTATAATGATCACACACAATATGGGTACAGCCCTTCCCTCCAGTCCATACACCCAATCTGGTAAAACACCTAATCAATGATGAGCATTCCCATGTCCAGCCTTATGTTCTCATAATCTCATGGTGTATAACGAACTCTATAATCTCTAGGGTTTGGGATCTTTCTGTGCATCCTATTCACTCAGATTCCAAAATTTATTGCTGTACTCCTTCAGGCCTCTCAGGCAGGCTTTAGAGATGGTTTAAATTCAATTATTTCTTGTATCTCATGTACTGTCTTTGTCAAATTCAGTTATTACTGTTATTTTGCCCACTGTCCTAATTATGCGTGCAAAAATACAAAAGACAGTTAGTTTCAACTAGTTGCTATAAGATTTGTAAAATTGATTTTTGTTAGGAAGTTAGTTATAAAGAGTAAATTAAATACAGCTTTTCCTTCTCTTAGTACTTTATGTTTAATAGTCTGTAAGCAATCTATTTTGTCCAGGTGCATGATGGTAATTCCTGAAGTTAACTAACTTTCACATCCTGGTCTAAATGGTTTTTTCTTTAATACTTTTATTAAGTGTTAGTTGCATGTATATATTCTTCATGCTAAAAGTTATCCTTAGAATCCCAAGGGAATTTCTCATGAGAACTTATTGCAGAGTAATTAATTCCAAAGAAACAACTACAAAATAACTTTAACCGTTGTTCTGATAACGAGTTAAAAAGTTGACTGGGCTTAACGCATGCCTGGTATTCATTCATACACAGGGGCAGTTACTTTTCCATTAATGTGGGCTAAGATTAGTTGCTTGTCTATTTTACAGACATGGGGAGAAAGTGAGGTCTGCAGATGCTGGAGATCAGAGCTGGAAATGTGTTGCTGGAAAAGCGCAGCAGGTCAGGCAGCATCCAGGGAACAGGAGAATCGACGTTTCGGGCATAAGCCCTTCTTCAGGAAAGGCATGTATTTTACAGACATGCCCATATCAGTATTATCTGGAATGGGAAATCATGGCCTTGGTGTGACTTTGTTCAAAGATGTTGTCATTTTCTTTAATTAAAGGCTGAAACAGACTGTTAGTCTTATTTATCTCCTCTCAGCCATCTTGTGTTTTAATTCTAAGGCAGGCTGCCTCTTTCTGTTTTTTGGCCATTTTATGTGATCAGATATGAGTCATTTTGTTATAAACATTTACAGTACATCCCTACACTTGGTGATGTTTATAATCAGTAGAAACCTTGAAGGGATAAGTAAATGTGATAGAAATGCAATCTTATATATGCAGATCACATTTTGTTGATGTCTGAGACTAAAGAGCTATTGCAATGGGTTGCAAATGATGTTAACAATGTAAGTGAGGAATTTAGAATAAAAAATAATGTTAAGAAAACCAAATTACTGATTTTTGGTAAAAATTCCACAAAATCAAATCCCCAACTTAAAGAATTACCTTTAAGGTGAGACGAGAGAGATTTGAAAAAGACACAAGGGCAAAGTTTTTACATAGAGGGTTGTTCGCGTGTGGAATGAACTTCCTGAGGGAATGGTGGATGTGGGTACAATTACAATGTTTAAAAGACATTTGGATAAGTACATGAATAGGAAAGATTTGGAGGGATATGGCCAGAAGCAGGCAGGCAGGACTAGTTTAGTTTGGGATTATGTTCAGCATGGACTGATTGGGCGAGAGGTCTGTTTCCGTGTTGTACAACTCTCTAACTCTAAGTGGACAAATACATGTACCTTGGTCAAATGGATATAAAAGATGCTAAATTCATCTTTGAAGTTATCAGTACAATTTAAATGGCAAAAGGTGTTTTCTATTAAAGGTATTTGTTTGCAGACACAAACCAAACAAATCTGTATACAAGAAAATATTTACTCATGTGTTATTCTTAATTAACAGTTATCTATATCTCAGAAGCCTGAATAATATGTAACCAAATAATAAAGCTTTCAAAATGTGGGCTTAAAGAAGAATGCTTAGTACTTCTATGATATAGAGTCATAGACTCATAGAGATGTACAGCACGGAAACAGACCCTTCGGTCCAACTTGTCCATGCTGACCAGATATCCCAACCCAATCTAGTCTCACCTGCCAGCACCTGGCCCATATCCCTCCAAACCCTTCCTATTCATATACCCATCCAAATGCCTCTTAAATGTTGCAATTGTACCAGCCTCCATCACTTCCTCTGGCAACTCATTCCATACACATACCACCCTCTTATTGAAAAAGTTGCCCTTAGGTTCTTTTATATCTTTCCCCTCCTACCCTAAACCTATGCCCTCAAGGTCTGGACTCCCCCATCCTAGGGAAAAGACTTTGTCTATTTATCCTATCCATATGTCTCATCATTTCATAAACCTCTATAAGGCCACCCCTCAGTCTCCGACACTCCAGGGAAAGCAACCCCAGCCTATTCACCCCCTCCCTATAGCTCAAATCCTCCAACCCTGGTAACATCCTTGTAAATCTTTTCTGAAACCTTATGAATATCCCTATAAATAACTGACAGGAGGGTTCCCTCCCAGTTGGGGAACACTTCAGTGGTCCAGGACATTCAGCCTCGGACCTTCGGGTGACCATCCTCCAAGGCGGACTTCGGGACAGGCAGCAAAGAAAAGTGGCCAAGCAGAGGCTGATAGCTAAGTTCGGTACCCATAGGGAGGGCCTCAACCGGGACCTTGGGTTCATGTCACATTACAGGTGACCACCATTGCACTATACACACACACAGGTACTCCTACAAACACACACACACTCTCACACACACACAGGCACTTCTATACACACATACACATGGACACACAGACGCACACACAGACACCCACACACACCTTTACAGACACACACACATCCACATTCACACATGCACCCCCTCACAGACTTAAGGCACTCTGCACTCACTACACATACACACACACTTTCTCACACTCACAACCTCCAACCCAGACAGACACACACACACACAGATAGACAAAGACCCACATACACACATATATTTTGTGGGGTGAATTTGTACTTGCAGGGTTACATTGTACTTTTCTTAAAAACTGCATGCATTCATGTAGAACTCTGAGCTCAAAAACTGCATGAATTTATGTAAAACTCCATTATCTCACTTTTTAGATTAGAATCAATCTAAACATCATGGCATAGACAGAGAACACAGGGGGCCAACAGCTTCAACATATTGTCTAGCTATCACCTTTGTTAACAGCTAACGTTTTAAAAAAAAAGGTTTTGTGATTTACACATGAAAGAAGGGAAACTATCACTGTATTCTAACAGATGAAAGGCTTAACAGACAATCGATTTTTCAATGCATAATTTCAGTTACATCACACTGTAAATGTTTGCTATAAATTCTGTGTGTTAGGATCGAGCCCTCCACTATCACCTGATGAAGGAGCGTCGCTCCGAAAGCTAGTGTGCTTCCAATTAAACCTGTTGGACTATAACCTAGTGTTGTGTGATTTTTAACTTTATAAATAACTCAATATATATATCAGGAAGAGAAAATAGATTTCTCTCTGCAGTGGTTTATTTAAAATAAAGCACTCTCTAGCGATGAGGTTAATTCTTGAAAGCATTAGAATAAAGCTTCGACTATTCTGGAGTCTGTTGCTTTGACGTCCTAGCATTTGGTGTCAAGTCATTTATCAAGCATGGTGGTAGTCCCTGGAATCTTGCTCAAAAAGTACATGTTGAAGTTTCTTCAATCAGTCAGAAGAACGAATGAGTTTCACTCTGAACACAACAAGATGGTTCTTCTCTGAATTAGGAGAGATCAGCTGGGAAGCTCTGCCTCAAAGGTTTCTTGCTCCCCAAACAATTTCAGACACCAAAGCGCTGTCCATCCAGTCACTGTTCCAACAGGCCCAGCAGTATCCTACAGTAAGTCAAGCAGTTATCATCAATCATATAATGTCAGGAGGCCTTGTTAAAAGGAGCTTCAAATGTTCGCAGTGATGTTTCAAATATTTCTTTTAAACAAACCACTCCAGATATTTACATAAAACCTGAAACAATCAGTCTTTCCACAATTCTTTAAAACTAAATTTCTCCAATAAATATTAATTACAAAGTATTTTTGTAATAATTTAGATTTGAAAACAATGTTAGGTTAGCCATCTATTAAAGCAGAATCGGAGAATCAGACATTACAGCGGAGGACCTTCGGCCCATTGATGTGTGCCACCAAAAATACCCTCCAACCTATACTAACCCCACATATTCATAACAATGGTTAAAGGCCTTATTAATGGCAAAAGGCATCAAAGAAGAACAAGAGCTTCTTGGACAATCAGTGGCAAAGGATCGTCAAGCGTTGAGGACAGCTTACAATAGAAGCAGCAAAATAAAACAAAGAACTGTGGATGCTGGAGATCGGAAACAAATCAGAAATTGCTGGCCAAACTCAGCAGGTCTAGGTACTCAACAGGGGAATTAATTATGTATTTGTTTTCTCCCCTATCTGGAAGAAATCAAGAAGAAATCACCAGGGAGAAGATAATTGAGGCTCAGGCGCTATCAACTACCTGAGAAGACTAGGGTGCAACAGTAGACCTAAGATTGCCAACCATGATCTATTATGGAAATGTGTTGCTGGAAAAGCGCAGCAGGTCAGGCAGCATCTAGGGAACAGGAGAATCGACGTTTCGGGCATTAGCCCTTCTTCAGGAATGAGGAAAGTTGGTCCAGCAGGCTAAGATAAAAGATAGGGAGGAGGGACTTGGGGGAGGGGCGTCGGAAATGTGATAGGTGGAAAGAGGTCAAGGTGAGGGTGATAGGTCAGACTGGGGTGGGGGCGGAGAGGTCGGGAAGAAGATTGCAGGTTAGGAAGGCGGTGCTGAATTTGACTGAGACAGGCTGGGGGGAGGGGAAATGAGGAAACTGGTGAAATCCGAGTTCATCCCTTGTGGTTGGAGGGTTCCTAGCCGGAAGATGAGGCGTTCTTCCTCCAACCGTCGTTTCGCTGTGGTCTGACGATGGAGGAGTCCAAAGACCTGCATATCCTTGGTGGAGTGGGAGGGGGAATTGAAATGTTGAGCTACAGGGTGGTTGGGTTGGTTGGTCCGGGTGTCCCAGAGGTGTTCCCTGAAACGCTCCGCAAGTAGGCGGCCCGGCTCCCCAATATAGAGGAGGCCACATCGGGTGCAAAGGATGCAATAGATGATATGTGTGGAGGTACAGGTGAATCTGTGGCGGATATGGAAGATTCTTTGGGGCCTTGGAGGGAGGTGAGGGGGGAGGTGTGGGCGCAAGTCTTGCACCTCCTGCGGTTGCAGGGGAAGGTGCCGGGAGTGGAGGTTGGGTTGGTGGGGGGTGTGGATCTGACGAGGGAGTCACGGAGGGAGTGGTCTTTACGGAATGCTGATAGGGGAGGGGAGGGAAATATATCCTTGGTGGTGGGGTCCGTTTGGAGGTGGCGGAAATGGCGGCGGATGATGCGCTGTACATGGAGGTTAGTGGGGTGGTAGGTGAGGACCAGTGGGGTTCTGTCCTGGTGGCGGTTGGAGGGGCGGGGTTCAAGGGCGGAGGATCGGAAAGTGGAAGAGATGCGGTGGAGGGCATCGTCGACCACGTCGGGGGGGAAATTGCGGTCCTTGAAGAAGGAGGCCATCTGGGATGTGCATTTTTGGAACTGGTCCCCCTGGGAGCAGATGCGGCGGAGTCGAAGGAATTGGGAGAATGGGATCGCATTTTTACAGGGGACAGGATGGGAGGAGGTGTAGTCCAGGTAGCTGTGGGAGTCGGTTGGTTTGTAGTAGATGTCCGTGTTGATTCGGTCGCCTGAGATAGAAATAGAAAGGTCGAGGAAGGGGAGGGAAGAATCTGAGACTGTCCAGGTGAATTTGAGGTCGGGGTGGAAGGTGTTGGTAAAGTGGATGAACTGTTCAACCTCCTCGTGGGAGCACGAGGCGGCGCCGATACAGTCATCGATGTAGCGGAGGAAAAGGTTGGGGGTGGGGCCAGTGTAGTTGCGGAAGATGGATTGTTCCACATATCCTACGAAGAGGCAGGCATAGTAGGATATGTGGAACCCGTATGGGCCCCAGCTATGCCTGCCTCTTCGTAGGATATGTGGAACCCGCATGGGCCCCAGCTATGCCTGCCTCTTCGTAGGATATGTGGAACCCGCATGGGCCCCAGCTATGCCTGCCTCTTCGTAGGATATGTGGAACCCGCATGGGCCCCAGCTATGCCTGCCTCTTCGTAGGATATGTGGAACCCGCATGGGCCCCAGCTATGCCTGCCTCTTCGTAGGATATGTGGAACAATCCATCTTCCGCAACTACACTGGCCCCACCCCCCACCTTTTCCTCCGCTACATCGATGACTGTATCGGCGCCGCCTCGTGCTCCCACGAGGAGGTTGAACAGTTCATCCACTTCACCAACACCTTCCACCCCGACCTCAAATTCACCTGGACAGTCTCAGATTCCTCCCTCCCCTTCCTCGACCTTTCTATTTCTATCTCAGGCGACCGAATCAACACGGACATCTACTACAAACCAACCGACTCCCACAGCTACCTGGACTACACCTGCTCCCATCCTGCCCCCTGTAAAAATGCCATCCCATTCTCCCAATTCCTTCGACTCCGCCGCATCTGCTCCCAGGAGGACCAGTTCCAAAAACGCACATCACAGATGGCCTCCTTCTTCAAGGACCGCAATTTCCCCCCCGACGTGGTCGACGATGCCCTCCACCGCATCTCTTCCACTTCCCGATCCTCCGCCCTTGAACCCCGCCCCTCCAACCGCCACCAGGACAGAACCCCACTGGTCCTCACCTACCACCCCACTAACCTCCATGTACAGCGCATCATCCGCCGCCATTTCCGCCACCTCCAAACGGACCCCACCACCAAGGATATATTTCCCTCCCCTCCCCTATCAGCATTCCGTAAAGACCACTCCCTCCGTGACTCCCTCGTCAGATCCACACCCCCCACCAACCCAACCTCCACTCCCGGCACCTTCCCCTGCAACCGCAGGAGGTGCAAGACTTGCGCCCACACCTCCCCCCTCACCTCCCTCCAAGGCCCCAAAGGAAACTTCCATATCCGCCACAGATTCACCTGTACCTCCACACATATCATCTATTGCATCCTTTGCACCCGATGTGGCCTCCTCTATATTGGGGAGACGGGCCGCCTACTTGCGGAGCGTTTCAGGGAACACCTCTGGGACACCCGGACCAACCAACCCAACCACCCTGTAGCTCAACATTTCAATTCCCCCTCCCACTCCACCAAGGATATGCAGGTCTTTGGACTCCTCCATCGTCAGACCACAGCGAAACGACGGTTGGAGGAAGAACGCCTCATCTTCCGGCTAGGAACCCTCCAACCACAAGGGATGAACTCGGATTTCACCAGTTTCCTCATTTCCCCTCCCCCCAGCCTGTCTCAGTCAAATTCAGCACCGCCTTCCTAACCTGCAATCTTCTTCCCGACCTCTCCGCCCCCACCCCAGTCTGACCTATCACCCTCACCTTGACCTCTTTCCACCTATCACATTTCCGACGCCCCTCCCCCAAGTCCCTCCTCCTTATCTTTTATCTTAGCCTGCTGGACAAACTTTCCCCATTCCTGAAGAAGGGCTAATGCCCGAAACGTCGATTCTCCTGTTCCCTGGATGCTGCCTGACCTGCTGCGCTTTTCCAGCAACACATTTCCATCTCTGATCTCCAGCATCTGCAGACCTCACTTTCTCCTCAACCATGATCTATTCCATTCTTGGAGGTTTCAGCACATGACTTGCTCCCACTAGCTGGCCAATGCATCCCCTATCATAATGGGAATTTAAAACAAACATCTTTCAAAATGTAAGGGTTAAGTAAAGCATTCAGCATTAAGTGGTGCTTTTACACTCATCAACACAGGTACCCAAGAGAAAGTTGGACTATTATTTGAAAAGGAGGAATATTGGGGTTTTATGAGGAGTAGGCCCCAGAAGGCACCAGAATAGGTGAGTTGTTCATTCAGAGATCATTCAGTGACACAACAGGCCAAATGGTCTCCCTTTGTGCTGTAGCCATTCTATAATTCTGTAATTTTACTGGGAAAGTATTTCTGTTCTAACCTTTTCCAATTGTGGATGTAAATTTCATTCACCATCAGCACTAGTGGTTCTGTCCTGGCTTCACTTCTACTCTCTCATTCCAATGAAGTGGGAGAAGGAAAATAGTTTCTGCCAAATAGGATGCAGTGAAGGAAGAAAGCAATAAATTATTTTTTTGTTAAAGAAGAGCTTCTTCATCATGGTAAAAACTGAACAGGACTGATCTCTGGGTTTCTAAAATACTAAGTGGTACACTTATAAAATTATCATTTGACAAATCAAATTTTATCTCATCTAAGGATAAACCTGCTCCATAATATTCAAATCTTATAGTTGGTTAAAATTCAATAACATTTGAAGACATTGTCCATCTGGGGTTAGTCAGAAGTCATTCATTTTTCATAGGATTCAGTGTAACATTATCTGGAATGAATTGTAATCTCAGAAGCTTTGATACATAGTTTCCATGGAGACCTGAGAAATTCTTCCTTAAGTTATAACACTAAGTGTTAGATAAAACATCTAGAAATTGCTGGACTGATTTTCAGAGATCTTTCAAAGTGGACACTACTCTAAAGTGTTTTATTTCATTCTTCATCACATTCAGTTTCCTTGAATACTGATTCATAAAATAGTCCAGGTTGACTTAAAGTTGCTTAATTCAAAATACCTGCTGTTCAAGTTTTGTGTGATGTCGGTTATGCCATTTAACTCAATACATAAGACACCATGCCAATCCAAAGAGAGAGAGAGTTAAAATTACAATGAAAGGAAAGGGGATTCACAAACATAAGGCAATAAGATGAATGATAACAAAGGAGGGCAGGAAATGATGAGACAATGACAGAAAGGAAATTAAAATTGAAATTATCAAATGATGTAAAATGTTTAGGAGATGACACACGAATAACAAAAAGAAAATCCATATACAAATCATTGAAGGTTGAGGGCAAATTGAACACATAGTTTGGAAAGCACGTGGAATCCTGGACTTTGTAAATAATGGTAGAGAGGATAAAGCCAATAACATATGACAAAAATCAATAAAACGCAGGTGTAGCCTCAAATGGACTGTTATTATCAGTCCTTGTAAAAATGTGATACCTGCAACTCTTATAAGTGAACATCAACATTATTGAAGAGACCATCTCCAAACCTTTTTCAGAGAGGACATGCTCCTTAAAGTTTACAGACTCAGGTTACATTTCCATGTAATTTGCTGTCACTATGACCTAGCTGTTTTTGCAGGAGCTCTGTATGAACAAGGCTGGCTTGTTCTAGTTTGAGGTTAAGCAGCCCCTTTTCCCTCCATAGCTTTTATTAATTTCATGTAGCTGTTGAACCTTCTGTTGACGTGCCATTTCTAAGATTGGACATTTTTCTCTAAATATATCAAGAGCATCTTTGTATAATGGTAAAGGTACTTCTCCTGGATGTAGTTTCGGCCAATGAGCATCCTCCATTCTCAATCACATGGAATCCAACTAGGAAATTGGGAGTAATATTTCCAACATGGAAAGAGGTGGTAATACAGAATTCGCTATTGCATGACCTTTAATTTTCAGATCCACCAGTGGGTGAATTGGAATCTTAAATTGGGGTGCATGTCACCTATCTTCTTCCACCGTGAGTTTATGAATGACTGGGGAAGTGTCAGGTGTGTCATCCATCTGTGGCTCAACTGAAGGTCCCCAGTGGGCAACTGATGCCCAGTTAGGGACCTTATCCTTTTGTTTCTCCAGTTAAAAATGCAGCAAGAGAAGTTCACTAATGGCTGCATTGAAACTACTTTGAAGGCAGATGACCAGCTCTATTGTCAGGGGTAAATGTAGGGTTATGGGTGGATTGCACTTTGGCGGGTCGGTGTGGACTTGTTGGGCCGAAGGGCCTGTTTCCATGCTGTAATGTAATCTAATCTTCTCAGGGAGATGTCACAGAAATTGGTATGTGTGTGAGACACTGGTTTATGTGCTAAATTTAATTAAATAAAATGATAAAGCCAGAATCAACAACGCTTAGAGGTCACCCATGACAGAAACATGAGAACATATACAAATCTAAAGGAATGTAGATTTATTCCAAGCATCTCTATGACTCTATGATATTTCTGATAAACGTGCATTGGTATCCTTCTCTGAAATCAGAAAATGGTGATATTTGGGATTCAGACACCTTCCAGCTTGTGTTTATGACAAAGCAATGGCAATTCCATTTGAATGGCAAAATGTGCCAAAGCAGTCAGTCTCATGTGATTTCAAAGTGTTCAAATTAACACCACAGATTTTTCCAACCAGCAGAAGAACACTATTATTCTCAAGAAATGAGATAAAAGAGCTCATAAGTGATTACTTGACACCAATGAGCCATCTAGATGTTCCAAACAGATTAAAGAATATCTTGGATCTGACAATAATGGACAGGTGAGTTCTTTGTTTCAGTGAAAGCTATACTCGAGTGCATCTACAACATACAATAGTCTGTCAATCTGAGGGGCAGTATCAACACACCAATTGGCTGTCTCAATAATTTATTTAGAAGCAGATGACAGAAATGTAATGTCCTACCAGTAGATAGAGCTCAATGTCTCAGTAAAGAATTATTCATGCTTTGGAAATAAGTTATTTTATCTAACCTGTATTGCTTATTCCGCCCATTATGTACTATAGTTAAAAATCATCATCATCCAACAAACCATTGGTTTATTATTGTGTATTAAATGTGCTGATGACAGAGGAATCACATGCAGCAGACAACACTTTTGTCTTGTGGTTAGTATTGTGTTACCAAAATAAGGAAAAGTGCTATCGCATTTGGAGTTTGTAGACTAATTATATTCAATTAATTAACAGCCCGACAGGCAACAGCTTAGCTCAGCACTCTACTAAAATAGAGTAAAGGGAAGTCAAGATACTTGATTTTTCCTGGAACTACCGAGATAACAATATCTTACATTCAACCCTTTCAAGGGCAGCAAGGGAATTATTTAATTGATAATTTCATTTTTTAAAACTGCATCTAAGTGTTACTGTTTCCGATAGATGATTCTCTGAATCTTTAGTAATTAAAGTTGCTTGTTCTTTCTGACTCTGGCCTCTTGTGTATTTCCCAGCTATCTACACCACACCAATAAAGCCTACCTTAACCCAGTGGTATCTACACCACTTCAATGAAGGCTGCCTTAACCCAGTGGTATCTACACCACATCAATGAAGGCTGCCTTAACCCAGTGGTATCTACACCACATCAATGAAGGCTGCCTTAACCCAGTGGTATCTACACCACATCAATGAAGGCTGCCTTAACCCAGTGGTATCTACACCACATCAATAAAGCCTGCCTTAACCCAGTAGTATCTACACCACGTCAATAAAGCCTGCCTTAACCCAGTGATATCTACACCACGCCAATAAAGTCTGCCTTAACCCAGTGATATCTACACCACATCAATGAAGGCTGCCTTAACCCAGTGGTATCTACACCACATCAATAAAGCCTGCCTTAACCCAGTAGTATCTACACCACGTCAATAAAGCCTGCCTTAACCCAGTGATATCTACACCACGCCAATAAAGTCTGCCTTAACCCAGTGATATCTACACCACATCAATGAAGCCTGCCTTAACCCAGTAGTATCTACACCACGTCAATAAAGTCTGCCTTAACCCAGTGGTATCTACACCACATCAATAAAGCCTGCGTTAACCCAGTGGTATCTACACCACATCAATGAAGCCTGCCTTAACCCAGTGGTATCTACACCACGTCAATGAAGCCTGCCTTAACCCAGTGGTATCCACACCACATTAATGAAGCCTGCCTTAACCCAGTGGTATCTACACCACACCAATAAAGCCTGTCTTAACCCAGTGGTATCTACACCACATCAATGAAGCCTGCCTTGACCCAGTGGTATCTACACCACATCAATGAAGCCTGCCTTAACCCAGTGGTATCTACACCACGTCAATAAAGCCTGTCTTAACCCAGTGGTATCTACACCACGTCAATGAAGCCTGCCTTAACCCAGTGGTATCCACACCACATTAATGAAGCCTGCCTTAACCCAGTGGTATCTACACCACATCAATAAAGCCTGTTTTAACCCAGTGGTATCTACACCACACCAATAAAGCCTGTCTTAACCCAGTGGTATCTACACCACATCAATGAAGCCTGCCTTGACCCAGTGGTATCTACACCACATCAATGAAGCCTGCCTTAACCCAGTGGTATCTACACCACGTCAATAAAGCCTGTCTTAACCCAGTGGTATCTACACCACATCAATTATGCTTGTCTTAACCCAGTGGTATCTACACCACATCAATGAAGCCTGCCTTGACCCAGTGGTATCTACACCACATGAATGAAACCTGCCTTGACCCAGTGGTATCTACACCACACCAATAAAGCCTGTCTTAACCCAGTGATATCTACACCACATCAATGAAGCCTGTCTTAACCAGTGGTAACTACACCACACCAATAAAGCCTGTCTTAACCCAGTGGTATCTACACCACATCAATGAAGCCTGTCTTAACCAGTGGTAACTACACCACATCAATAAAGCCTGCCTTAACCCAGTGGTATCTACACCACATCAATAAAGCCTGCCTTGACCCAGTGGTATCTACACCACATCAATGAAGCCTGCCTTGACCCAGTGGTATCTACACCACATCAATAAAGCCTGCCTTAACCTAGTGGTATCTACACCACGTCAATAAAGCCTGCCTTAACCCAGTGGTATCTACACCACGTCAATAAAGCCTGCCTTAACCAGTGGTATCTACACCACGTCAATAAAGCCTGCCTTAACCCAGTGGTATCTACACCACGTCAATAAAGCCTGTCTTAACCAGTGGTATATACACCACACCAATAAAGCCTGTTTTAACCCAGTGGTATCTACACCACACCAATGAAGCCTGTCTTAACCCAGTGATATCTACACCACATCAATGAAGCCTGTCTTAACCAGTGGTATCTACACCATGTCAATAAAGCCTGTCTTAACCCAGTGGTATCTACACCACGTCAATAAAGCCTGTCTTAACCCAGTGGTATCTACACCACATCAATGAAGCCTGCCTTGACCCAGTGGTATCTACACCACATGAATGAAGCCTGCCTTGACCCAGTGATATCTACACCACACCAATAAAGCTTGTCTTAACCCAGTGATATCTACACCACATCAATGAAGCTTGTCTTAACCAGTGGTAACTACACCACATCATTAAAGCCTGCCTTAACCCAGTGGTATCTACACCACATCAATAAAGCCTGCCTTAACCCAGTGGTATCTACACTATATCAATAAAGCTTGCCGTAACCCAGTGGTATCTACACCACATCAATGAAGCCTGTCTTAACCAGTGGTAACTACACCACATCAATAAAGCCTGCCTTAACCCAGTGGTATCTACACCACATCAATAAAGCCTGTCTTGACCCAGTGGTATCTACACCACATGAATGAAGCCTGCCTTGACCCAGTGGTATCTACACCACACCAATAAAGCCTGTCTTAACCCAGTGATATCTACACCACATCAATGAAGCCTGTATTAACCAGTGGTAACTACACCACATCAATAAAGCCTGCCTTAACCCAGTGGTATCTGCACCACATCAATAAAGTCTGCCTTAACCCAGTGGTATCTACATCACGTTAATAGAGCCTGTCTTAACCCAGTGGTATCTACACCACATCAATAAAGCCTGCCTTAACCCAGTGGTATCTACACCACATCAATAAAGATTGCCTTAACCCAGTGGTATCTACACCACGTCAATAAAGCCTGCCTTAACCCAGTGGTATCTACACTATATCAATAAAGCTTGTCGTAACCCAGTGGTATCTACACCACATCAATAAAGCCTGCCTTAACCCAGTGGTATCTACACCACATCAATAAAGCCTGTCTTGACCCAGTGGTATCTACACCACATGACTGAAGCCTGCCTTGACCCAGTGGTATCTACACCACACCAATAAAGCCTGTCTTAACCCAGTGATATCTACACCACATCAATGAAGCCTGTCTTAACCAGTGGTATCTACACCACGTCAATAAAGTCTGTCTTGACCCAGTGGTATCTACACCACATGAATGAAGCCTGTCTTAACCCAGTGGTATCTACACCACGTCAATAAAGCCTGTCTTAACCAGTGGTATCTACACCACACCAATAAAACCTGTTTTAACCCAGTGGTATCTACACCACACCAATAAAGCCTGTCTTAACCCAGTGATATCTACACCACATCAATGAAGCCTGTCTTAACCCAGTGGTATCTACACCACATCAATCAAGCCTGTCTTGACCCAGTGGTATCTACACCACATGAATGAAGCCTGCCTTGACCCAGTGGTATCTACACCACACCAATAAAGCCTGTCTTAACCCAGTGATATCTACACCACATCAATGAAGCCTGTCTTAACCAGTGGTATCTACACCACGTCAATAAAGCCTGTCTTAACCCAGTGATATCTACACCACATCAATGAAGCCTGTCTTAACCAGTGGTATCTACACCACGTCAATAAAGCCTGTCTTGACCCAGTGGTATCTACACCACATGAATGAAGCCTGCCTTGACCCAGTGGTATCTACACCACACCAATAAAGCCTGTCTTAACCCAGTGATATCTACACCACATCAATGAAGCCTGTCTTAACCAGTGGTAACTACACCACATCAATAAAGCCTGCCTTAACCCAGTGGTATCTGCACCACATCAATAAAGTCTGCCCTGACCCAGTGGTCTCTACATCACGTTAATAAAGCCTGCCTTAACCTAGTGGTATCTACACCACGTCAATAAAGCCTGTCTTAACCCAGTGGTATCTACACCACATGAATGAAGCCTGTCTTGACCCAGTGGTATCTACACCACATGAATGAAGCCTGCCTTGACCCAGTGGTATCTACACCACACCAATAAAGCCTGTCTTAACCCAGTGATATCTACACCACATCAATGAAGCCTGTCTTAACCAGTGGTAACTACACCACATCAATAAAGCCTGCCTTAACCCAGTGGTATCTACACCACATCAATAAAGATTGCCTTAACCTAGTGGTATCTACACCACGTCAATAAAGCCTGCCTTAACCCAGTGGTATCTACACCACATCAATAAAGATTGCCTTAACCCAGTGGTATCTACACCACGTCAATAAAGCCTGCCTTAACCCAGTGGTATCTACACTATATCAATAAAGCCTGCCTTAACCCAGTGGTATCTACACCACATCAATAAAGATTGCCTTAACCCAGTGGTATCTAAACCACGTCAATAAAGCCTGCCTTAACCCAGTGGTATCTACACCACATCAATAAAGCCTGTCTTAACCCAGTGGTATCTACACCACATCAATGAAGCCTGCCTTGACCCAGTGGTATCTACACCACATCAATGAAGCCTGCCTTAACCCAGTGGTATCTACACCACATCAATAAAGCCTGTCTTGACCCAGTGGTATCTACACCACATGAATGAAGCCTGCCTTGACCCAGTGGTATCTACACCACATCAATGAAGCCTGTCTTAACCCAGTGATATCTACACCACACCAATAAAGTCTGTCTTAACCCAGTGGTATCTACACCACATCACTAAAGTCTGCCTTGACCCAGTGGTATCTACACCACATCAATAAAGCCTGTCTTAACCAGTGGTAACTACACCACATCAATAAAGTCTGCCTTGACCCAGTGGTATCTACATCACGTTAATAAAGCCTGCCTTAACCCAGTGGTATCTACACCATATCAATAAAGCCTGCCTTAACCCAGTGGTATCTACATCACGTTAATAAAGCCTGCCTTAACCCAGTGGTATCTACACCACATGAATGAAGCCTGCCTTGACCCAGTGGTATCTACACCACATCAATGAAGCCTGCCTTGACCCAGTGGTATCTACACCACATCAATGAAGCCTGCCTTAACCCAGTGGTATCTACACCACATGAATGAAGCCTGTCTTAACCCAGTGGTATCTACACCACATCAATGAAGCCTGCCTTGACCCAGTGGTATCTACACCACATCAATGAAGCCTGCCTTAACCCAGTGGTATCTACACCACATGAATGAAGCCTGTCTTAACCCAGTGGTATCTACACCACATCAATGAAGCCTGCCTTAACCCAGTGGTATCTACACCACGTCAATAAAGCCTGCCTTAACCCAGTGGTAGCTACACCACGTCAATGAAGCCTGTTTTAACACAGTGGTAGCTACGCCACGTCAATAAAGCCTGCCTTAACCCAGTGGTATCTACACCACGTCAATAAAGCCTGTCTTAACCAGTGGTATCTACACCACACCAATAAAGCCTGTTTTAACCCAGTGGTATCTACACCACACCAATAAAGCCTGTCTTAACCCAGTGATATCTACACCACATCAATGAAGCCTGTATTAACCAGTGGTAACTACACCACACCAATAAAGCCTGTCTTAACCCAGTGATATCTACACCACATCAATGAAGCCTGTATTAACCAGTGGTATCTGCACCACATCAATAAAGTCTGCCTTGAATCAGTGGTATCTACATCACGTTAATAAAGCCTGTCTTAACCCAGTGGTATCTACACTATATCAATAAAGCCTGCCTTAACCCAGTGGTATCTACACCACATCAATAAAGCCTGTCTTGACCCAGTGGTATCTACACCACATCAATAAAGCCTGTCTTAACCAGTGGTATCTACACCACGTCAATAAAGCCTGTCTTGACCCAGTGGTATCTACACCACATGAATGAAGCCTGTCTTAACCTAGTGGTATCTACACCACGTCAATAAAGCCTGCCTTAACCCAGTGGTATCTACACTATATCAATAAAGCCTGCCTTAACCCAGTGGTATCTACACTATATCAATAAAGCCTGCCTTAACCCAGTGGTATCTACACCACATCAATAAAGCTTGTCGTAACCCAGTGGTATCTACACCACATCAATGAAGCCTGTCTTGACCCAGTGGTATCTACACCACATGACTGAAGCCTGCCTTGACCCAGTGGTATCTACACCACACCAATAAAGCCTGCCTTAACCCAGTGGTATCTACACCACATCAATAAAGCCTGTCTTGACCCAGTGGTATCTACACCACATGACTGAAGCCTGCCTTGACCCAGTGGTATCTACACCACACCAATTAAGCCTGTCTTAACCCAGTGATATCTACACCACATCAATGAAGCCTGTCTTAACCAGTGGTATCTACACCACGTCAATAAAGCCTGTCTTGACCCAGTGGTATCTACACCACATGAATGAAGCCTGTCTTAACCCAGTGGTATGTACACCACGTCAATAAAGCCTGTCTTAACCAGTGGTATCTACACCACACCAATAAAGCCTGTTTTAACCCAGTGGTATCTACACCACACCAATAAAGCCTGTCTTAACCCAGTGGTATCTACACCACATCAATGAAGCCTGCCTTGACCCAGTGGTATCTACACCACATCAATGAAGCCTGCCTTAACCCAGTGGTATCTACACCACATCAATAAAGCCTGTCTTGACCCAGTGGTATCTACACCACATGAATGAAGCCTGCCTTGACCCAGTGGTATCTACACCACACCAATAAAGCCTGTCTTAACCCAGTGATATCTACACCACATCAATAAAGCCTGTCTTAACCCAGTGATATCTACACCACATCAATGAAGCCTGTCTTAACCAGTGGTATCTACACCACATCAATGAAGCCTGTTTTAACCCAGTGGTATCTACACCACACCAATAAAGCCTGTCTTAACCCAGTGGTATCTACACCACATCAATGAAGCCTGTCTTAACCAGTGGTATCTACACCACATCAATAAAGCCTGTCTTGACCCAGTGGTATCTGCACCACATCAATAAAGCCTGCCTTGACCCAGTGGTATCTACACCACACCAATAAAGCCTGTCTTAACCCAGTGATATCTACACCACATCAATGAAGCCTGTCTTAACCAGTGGTATCTACACCACATCAATGAAGCCTGTCTTAACCCAGTGATATCTACACCACATCAATGAAGCCTGCCTTGACCCAGTGGTATCTACACCACATCAATAAAGCCTGTCTTGACCCAGTGGTATCTACACCACATGAATGAAGCCTGCCTTGACCCAGTGGTATCTACACCACACCAATAAAGCCTGTCTTAACCCAGTGATATCTACACCACATCAATGAAGCCTGTCTTAACCAGTGGTAACTACACCACATCAATAAAGCCTGCCTTAACCCAGTGGTATCTACACCACATCAATAAAGTTTGCCTTGACCCAGTGGTATCTACACCACGTCAATAGAGCCTGCCTTAACCCAGTGGTATCTACACTATATCAATAAAGCCTGCCTTAACCCAGTGGTATCTACACCACGTCAATAAAGCCTGCCTTAACCCAGTGGTATCTACACTATATCAATAAAGCTTGCCGTAACCCAGTGGTATCTACACCACATCAATAAAGCCTGCCTTAACCCAGTGGTATCTACACCACATCAATAAAGCCTGCCTTAACCCAGTGGTATCTACACCACATCAATAAAGCCTGCCTTAACCGAGTGGTATCTACACCACGTCAATAAAGCCTGCCTTAACCCAGTGGTATCTACACCACGTCAATAAAGCCTGCCTTAACCCAGTGGTATCTACACCACATCAATAAAGCCTGTTTTAACCCAGTGGTATCTACACCACACCAATAAAGCCTGTTTTAACCCTGTGGTATCTACACCACACCAATAAAGCCTGTCTTAACCCAGTGATATCTACACCACATCAATGAAGCCTGTCTTAACCAGTGGTAACTACACCACATCACTAAAGTCTGCCTTGACCCAGTGGTATCTACATCACGTTAATAAAGCCTGCCTTAACCCAGTGGTATCTACACCACATGAATGAAGCCTGTCTTAACCCAGTGGTATCTACACCACGTCAATGAAGCCTGTCTTAACCAGTGGTATCTACACCACATCACTAAAGCCTGCCTTAACCCAGTGGTATCTACATCACATTAATAAAGCCTGTCTTAACCCAGTGGTAGCTACACCACGTCAATGAAGCCTGTCTTAACACAGTGGTAGCTACGCCACGTCAATAAAGCCTGCCTTAACCCAGTGGTATCTACACAACGTCAATAAAGCCTGCCTTAACCCAGTGGCAGCACTCTGTATTTTGAATGAGAAGGTTATTGGTGCAAAGTTCCATGCTGGAGACATTAGCACAGAGGGTCAGTTGAGGAGTCAGTGCAGCGTGAAGAAGCACTCCATTTCGGAAGATGCAACTTTCAGTTGAGAAATTAATCAAAGCTCTCATTTGTCTTTTCCATTTGGGGTAAATCATGGAATCCCTACAATGTGGAAGCTGGCCATTCAATTCACCGAGTCCACACTGACCTTCCGAAGAGCATCCCACCTACACTGACACTCCTACACTATTCTTGTCACCTTGTATTTCACATGGTCAATCCACCTAATCTGCACAATGGGTAATTTCCCATGGCCAACCCACCTAACCTGCACAATGGGTAATTTCCCATGGCCAACCCACCTAACCTGCACAATGGGTAATTTCCCATGGCCAACCCACCTAACCTGCACAACAGGTAATTTCCCATGGTCAACCCACCTAACCTGCACAACGGGTAATTTCCCATGGCCAACCCACCTAACCTGCAAAATATGCAATTTCCCATGGCCAACCCACCTAACCTGCACAACAGGTAATTTCCCATGGTCAACCCACCTAACCTGCACAACGGGTAATTTCCCATGGCCAACCCACATAACCTGCACAATGGGTAATTTCCCATGGCTAATCCACTTAACCTGCACAATGGGCAATTTCCCGTGGCCAGTCCACCTAACCTGCACAATGGGCAATTTCCCATGGCCAATCCACCTAACCTGCACAATGGGAAATTTAGCAGGGCTAATCCACTTAACCAGCACAATGGGCAATTTCCCATGGCCAATCCACCTGACCTGCACAATGGGTAATTTCCCATGCTCAATCTACCTAAACTGCACAATGGGAAATTTCCCATGGCCAATCCACCTAACCTGCACAATGGGCAATTTAGCATGGCCAATCCACTTAAACAACATAATGGGTAATTTAGCATGGTCAATCCACCTAACCTGCACAATGGGTAATTTCCCATAGCCAATCCACTTAACCTCCATAATGAGTAATTTCCCATGCCCAATCCACCTAACCCGCACAATGGGTAATTTAGCATGGCCAATCCACCTAACATGCACAATGGGCAATTTAGCATGGCCAATCCACTTAACCAACATAATGGGTAATTTCCCATGGTCAATCCACCTAACCTGCACAATGGGGGTAATTTAGCATGGCCAATCCACCTAACCTGCACAATGGGCAATTTCCCATGGCCAATCCACATAACCTGCACAATGGGCAATTTCCCATGGCCAATCCACTTAACCAACATAATGGGTACTTTAGCATGGTCAATCCACCTAACCTGCACAATGGATAATTTCCCATGGCCAAACCACTTAACCTGTGCAATGGGCAATTTAGCATGGTCAATCCACCTAACCTGCACAATGGGCAATTGCCCATGGTCAATCCACCTAACCTACACAATGGGTAAATTCCCATGGCCAATCCACCTAACCTGCACAATGGGTAATTTAGCATGGTCAATCCACTTAACCTGCAAAATGGGCAATTTCCCATGGCCAATCCACCAAACCTGCACAATGGGCAATTTCCCATGGCTAATCCACCTAAACTGCACAATGGGCAATTTCCCATGGTCAATCCACCTAACCTGCACAATGGGTAATTTAGCATGGCCAATCCACTTAACCAACATAATGGGTAATTTAGCATGGTCAATCCACCTAACCTGCACAATGGGTAATTTCCCATAGCCAATCCACTTAACCTCCATAATGAGTAATTTCCCATGCCCAATCCACCTAACCCGCACAATGGGTAATTTAGCATAGCCAATCCACCTAACATGCACAATGGGCAATTTAGCATGGCCAATCCACTTAACCAACATAATGGGTAATTTCCCATGGTCAATCCACCTAACCTGCACAATGGGGGTAATTTAGCATGGCCAATCCACCTAACCTGCACAATGGGCAATTTCCCATGGTCAATCCACCTAACCTGCACAATGGGTAATTTAGCATGGCCAATCCACTTAACCTACATAATGGGTAATTTAGCATGGTCAATCCACCTAACCCGCACAATGAGTAATTTAGCATGGCCATCCACCTAACCTGCAAAATATGCTATTTCCCATGGCCAATTCACCTAACCTGCACAATGGGAAATTTAGCATGGCCAATCCACCTAACCTGCAAAATGGGCAATTTCCCATGGCCAATCCGCCTAACCTGCACAATGAGTAATTTAGCATGGCCAACCCACCTAACCTGCAAAATATGCAATTTCCCATGGCCAATCCACCTAACCTGCACAACGGGTAATTTCCCATGGTCAACCCACCTAACCTGCACAACGGGTAATTTCCCATGGCCAACCCACATAACCTGCACAATGG
Source organism: Chiloscyllium plagiosum (assembly GCF_037043375.1). Classification (NCBI taxonomy): domain Eukaryota; kingdom Metazoa; phylum Chordata; class Chondrichthyes; order Orectolobiformes; family Hemiscylliidae; genus Chiloscyllium; species Chiloscyllium plagiosum. Next base: position 89,397,462 of record NW_028270140.1, read on the forward strand.
GTAATTTCCCATGGCTAACCCACATAACCTGCACAATGGGTAATTTCCCATGGCTAATCCACTTAACCTGCACAATGGGCAATTTCCCGTGGCCAGTCCACCTAACCTGCACAATGGGCAATTTCCCACAGCCAATCCACCTAACCTGCACAATGGGCAATTTCCCATGGCCAACCCACCTAACCTGCACAACAGGTAATTTCCCATGGTCAACCCACCTAACCTGCACAACGGGTAATTTCCCATGGCCAACCCACATAACCTGCACAATGGGTAATTTCCCATGGCTAATCCATCTAACCTGCACAATGGGCAATTTCCCATGGCTAATCCACTTAACCTGCACAATGGGCAATTTCCCATAGCCAATCCACCCAACCTGTGCAATGGGTAATTTTGCATGATCAATGCACCTAACCTGCAAAATATGCAATTTCCCATGGCCAAACCACTTAACCTGTGCAATGAGTAATTTAGCATGGCCAATCCACCTAACCTGCACAATGAGTAATTTAGCATGGCCAATCAACCTAACCTTCACAATGGGTAATTTCCCATGGCCAATCAACCTAACCTTCACAATGGGTAAATTCCCATGGCCAATCCACCTAACCTGCAAAATATGCAATTTCCCATGGACAACCCACCTAACCTTCACAACGGGTAATTTCCCATGGCCAACCCACCTAACCTACACAATGGGTAATTTCCCATGGCCAACCCACATAACCTGCACAATGGGTAATTTCCCATGGCTAATCCACTTAACCTGCACAATGGGCAATTTCCCGTGGCCAGCCCACCTAACCTGCACAATGGGCAATTTCCCACAGCCAATCCACCTAACCTGCACAATGGGAAATTTAGCAGGGCTAATCCACTTAACCAGCACAATGGGCAATTTCCCACAGCCAATCCACCTAACCTGCACAATGGGAAATTTAGCAGGGCTAATCCACCTAACCAGCACAATGGGCAATTTCCCATGGCCAATCCACCTGACCTGCACAATGGGTAATTTCCCATGGCCAACCCACCTAACCTGCACAATGGGTAATTTTCCATGCTCAATCCACCTAAACTGCACAATGGGAAAATTCCCATGGCCAATCCACATAACCTGCACAATGGGCAATTTAGCATGGCCAATCCACTTAACCAACATAATGGGTAATTTAGCATGGTCAATCCACCTAACCTGCACAATGGGGAATTTCCCATAGCCAATCCACTTAACCTCCATAATGAGTAATTTTCCATGGCCAATCCACCTAACCCGCACAATGGGTAATTTAGCATGGCCAATCCACCTAACCTGCACAATGGGCAATTTAGCATGGCCAATCCACTAAACCAACATAATGGGTAATTTCCCATGGTCAATCCACCTAACCTGCACAATGGGCAATTTAGCATGGCCAATCCACTTAACCAACATAATGGGTAATTTAGCATGGTCAATCCACCTAACCTGCACAATGGGTAATTTCCCATAGCCAATCCACCTAACCGCCATAATGAGTAATTTTCCATGGCCAATCCACCTAACCCGCACAATGGGTAATTTAGCATGGCCAATCCACCTAACCGTCACAATGGGCAGTTTCCCATGGTCAATCCATCTAACCTACACAATGGATAATTTCCCATGGCCAATTCACCTAACCGGCACAATGGGTAATTTAGCATGGCCAATCCACTTAACCTACATAATGGGTAATTTAGCATGGTCAATCCACCTAACCTGCAAAATGGGCAATTTCCCATGGCCAATCCACCTAACCGGCACAATGGGTAATTTAGCATGGCCAATCCACTTAACCTACATAATGGGTAATTTAGCATGGTCAATCCACTTAACCTACATAATGGGTAATTTAGCATGGTCAATCCATCTAACGCAAAATATGCAATTTCCCATGGCCAATTCACCTAACCTGCACAATGGGTAATTTAGCATGGTCAATCCATCTAACCTGCACAATGAGTAATTTAGCATGGTCAATCCACCTAACCTGCAAAATATGCAATTTCCCATGGCCAATTCACCTAACCTGCACAATGGGTAATTTAGCATGGCCAATCCACTTAACCTACATAATGGGTAATTTAGCATGGTCAATCCATCTAACCTGCACAATGGGCAATTTCCCATAGCCAATCCACCTAACCCGCACAATGGTAATTTAGCATGATCAATCCACCTAACCTGCAAAATATGCAATTTCCCATGGCCAAACCACTTAACCTGTGCAATGGGCAATTTAGCATGGTCAATCCACCTAACCTGCACAATGAGTAATTTAGCATGGCCAATCAACCTAACCTTCAAAATGGGTAATTTCCCATGGCCAATCCACCTAACCTGCACAATGGGTAATTTAGCATGGCCAATCCAGCTAACCTGCACAATGAGTAATTTAGCATGGCCAATCCACGTAACCTGCACAATGGGCAATTTCCCATGGCCAATCCACTTAACCTATATAATGGGTAATTTAGCATGGTCAATCCACCTAACCTGCACAATGGGTAATTTCCCATGGCCAATCCACCTAACCTGCACAATGGGTAATTTCCCATGGCCAATCCACCTAACCTGCACAATGGGTAATTTAGCATGGCCAATCCACCTAACCTGCACAATGGGCAATTGCCCATGGCCAATCCACCTAACCCGCACAATGGGTAATTTCCCATGGCCAATGCATCTAACCTGCACAGCTTTGGACTCTGGGAGGAAACCAGAGCAAACCCATGCAGAGTGTGCAAACTCCATGCAGAGAATTGTCCGAAGAAGGATTCAAACCCCGGTCCCCGATACTGTGAGCTACGATACTGCTTAATTATAATAGATAACAATATTTGAAATGCAGTTTTCTTTAAGTGTAAACCAGGCAGTTCCAGAGTTCATTGGCAGTAGGTGAGATGAAGTATACATGCCTCTGGACCAGGAGGCTTGCATTCAGGGCCCACCTGCTCTTGAGGTGCACAATAACAACTCTGAACAAGTTAATTTGACAATTATCCTGCGGGGCTGAAAATGTGTTGCTGGAAAAGCGCAGCAGGTCAGGCAGCATCCAAGGAGCAGGAGAATCGACGTTTCAGGCATGAGCATTTCTTCAGTGTGCTGGTCAGTGTATGCAATTTATTGATGGAGTTTCGTTACAAAATGAAAGAGCTATTTTCTCTACCGCAGGTAAGTCTCAATTCAAGTCATACCAGCTGCTGATATCTGACATTATGCATCTGAATGGGTTGATTAAAAAGATCTAGCTTTTATTTCTCAAATTGCAGTATTGACTTCTGAACCAGAAAAGGACCGAGAAAGGAGAGATAGAAACTGGTGTTTGTTTTAAATGAAGGATCATATGAAGCTATTTCAAGAAGATCAGGGGATTTTTCCTTTGTATTTTGATCAATATTCTCCTTCAAGAAACAATACTGTTTCGTGACAGGGGAAAATGGAAGAATAACTTGATTATCTAATTAACTTTACAACAAAGGAATTAGTTTTGAAATGCATGCACAGTTGACATAGGGAAATGAGGAAGCCAGATTATGTTCAACAAGCTCCAACAGCCACCAATGGGAGAATGACCAAGTATTGTGTTCTGGTGATGCTGGATGATGGATTATTATTGTGAAGGCAGCAGGTTAAATCCATTGTCCTCTCTTTCACAGTCACCTGCAAAGTCAGATACGGCTTTGGTTTAATATCTCTTCCATAATATGACGCTTCTATCAATATTTCACTGGGGTTTCAGGCAAAGGAATAGGTTCTCCATTAGTTGGAGTCATCCCTGGCACAAAGACAGATTGTTATGATTGCTGGACAGCAATCATCTCAGCTTCAGGTCAATTGGGCAGGACTTCCTCAGTGTACCGCCCTTGGCCCAATCACACTCAGCTGCTTCAGCAATAACCTTCTGTCCTCCATATGATCAGGACTGGTGATGCTCAATGATATACAGCAATGTGTCCACCCCCTTGACTGATGAGTGCTGACAACTGTGCAAAGTTGCCTGGACTTGTATCTGTGCTGAACAGCAAAATGAGTACTTTACTCTCTGGCTGAGGGGGTGAAGTTTGAAAAGGCAGGGCAAGGCAAGATTTTGTGAGCATTCAAGTACAAACAAGTGAGTGAGCAGTGAGAGAGCAAGTAAGGAACCCTAAGGTGTACCCTGGTCAAATCCATGAGCTACCTGTCTATCTCAGTGTGCAAGGTGTCCCAGCAGCAGCAGTGCAATGAAAGGTGCCGGTGTAACATTGCAGAACTGCATTGTAATTGAATCAGACATATGCTAACAAGGTACATTAAGCTGATATGTGTCCCGTGCCAACACCAATGGACCAGGTGGGCAAGTGATTGCTGCCCACAGAACATGCCCTGAGATGTTGGCAACTGATGTCCAAAATGGAGGCTGAGAAACAAGAGGTAAACTGGAGTCTCCAGGTTACTGCCATGAAGCAGAAAGGTTTTCCTCGCTCCTATACCTGCAATGATCAGGCAAGCCTTGAGTTCCTTTGTTCAACAGTTTCATTTGAGCACAGGCAAGAGGAACTATATAGATTCGAAGATAATGCACAATTCCACTGATTAGATGCACAGGGTTTGGTTATATTGTTTCCAGCATTTCAGGACTGTTTCCATTATCCATGTGTATGATTCTGTGCACATTCTCCTTACATCATCTATAACAATACATTCCATTTACATTGACACAGTACTTCCTATTCTCTAGAAAGTACGGGGTTACATTCTTATGGAAACTCTTAACCTAACTTTGTGCTAGCCTGACAGTGATAACACAGTTCTAGAAGATTGCATATTAACTATTTCTGAACATTCTTCTATTTTCCCTGTCAATAAATAGTACAGAACAGGAACAGACCCCTTTAGCTCACCAAAACTGTGCCAGCACAAGCTGCCTTTCTAAACTGGAAGCCTTTTGCCCCGACATGGTCTCTATCCCCCTATTCCCTGCCTATTAATGTATCTGCTGTGCTTTTCCAGCACCACACTCTTGACTCTAATCTCCAGCATCTGCAGTCCTCACTTTTGCCTATTCATGGGTCTGTCAAGATGCCTTTTAAATGTTGCCATTGTATCTGTCTCCACCAGCTCCTCTGGCAGTGCATTCCAGGAATTTACCAACCTGTGTCAAAACTAATTGCCTCTCACATCTCCTTTAAATATACCCCTTTTTATCTTAAACCTATGTCCACTACTAACTGACATTTCTACCCTGGGAACAAGACTGACTATCTGTGTGGGTGGCACGGTGGCACAGTGGTTAGCACTGCTGCCTCACAGCGCCAGAGACCCGGGTTCAATTCCCGCCTCAGGCGACTGACTGTGTGGAGTTTGCACATTCTCCCCGTGTCTGCGTGGGTTTCCTCCGGGTGCTCCGGTTTCCTCCCACAGTCCAAAGATGTGCAGGTCAGGTTAATTGGCCATGCTAAATTGCCCGTAGTGTTAGGAAAGGGGTAAAGGTAGGGGTATGGGTGGGTTGCGCTTCGGCGGGGCAGTGTGGACTTGTTGGACCGAAGGACCTGTTTTCACACTGTAAGTAATCTAATCTAATCCATTCTATCCATGCCACACAGCATCTTGTGAACTTCTATAAGCACACCTCTCACTCTTTGATGTTCATGTGAAAACAAACCAAGTTTGCCCAGTTTCTCCTCACAGCTAATAAACCAAGCAGTCCTGGTAAACCGTTTCGGTGTCCACTCCAAGACCTTTATATTCTTCTTGTAGTACGGCAACCTGAATTGGATGCAATTTTCCAAATGTGGTCTAACTGAAGTTCTATTCAGCTGCAACATAATTTGCTAACTTGTATACACTATGCCTCTACTGATGAAGCTAAGCATGCTCTATGCCTTCTTGACCATTTTATCCGCTTGTGTTGCCATTGTCAGGAAACTGTGCACCTGTATGCCTCAATACCTCTGTATGTTGATGCTACTGAGGATTCTGCCATTTATGACATACTCCCCTCCTGCATTAACCCTTCCAAAATGTATTGCTTCACATTTGTCTGGATTAAAATCTATTTTTTATTATTCCACCCAAGTCTCCGCAGCTCCCCCAACTTGTCATTCACAAAATTACTAATCAGGCCACCTACATTCTCTTCCAAATCATTTACATACATTAAAAACAACAGTGGTCCCAGTACTGATCCTTCTGAAACACCACTGGTCAAAGATATCCAGTGTATGCCAGATCTGTAGCCACCTTACCAGCTCACAGTGGATCCCAAGTGACTCCACTTTCTGTATCAGCCTGCCATGAAAGACTTTGTCAAAAGCTGTGCTACAGTCCATGTGGACAACATCCACCACTCTGCTGTCATCAATAACCATTCTTATTTCTTCAAAATCAAGTTTGTGAGAGACAATCGTACCCACAATACGATGCTGCTTGTCACTAATAAATCCATATTTTTCTAAATGTAAATTCTAAATGTCAATCATGCTCTAACTTTCAGGTCGGGAGTTGTCACTGTCTAGAATCTAACCAGAGGGTGGAGAAACGGGGAACTGCATGTCAATGGGGCAAGATTATGTCATAATGATGCACATATTTGGATGCAAATTGACTTCTTGTCACTCGGTAGCGGGATACTCATCTAGCATTTCAAAACTTAGTTGGAGAAGCAAGCTTTTTCTTGCCACAAAAAAAACATATTTTTTTTATCTCCCCTTATTTTCGTGGCTTGGAAAATTCTGCCTTAGGTTTTGTTTCAAATGTTTTGCATGCACAGGTCCATTTTGAGATGGGCCATGATCACCAAACTACCTCAGTAGTATCCATTCTCCTAGCGGTGTTGTTGATCCTTTACATCTGCAGGTTCTCTCATTGGGTTTCCCAAGTCACTGCCTCTCTCTCCATTCCTAATCAGACACTGAACATGGATACTGGCTGTCAATTGCCTATTTCCCAAAACATCATGTGATATCGGTTTATAATATATTACTATCATTTGATCATTTGGATTTTAAAGTAATGGTAAATGGGAGTTTTGTTTTAGTTCTCTGAAGATAATCTTTTTTAAGAGATCAGAATGCCATTTTTAAACATTGCATTGTAGCCAAGAAAGCATGTGACTTAAACTAGATAAGTCTCCTGGAGGGTGAACTGCTAGATGACTATAAAGTTGAGTTTTCATAACGTACAGATAAACTGACTAAGGTCATAATCAGGTTTCAGTTTTGAACATCTTTGTATTTGTAGAACAGCAATTTAATTTGTGACAGCCCAGCTTTCAGAGCTGGAAAGAAGCCTTGAAATCATTGTAGCAGTTTAAGTAGACAGGGTTTTGCTTAAAGCTCAATTGGGAAATGTGAGTGAAGAAGCCAGTATCTGTCTACCTCAAGAAGAGACAGTAACAAAGAGAATCCTGCCTCATCATTGGCTAGAAAGTAACTGAATGGGAAATGCTTGGAATCTCATTAGTTAAGTGAGAAATTAAGGAATTAAAGGAGGAGTGATACTTTTTGGGGTCAAGTGTCTGTAAAATATATATCTAGGATAAATATTGAATGCTTCTTTTTGCCATTTATGTCATGACTTTTAAACTCGTCCTATATATAGCTTTTTTATTTTATTTAATAAACTTGAATTCATTTCTTAAAAGAACATTGGCAGACTCACATCCATATAATGTGTAACAGAGCATTGCGGTAGCCAAACAGAAAAAATAAAGCTTATGATCTATCAAACTAAGCTTTAGTCTGAGACCTAACTTGTCCAAATTACTGTCATCTGGGATCACAGCAATCATGGTGCCAGACAATTGCCCATCCATAGTGTAGCTGTGATCTGAAAATGGGCCCAACCCTCATTTAGTTGTTATGTCCCAGTGGTTAGAACCTTGCATCTTATTTCAGATATTTAAATTTGTTTATGGGAGTTGAGTGTCACTGGCAAGGTCAACATTTATTATCCATCCCAACTGACATTGAAGAGTTAGGGATGAGCTATCTTCTTGACCTGCTGAAGTCCAATTGCTGGATGTATTAACCAGTTGGACTTCAGCAGTTCAAGAAGGCAGCTCACCCCTAACACTTCCATGTCAGTTGGGATGGATAATAAATGTTGACCTTGCCAGTGACACTCAACTCCCATAATCACATGTAAATACACCCACAGTGCTGTGACAATGAAGGAACATTAACATAATTCCATATCAGGATAGTGCATGCCTTCCACAGGAACTTTTATGCATCTACAATCCTTAGACAATCCTATTTTGCGGCTGTCTAAGCTTTCAGAGCTGGAAAGAAGTCTGAAGAATATTTAAATTGGTGAATGAAGTGCCAATTAAAGCAAGCTACTTGTTTGGGTTGACCTTCCTGAGTGCTTTCGAGTTTACTTTTCACTCATACACAATGCAATCCCTCTGCAGCAGAGGTAAGAGATAGGCCATTCAACTCCTTGGTCTGACCATGAGGCAGAATCATAGAGTATAGAAAACCCATCAAGTCTGTGCCACAACACTGCATACACATTAGTGCCATCTTTCAGCATCCATCCAGCTCATAGTCTTGAATGCTATGACATTTCAAGTGCTCATTCAAGTGTGCTTTAAATGTTGTGAGGTTACCTGCCTCAACTACATTACCGTGCAGTGCATTACAGGATTCCGCCACCTTCTGGGTGAAAAAAATCTTAAAATAGTATCCCCTTATTATTGACCTTTGATACAAAGGACTAGCTATTCTCCCTGCCCATGCCCTTCATAATCTTGTATACCTCTATCAGATCCCCTCTCAATACTGTCCACTTCACAGAAGGTGACAAGATACCCTTGGCCAATTCTAGGTGACGGAGGCAATAAGAGCACCTCTAAAAGCAGCCTGATTGTGCAGAGGTCGACTCAGTCACTGAATGATGAGAAAGCTTACTGACTGAATTGTGTGGGTGCTGAGTTAGCGAGATGTGAAAACACTTTTAGTGGAGTCAAACTTCCATTTCTCTTTCACCATCATCTTCCTTCCGGCATGTAGGCATATCAGTTCTACCATTCTCTGGACCAGAAGCTTGAATAGAACAATAAATTATTGTAAAGCAATTACTCATATAGCTTTCCTCCTCAGAAGAAAGAGGCAGGAATGTTGATACAGAAGCTAGCAGCAAAGTTATAATGAAGCATTCATGTCAGAGTCAGACATTTCCACAAATCTCATGCACTTTCATCAAGAATTATTCAGATCTTGGTTCAGCGGTAATGTTGCTCCAATGGCTCACACTATTGCTATAGTCCTCTGGGGCTATTACATTTTTAATAGCTTTTTTTAGGTATTTAGTTTTAAAAATATTTTTCATTGTAATAAAGATCTGGTTATGCCTACATGTATTTTCGGTCCTGTACAAAATTTTTAAAATGTATTGTTTCTGTTGCCCTTGATATTAGAGTTTTTGCTTTAAATAATTCATGAATATGATTAAAGGGTCAAGTGCAAAGGTCATTTCCTCTTATTGACCTCATATTGTTTTAGAGGGATGGTGAGAACTAGACTGATTTCAGATTTTGATATTAATATCAAGTTGGTTCCATATCAATTACATTTGGGAATGGGAATTTTGCTTTTTTCAAATGAAGAAGGGGAACAAAGGCAGGATAGATTCAATGTCAAAGACAGCCTCAAGCACAGACTATTCCCAAGTTCCCCTGATATGATATGCTTTTTAAGAACACAAGCACAAGGATTTTCCCTACGAGACAATGTGAACTGGCAATATTTGTATTACAAATCTAGCGCTCTTGGAGAAGCCTCCCAAATTTAGAAAACAAATTAAAAATATATGTAAATAATACAATGGATTTTATCAAATTTATCCAGCAAAACATCTCCTTGAAAACTTTGGGAACTTTAGTTTATGCTGATATTTACTCTTCCCTTAAGTAGCTTTGAATGCTCGAGTCTATGTACCTTCATACTGCACTGTTCTCTGGTTTCTGATAATAGTGTAGCATTCAATTGTTGAATGTTTGATTATGTCTGCATGTTGACTGTTCATTGACTGCTGTGTTTTATTGCTCAAATCTACATGCAATTATTGAGTATACTGAGAGAAGTAGCCAACTTCGAAGCAGAAAAGAACAGACAGCTTTATAACAGCATGGTAAATAAGTAAAATAAACTAGGCATATAAAAATTGCTATGTATTCTCTGCATATCTCTGAGGCACAAAACATATTACTGTCAGTTTTTGATATTTATTCTTACAGGGATGTGGGCACCATTAGCAAAAATTGGCATTTATTACCCATTCTCACTTATTCTTGAAATGAGTAGTTTGCACGGCCATTTCAGAAGACAGTTAAGTGTCAATTACATTCTTGTTGATCTGACTTCTCAATTAGACCAAACTGTGTAATCTCGTAAATTTCTTACCCTAAGTGGCATTAGTAAACTAGATAAGTTTTCACAAAAATCTATAATGGTTTCATGGTTACTGTTATTGAGATTAACTTTCAACTCCAGTCTATTTTTAAATGAATTTAAATTCCATCAACTCTCAGGTGAGATTTGAACAACAAGATTTGACTTTCTGAATTATTGGTCTTGTCCCACTGTGCCAGTGTCTCCCCTAAAATTAACACCAGTTTTTGTCTTGCTGGATTCATGTTGAATATTTGCAGTATACAAACATTTGTAAACTGGGGTAAGTGGGTCACAGAAACAGCAGCAAATAAAGTAATCTATCAAGAATATCCACACAACTTGAATTTTTGAAAGCAGTTATTTCAAAAAGAAAGACATGTTTTATTTTGTGCACACACAATTGTCCAAACCACAGATAAATGAGTTGAGGAACACAGGAATTCCAGACAAATCCCTGACTCCCACTTCATTTTAATGATTCTGACGGAGATATAGACCATAAGATATGCAAGCATAATTAGGCCATTTGACCCATTGAGTCTGTACTGCCCCATACTAGGCTGATATATTTCTCAACACCATTCGCCTACCTTCTCCTTGTAACTCTTTATCCCCTTACCAATCAAGAAGCCAAATCTCGGCATCTTAAATACACTCAATGAATTTACCCCTCCCCTCCTCCCCACAGCTTTCTGGAGACAATTCACCACCCTCTGGCTGCAGAAACTCCCTCTCATCTCAGTTCTAAAGGATCATGCCCTAGGTCCTAGCCTCTCCTACTGGTAGCAACATCTTCCCCATGTTCACCCTATCTAGGCCTCTCAGCATTCTGTAAGTTTCAATGAGATTCTCCCTCATCTTTCTAACCTCCATACTGTACACATCCAGAGCCCTCAACTGTTCCTCCTACGACATGCCCTTAATCCCTGGGATCATTTTTGTAAACCTCCTCTGGACGCTTTCTAATGCTAATACATCCTTCCTTAGATGCGGTGCCCAAATCTTCTCTCAACTTTCCAAATGCAGTCTAACCACAGCCTTATACAGTCTCAGCTGTACATTTCATCTCTTGTATTCTAGCCCTCTTGAGACAAATGTTAACATTGCATTTTCCTTCTTAACCGCCAACTGAACCTGCATGTTAACCTTAAGAGAAACCTGGCTGAGACTCCGCAATCTCTTTGTGCTTCAGATTTCCAAACCCTTTCCTCATTTAGAAAATAGTCTATGCCTCTATTCTTCCTACCAAAATGCATTACCTCATTCTTTCCCACATTGTATTCAATCTGCCACTTCCCTGCCTACTCTCCTAGCCTGCTCAAATCCTTCCACAGCTTTCCCGTCTTCTCAACACCACCTATCCCTGCACTTTTGTGTCTTCTACAACCTTAGAAACAATGTCCTCAGTTTGTTAATCTAGATCATTAATGTATAACATGAATAGGTCTGGTTCCATCATTGACCGCTGCGGAATTCCATCAGTCACTGACTGCCATTCTGAAAAAGTCCCTATTTTCTGCCTTCTGCTAGTTAGCAAGTTCTCTAACAATGCCAGTACTTGCCCGAATACCATGGGCTCTTATTTTATTCAGCAGCACCTTGTCAAAGGTTCCTTCATCTTAAGCTCCCGAATCAAGTTTGCCTCTGTATACATCAACAAATCCAGAACTTCCTGTTCCTGATGGGCTTTACCATAAACTGGTTTGCGAAAACATCTACAAATTCCTTTTCTTGAGATCTGTTACCAACCTGATCTTTGTTGAAATAGCGCTTTTCCTACATGCTCTCTCTATCTCCTGTGATATTTACTTTCCCACATCCTGACTACTGCAAGGAGTCCTGTACAAAAATCCAATCAGGGTCTTTTTTTCCCTTTACAACTCTGCAATTCTACCAAAACAGATTCTCTTCCGACACAATATCACTTCTTGCTATCATTTAACTTTATTTCTTACTGACTAGGCAACACCACCCCCTCTGTCCATCTGTCTGTCCTTGGACATTTAGTGGCCAGCTCTGATCCCCTTGCAGCCACGTCTCTGTGATACCTACAACATCGTTCCTGCCACGTTCAATCTCCACTACAAGCTCATCGACCTGGCTTTGTAAACTGCGTGCATTTACGTTCAACACCCTCAGTCTTACAATCACTGCCATTCCCCTTCTCCTACTTGTCCTCTTACCTGCTGTTCCAGAAGTTAGATTCCCGACCCTTTCTATAATCTGTCCTATTACTTGTTCTGGAAACTTTAATAACCTCTGCTGAGCCCTTCCCCACTTTACCTTACCCCATAACTTTCCACTCAAATGAACCCTCCCCCTGACTATTTAGCTTAAAGCCCTATCCCCAGCTCTATTATTATGATTTGCCAGGACCCCGGTTCCAGCATGATTCAGATGGAGCCTGTCTCATTGGAACAGCTCCCTCCGTCCCCAGTACTGACGCCGATTCCTCGTGAATTCAAACCCGTTTCTCCAACATCAGTCTTTGAGTAGCACACTTACTTCTTCAATCATGTTGATTCTGTGCTAATTAGCTCATGGTTCAGGTAGTAATCCTTTGTCGTTTTGCTTTTTAATTTAGCCCTTAGCTGCTCATATTCTCTCGGCAGAAACTCTTTCCTTTTTCTGTCAATACCATTGGACCCTAATTGAACCATGACAACTGGATCTTTCTCTACCCACTTGAAAGTTCCTCTGCAGCCCTGATGAGATATCCTGAACCCAATCACCAGGCAGACAACGCAGCCTTTGGGACTTTCGATCCTGCTCACAGAGAACTGAGTCTATTCCCCTAATTCTACTACCTTGATTACAACTACTTTTCTCTATTCTTCCCCCTCTTTAATGGCCCCCTGTACCATGGTGTTATGGTCAATTTGCTCATGCTCCCTACTGCTCTCATCCACACAGGGAGTAAGCATTTCAAACCTGTTAGACATGCTCAAGAGCTGAGGCTCCTTCAGAACTACCTCCAGGATTCCTCTCCTTGCCTCGCTGGTAGTCATGCCCTCCTGTCCTTGACCAGTGACCAAAGTTGAGGTAGTTAGTCTAAAGAGTGTGATTGTCTCCTGAAACACAGTATCCTGGTAACTCTTCCTCTCCCTCTCCCTCTCCCTCTCCCTCTCCCTCTCCCTCTCCCTCTCCCTCTCCCTCTCGTGTGTTTAAAGCTCAGACTCCAGCTCATCAGCTCTAAACCAGATTTTCTCAAGCAGCCAACACTTGCTATAGATGTGGTCACTATGAACCACAGTGGGGTCCATCAGCTCCCACATCATGCAGGTGCAACATATCGCCTGTTCTGGGATCTCTACTTTATTTACTTCATTCTTAATATTTTTTTAAATCCTACTGGTCTTTTAGTTTGTAATCTGTAAATATTTTCCCTACTTACCTTCAATCTGAAAGTTACCTATTATGGATAGTCAGATTAGTTGCTATCACCAACCAATGAACTTACAGTTTACCTATGAGGTCAGTCTATTGTGCTGGGCTCTTTATCTTAGTCTTCAATTTAAAACATTCGCAAACTATGAGCCAAAAAAGGCAAGCAAAAAGCACCTCTTCTTCTCTGCACTGAATTCCCATGCTGCCTCGAAATTCTCCAAACTGTATACTCACTCAGGCTGCGTCTCCGTCCGGATGTGGTCTCTCCTTCCAGACTGCGTGGAGCATCCTGATTTACTTTCAGACCAAAGCTGTCTTGCCATTGAGATACTCAGCCGGGAGTTGCAGCCTCAGCCTGGAGTGCTGGTTGAGCTGGCAGGGCTGTCGGTGGGGCAGTCGCATTTATTGGAATACATTCCCAGACCAGTCTTCATTGACCAGTAGGAGCAAATTGTTACCATTACTGCAGGGTCACCTTCTATTTTCAGCTCCAGAGATTAGCCTTCCAGTTAAGTCACAAAATGCAACCCACAGTGCTTAAGATCTGAAAGGCCTGGCCTAATTATGCACTATTTTATGAGTAATTTGAAATGTCATTAAGCTAATGCTGAGGCAGTCTCATGAAAGTTCATAGTTGAATTTACATTTTCCCAAGAGGAATTGTGAATTATCCATCGTTCCATAGGGAACGAATGAGTCGTCAAGTTTCAATGTTGCTTTTAGAGCCAGTGTGTGTTCCAGATATCAGTGAGGTTGAAACCAAAGCTAATCTAAAATGCTGGCACGGGGGAATCAGCAGGGATCGGGGCATCAGCTATAATCATATGGGCATGAACATTGACTGCATATAAATAATGAGAAGGCTCAACTTTCCCTCAGGCCAATCAATCTGCCAGAGAAATGAATGCATTTGTCCAACAAAACTCTCGCAAAATAGAAATTTGCTCTGCTATAGGTTACAAGGGGTCAAATGCTAGTCCTTTTTTATTAGTAAACCAGAGGTTTGACCTCTGTATTCTCCTCAGACTGCTGGATGCAAAAAAAAGAATAAATATAGTCTTCAGAAATGAATGACCCTTCTTGTTGCTGCTCCAGAGCAGCAGTTGTTTAGCTTTTAACTAAATATTAAACATAATACACAAAAGGAATATTTGAACAATCAAATAGAATGGGACAAAACAAAATCTGCAGAAATCCTCAAACATTCCTGTCATAATCTCTGGCATGCTGTGGAATTTGTCACAAACTAGAGCAATACCCAGATGTGCCAGGTTTCAGTTTTCATCACAGTCTCCATGACCCCAAATCAATCCAGCGGAGTAGGCAACAAATGGATGTCCAGAATGATATCATTCAGTTCCGGAAAGACACTCACCATTCAATGAGATAATGTCTGATCTGGATCTGAACTTCCTTATCTATCAGTTTGAAGCAAAGCCAGCAATGAGATGGAACCAAGTTATCTTTCCTTGTGGATAGACATGTTAACTATTCAGTTTAGGTACTTTTTAAAATTAATTTATTCAGTTATGTTGTGGTACTCTTTTGGTGTAGATGGAGATTGAATCCAGACCTTTGACTCTGAGGGAGAAATATTACCACTGTACCTCAAGATCTTTAGCTACTAAACTGGGCCAAGGCTAATTATATCAAAATTCAGCAGGAGCTGGGAAATGTAGATTTGACACAACTAATTTGAAGGGAAGTCCACATTTGATATGTGGGAGGCTTTCAAAGATAGTGCAGGATAGGCATGTCCAGTTGAAAGCAAAGGATAGGAAGGGCAAGATTCGTGAACTGTGGATGACAAGAGAAACCTTACAATGAGCCAAGAGGAAAAGGGAAGCGTACATAAGGTCCAGGCAGCTCAGAACAGAACGGGCCCTGGAGGAATATCGGTAGAGTAGGACCAGTTTTAAATGAGGAATCAAGAGGGCTAAAAGGGGTCATTAAATAGCCTTAGCAAGCAGAATTACGGATAATCCCAAAGCATTGTATTCTTATATAAGAAGCAAGCGGGTAACTAGAGAAAGGATTGGTCCACTAAAGGACAAGGAAGGAAGGCTGTGCGTCAAACCTGAGAGAATGGGTGAGATTCTCAATGATTACTTTGCATCAGTGTTCACTGAGGAGAGGGACATGATGAATGTTGAGATTAGAGATAGAAGTTTGATTATTCTGGATCACGTTGATATATGGAGGGAAGATTGTTGGGTAGGCTAGAGGTTATTTATGTGGACAAATCCCCAGGACTGGATGGGATCTATCCCAGGTTGCTGAGGGAGGTGGGAGAGGAAATAGCTGGGGCCCTGACAGATATCTTTGTTGCATTCTTAAATACAGGTGAGGTGCCGGAGGACTGGAGGGTTGCTCATGTTGTTCCCCTGTACAAGAAGGGTAGTAGGGATATTCCGGGTAACTACAGACCCTGACTTCAGTGGTGGGAAAGTTGCTGGAGAAGGTACTGAGGGATAAAATCTGTTTATATTTGGAAAAGAATGGGCTTATCAGTGATAGGCAAAATGGTTTTGCGTGAGGAAGATTGTGCCTTACCAACTTAATAGAGTTCTTTGAGGAAGTGAGCAAGTTGATAGATGAAGGAAGGGCTGTAGATGTCATATACATGGACTTTAGTAAGGTGTTTGATAAGGATCCCCATGGTAAACCATTGGAGAGAGTGAAGTCACATGGTGTGCAGAGTGTTCTAGCTAGGTGGATAAAGAACTGGTTGAGCAACAGGCGACAGACAGTAATAGTTGAAAGGAGGTTCTCGAAATGGAGAAAGGTGACCAGTGGTGTTCCACAGGGGTCAGTGTTGGGGCCACTGTTGTTTGTGATATACATAAATGATCTGGAAGAGGGCACTGTTGGTATGATCAGCAAGTTTACAGATGACATGAAGATTGGTGGAGTAGCAGAAAGCATAGGGGACTGTCAAAGAATCCAGGAGAATATAGATAGACTGGAGAGTTGGGCGGAGAAGTGGCAGATGGATTTCAATCCAGGCAAATGTGAGGTGATGCATTTAGGCAAGTATAATTCTAAAGCGAATTATACAGTAAACAGAAGAGCCTTGGGAAAAGTTGATGGGCAGAGAGATGTAGGCGTTCAGGTCCATTGTACCCTGCAGGTTGCTGCACAGGTGGATAGAGTGGTCAAGAAGGTATATGGTATGCTTTCCTTCATCTGATGGGGTATTGAGTATAAGAGCTGGCAGATCTTGTTAAAATTGTACAAGACGTTGGTTTGGCCCAATTTAGAATACTGTGTACAGTTCTGCTTGCCACATTACCAAAAGGATGTGGACGCTTTGGAGAGGGTGCAGAGAAGGTTTACGAGGATGTTGCCTGGTATGGAAGGTGCTAGCTATGAAGAGAGGTTGAGTAGGGTAGATTTATTTTCATTAGAAAAAAGGAAATTGAGGGGGACCTGATTGAGGTTTACAAAATCATGAAGGGTATAGACAAGGTGGATCGAGACAAGCTTTTTCCCAGGGTGAAGGATTCAATAACGAGAGTTCATGCTTTCAAGGTGAGAGATGAAAAGTTTAAGGGGGATACACATGGGAAGTACTTTACACAGTGGGTGGTTGGTGCCTGGAATGCCTTGCCAGCAGAGGTAGTAGAGACAGGCACATTAGATTCCTTTAAGATGTATCTGGACAGATGCATGAGTAGGTGGGGAGCAGAGGGATACAGATGCTTAGGAATTGACTGACAGGTTTAGACAGTACATTTGGATCGGCTCAGGCTTGGAAGGCCAAAGGGCCTGTTCCTGGGCTGAAAGTTTTCTTTGTTCTTTGTACTTAAATCTAGATACTTTCTCATCAACTTCTGCAGAGATGTTATTGCACACCTCTGGAGCAGGTGCAGCTTCAACGCATACCTCCTAACCTAAAGAAAGAGACACTACCAGTACACTACAAGACTGCTTTTTTTTGTCAACTATGTACCCCACATTTTCTGCACCCGCTGGTCCCTCTGCTCCCTCTTTATATTTACCCACTCAATTAACATAGAAGCATAGAAAATCAGAGCAGAAATATGAAACTTGGACCATTTCTGAGGCAATGCCCTTTGATAGAAGAAACATGGAGAAATGATACAGGCTTAATGTACAACTTACAATATGTACAGGAGCAGAGGGGCCTTGGAATTCAAATGCAGAATTCTCTGAAGGTGGTCTGGCACGTTATTAGGAAGATCCTTCGGTTTATAAATATAGGACAGATTACACCTCTACAAATCATTGGTCAGATGACATTTGCAGAATTGTTTTTAGTTTTGGGCATCTTATTTAAGGAAGGATATTCAAGGCGTTTAGAGAGTGCAAGGGAGATTGACTCCAATGATACCAGGGAATGAGTAATTTTAGGTATACAGAATGATTAGAGCAATGGACTTTCCCTTGCTCTGCTCTGGTTTGCAGGTTTTCCCTCACACTGCTCCCGGTCTTGGGCTTATTCTCCTTGGAGCAGGGAAAATTAAGAAGTGACCTTATGGAAGAGTTCAAAATGAACAATTTTGACAGGGAACTGCAGGATATTCTGTTTCCATTAGTTGGTATGTCAGTAATGAGGGGTCACAATTTAAGATTGTCAGCAAGATAGCTAAGAGTGAGATGAGGAGAAACATATTTACTCTGAGGATTGTTGGGATTTGGAATACACTGCTTGGGAGAGTGGTGGAGGCAGCTCCATATGAGGTTTCAAAAGAGGACTGGATATATATTTGAAAGTGATGAATTGAGAGCACTACAGAGACAGGGCTGGAGAATGTGACAAACGAGTTTGTACTTTTGGGAGCTGGTACAGAGCCAGTGGTTCAGATGATCTCCTTCTGTACCGTAAATTCCATAATTCAAGCCAATATGATCATGGTTGGCGACAAAATATAACAAACATGGAACGTCAGGTACTATGGTGAATTGGATCAAAGATTTGCTCAGTGACAGGAAACAAAGGGTAATGGTTAACTAATGTTTTGACAAATGGAAATGCTTTCTAATGCTGTTGCACAGGTCTCAGTTTAGGTCACTCACTGTTTGTGATACATATTAATGAGTGAGATTTAAATTAGGTGAATCGGCCATGCTAAATTGCCTATAGTATTCAGGGATGTGTAGGTTAGGTGCATTAGTCAGGGGTGAATATAGGGTAGGGGGAATGGGTCTGAGTGGGTTCCTCTTCGGAGGGTCGGTTTGGACTTGTTGGGCCGAAGGAATTGAATCTAAAAATGTGGGAGAATGACACAGACATTGGCCAGGTATTTGACTGTGAAGAGAGTGGCTGTTGACTGCTGAAATATATCAATGGTTTGGTTGAGTGGCTGGAAAAGTAGGAAATGGTAAACAGTGCAGAGAAAGGTGATGGTAAACATTGGGGAGGGTAAACAAAGAAGGGGACACAATAAGTGAAAGGATACTGAGAGGGGTTGAGATAGTGAGAGACATTGGACTGCATGACCACAGGTACCTGACAAGTCGTGAAGAATGCATACGGGATCCATTCCTTCATTGGGCAAGTTGTTGAGTGCTGGATATAATACTGGAACTACTGGAGGTGTTGGTTAGGCCACAGCTGGAATTCTGTGGACAGTTCTGGTCACCATATTGCAGGAAGGGCATATTTGCTCAGCAGAACAGTCACAAGAATGCTGCCAAGGATTGAAAATTATAGCTGTGAGGAAAGACGAGAGAAACCAGGAGAATTTTCCTTAAAACAGAGGATGCTGAAAAATGACTAAACTGAGATGCACAAAAAAATATAATGCTCAGGTAGAAGGGACAGGAAAGAAGACTATCCCCAAGCAGAGAGGTTAGTGTGAGGATTACCACCAATTCTGGTGCAGAGTGAGGGGAAACCCGTGTCCTGGAGCAGAGCGAGAGGAAACCCGAGTCCCGGTGCAGAACGAGGGGAAACCCGAGTGCCGGTGTAGAGCGAGGGGAAACCCAAGTCCCGGTGCATAGTGAGGGGAAAACCGAGTCCTGGAGCAGAGCGAGGGGAAAGCTGAGTCCCGGAGCAGAGCGAGGGGAAACCCAAGTCCCAGTGCAGAGCGAGGGGAAAACCGAGTCCCAGTGCAGAGCGAGGGGAAACCCGAGTCCCGGAACTGAGCGAGGGAAACCCAGGTCTCGGAAAAATGTGAGGGAAAACTGAGATCCGGTGCAGAACTAGAGGAAATCCAAGTTGCAGAGCAGAGCGAGGGGAAACCCGAGTCCCGGTGCAGAGCGAGGGAAAATCCGAGTCCCGGTGCAGAGCGAGGGGAAACCCGAGTCCCGGTGCAGAGCGAGGGGAAACCCGAGTCCCGGTGCAGAGCAAGGGGGAAACCCGAGTCCCGGAGCAGGGCGAGGGGAAACCCGAGTCCCGGAGCAGAGCGAGGGGAAACCCAAACCCTGGAGCAGAGCGATGGGAAAACCGAGTCCCAGTGCAGAGCGAGGGGAAACCCGAGTCCCGGAGCAGAGCGAGGGGAAACCCAAACCCTGGAGCAGAGCGAGGGGAAAAGCGAGTCCCAGTGCAGAGCGAGGGGAAACCCGAGTCCCGGTGCAGAGCGAGGGGAAAGCCGAGTCACGGTGCAGAGCAAGGGGAAACATGAGTCCCGGAGCAGAGCGAGGGGAAACCCGAGTCCCGGTGCAGAGCTAGGGGAGAGCTGAGTCAGGGTGCAGAGCAAGGGGAAACCCGAGTCCCGGAGCAGAGCGAGGGGAAACCCGAGTCCCGGAGCAGAGCGAGGCGAAACCCGAGTCCCGGAGCAGAGCGAGGGGAAACGCGAGTCCCGGAGAAGAGCAAGGGGAAACCCGAGTCTCAGAGCAGAACGAGGGAAATCCGAGTCTCGGAGCAATGCGTGGGATAACCGAGATCCGGTGCAGAACGAGAGGAAACCCGAGTCCTGCAGAACGAGGGGAAATGCGAGTCTTGGACAAGTGTGAGGGAAAACACAAATCCCGGAGTAGTGCAAGTGAAATTCCGAGTCCCGGAGCAGAGCGAGAGGACAACAGAGTCTCAGACAAGGGTGAAGAAAAGCCCGAATCCCGGAGCAATGCAAGGGAATCCTGAGTACCGGAGTATAGCGAGGAGTAACCCGAAATCCGGAGTAGAGCAAGTGGAATTCCGAATCCCAGAGAAGAGCGAGGGGAAACTTGAAACCCGGAGTAGTTCAAGTGGAATCCCAAATCCCGGAGCAGTGCAAAGGGAATCCCGAATCCTGGGGAAGAGTGAGGGAAATTCCGATGCCTGGAGCAGAGCGAGGGGAAATCCAAATCCTGGAGCAGAGTGAGGGGAATCCCGAGTCCCGGTGCAAAACAAGGTGAAATCCGAGCCTTGGAGCGTTACAAGGGGAAACCTGAGTCCTAGTCCAGAGTGAGGGGAATCCTGTGTCCCAGAGCTGGGCGAGGGAACCCCGGGTCTTGGAGCAATGCGAGGGAAAACCGAGACCCGGTGCAGAGCGAGAGGAAATCCGAGTCCCGGTGCAGAGCAAGGGGAATTCCGAGGCCTGCAGCAGAGCGAGGGGAAACCCGAGTCCCGGAGCAGAGCGAGGGGAAACCCGAGTCCCGGTGCAGAGCGAGGGAAAACCTGAGTCCCGGAGCAGAGTGGGCGGAAACCCGAGTCCTGGAGCAGGGCGAGGGGAAACACGAGTCCCAGAGCTTAACGAGGGAAACCCGGGTCTCGGAGAAATGCGAGGGAAAACCGAGATCCGGTGAAGAGCGAGAGGAAATCCGAGTCGCAGAGCAGAACGAGAGGAAACCCGAGTCCCGGAGCAGAGCGAGGGGAAACCCGAGTCCCGGTGCAGAGCGAGGGAAAACCTGAGTCCCGGTGCAGAGTGGGCGGAAACCCGAGTCCTGGAGCAGGGCGAGGGGAAACCCGAGTCCCAGAGCAGAACGAGGGAAATCCGAGTCTCGGAGCAATGCGTGGGATAATCGAGATCCGGTGCAGAACGAGAGGAAACCCGAGTCCTGCAGAACGAGTGGAAATGTGAGTTTGGGACAAGTGTGAGGGAAAACACAAATCCCGGAGTAGTGCAAGTGGAATTCTGAGTCCCGGAGCAGAGCGAGAGGACAACAGAGTCTCAGACAGGACTGAAGGAAAGTCCGAAACCCGGAGCAATGCAAGGGAATCCTGAGAACCGGAGTACAGCGAGGGGTAACCCGAATCCCGGAGTAGAGCAAGTGGAATTCCGAATCCTGGAGCAGAGCGAGGGGAAACTCGAAACCCTGAGTAGTTCAAGAGGAATCCCAAATCCCGGAGCAGTGCAAAGGGAATCCCGAATCCCGGGGAAGAGTGAGGGTAATTCCGATGCCTGGAGCAGAGCGAGGGGAAACCCAAATCCTGGAGCAGAGTGAGGGGAATCCCGAGTCCCGGTGCAAAACAAAGGGAAATCCGAGTCTCGGAGCATAACGAGGGGAAACCTGAGTCCTAGTCCAGAGTGAGGGGAATCCTGTGTCTCAGAGCTGAGCAAGAGAAACCCGGGTCTTGGAGCAATGCGAGGGAAAACCGAGACCCGGTGCAGTGCGAGAGAAAGTCCGAGTCCCAGAGCAGAGTGAGGGGAAACCCGGGTCTTGGAGCAATGAGAGGGAAAACCGAGACCCAGTGCAGAGCGAGGGGAATTCCGAGGCCTGGAGCAGTGCGAGGGGATACCCGAGTCCCGGAGCAGAACAAGGGGAAACGCGAGTCCCGGAGCAGAGCGAGGGGAAACCCAAATCCTGGAGCAGAGTGAGGGGAAACCCGAGTCCCGGTGCAGAGTGAGGGGAAAGCCGAGTCCTGGTGCAGAGCAAGGGGAAACCCGAGACCCGGAGCAGAGCAAAGGAAAACCCGAGTCCCGGTGCAGAGCGAGGGGAAACCCGAGACCTGGAGCAGGGCGAGGGGAAACCCGAGTCCCGGAGCAGAGCGAGGGGAAACCCGAGTCCCGGAGCAGGGCGAGGGGAAACCCGAGACCTGGAGCAGAGCGAGGGGAAATCCGAGTCGCAGAGCAGAGCGAGAGGAAATCCGAGTCGCAGAGCAGAACGAGAGGAAACCCGAGTCCCGGAGCAGAGCGAGGGGAAACCCGAGTCCCGGTGCAGAGCGAGGGAAAACCTGAGTCCCGGAGCAGAGCGAGGGGAAAACCTGAGTCCTGGAGCAGAGCGAGGGGAAACACGAGTCCCAGAGCTTAACGAGGGAAACCCGGGTCTCGGAGAAATGCGAGGGAAAACCGAGATCCGGTGAAGAGCGAGAGGAAATCCGAGTCGCAGAGCAGAACGAGAGGAAACCCGAGTCCCGGAGCAGAGCGAGGGGAAACCCGAGTCCCAGAGCAGAACGAGGGAAATCCGAGTCTCGGAGCAATGCGTGGGATAATCGAGATCCGGTGCAGAACGAGAGGAAACCCGAGTCCTGCAGAACGAGGGGAAATGTGAGTTTGGGACAAGTGTGAGGGAAAACACAAATCCCGGAGTAGTGCAAGTGGAATTCTGAGTCCCGGAGCAGAGCGAGAGGACAACAGAGTCTCAGACAGGACTGAAGGAAAGTCCGAAACCCGGAGCAATGCAAGGGAATCCTGAGAACCGGAGTATAGCGAGGGGTAACCCGAATCCCGGAATAGAGCAAGTGGAATTCCGAATCCTGGAGCAGAGCGAGGGGAAACTCGAAACCCGGAGTAGTTCAAGAGGAATCCCAAATCCCGGAGCAGTGCAAAGGGAATCCCGAATCCCGGGGAAGAGTGAGGGGAAACCCGAGTTGAACGAGGGAAACCCAGGTCTCGGAGCAATGTGTGGGATAACCGAGATCCGGTGCAGAGCGAGAGGAAATCCGAGTCGCAGAGCAGAACGAGAGGAAACCCGAGTTCCGGAGCAGAGCGAGGGGGAACCCGAGTCACGGAGCAGGGCGAGGGGATACCCGAGTCCCGGTGCAGAGCGAGAGGAAACCCGAGTCCCGGAGAAGAGCGAGGGGAAACCCGAGTCCCGGAGCAGGGCGAGGGGAATCCCGAGACCTGGAGCAGAGCGAGGGGAAACCCGAGTCCCGGAGCAGGGCGAGGGAAAACCCGAGACCCGGAGCAGAGCGAGGGGAAGCATGGGTCTCGGAGCAATGCGTGGGATAACTGAGATCCGGTGCTGAGCGAGAGGAAATCCGAGTCGCAGAGCAGAGCGAGAGGAAATCCGAGTCGCAGAGCAGAAAGAGAGGAAACCCGAGTCCCGGAGCAGAGCGAGGGGAAACCCGAGTCCCGGTGCAGAGCGAGGGAAAACCTGAGTCCCGGAGCAGAGCGAGGGGAAAACCTGAGTCCTGGAGCAGAGCGAGGGGAAACACGAGTCCCAGAGCTTAACGAGGGAAACCCGGGTCTCGGAGAAATGCGAGGGAAAACCGAGATCCGGTGAAGAGCGAGAGGAAATCCGAGTCGCGGAGCAGAACGAGAGGAAACCCGAGTCCCGGAGCAGAGCGAGGGGAAACCCGAGTCCCAGAGCAGAACGAGGGAAATCCGAGTCTCGGAGCAATGCGTGGGATAATCGAGATCCGGTGCAGAACGAGAGGAAACCCGAGTCCTGCAGAACGAGGGGAAATGTGAGTTTGGGACAAGTGTGAGGGAAAACACAAATCCCGGAGTAGTGCAAGTGGAATTCTGAGTCCCGGAGCAGAGCGAGAGGACAACAGAGTCTCAGACAGGACTGAAGGAAAGTCCGAAACCCGGAGCAATGCAAGGGAATCCTGAGAACCGGAGTATAGCGAGGGGTAACCCGAATCCCGGAATAGAGCAAGTGGAATTCCGAATCCTGGAGCAGAGCGAGGGGAAACTCGAAACCCGGAGTAGTTCAAGAGGAATCCCAAATCCCGGAGCAGTGCAAAGGGAATCCCGAATCCCGGGGAAGAGTGAGGGGAAACCCGAGTTGAACGAGGGAAACCCAGGTCTCGGAGCAATGTGTGGAATAACCGAGATCCGGTGCAGAGCGAGAGGAAATCCGAGTCGCAGAGCAGAACGAGAGGAAACCCGAGTTCCGGAGCAGAGCGAGGGGAAACCCGAGTCCCAGAGCTGAACGAGGGAAACCCGGGTCTCGGAGCAATGTGTGGGATAACCGAGATCCGGTGCAGAGCGAGAGGAAATCCGAGTCGCAGAGCAGAACGAGAGGAAACCCGAGTTCCGGAGCAGAGCGAGGGGGAACCCGAGTCCCGGAGCAGGGCGAGGGGATACCCGAGTCCCGGTGCAGAGCGAGAGGAAACCCGAGTCCCGGAGAAGAGCGAGGGGAAACCCGAGTCCCGGAGCAGGGCGAGGCGAATCCCGAGACCTGGAGCAGAGCGAGGGGAAACCCGAGTCCCGGAGCAGGGCGAGGGAAAACCCGAGACCCGGAGCAGAGCGAGGGGAAGCATGGGTCTCGGAGCAATGCGTGGGATAACTGAGATCCGGTGCTGAGCGAGAGGAAATCCGAGTCGCAGAGCAGAAAGAGAGGAAACCCGAGTCCCGGAGCAGAGCGAGGGGAAACCCGAGTCCCGGTGCAGAGCGAGGGGAAACCCGAGTCCCGGTGCAAAACAAGGTGAAATCCGAGTCTCGGAGCATAACGAGGGGAAACCTGAGTCCTCGTCCAGAGTGAGGGGAATCCTGTGTCTCAGAGCTGAGCGAGGGAAACCCGGGTCTTGGAGCAATGTGAGGGAAACCCGAATCCCGGTGCAGAGCGAGGGAACAACGAGACCCGGAGCAGAACGAGGGGAAAAACGAGTCCCAGTGCAGTACGAGAGAAAATCCGAGTCTCGGTGCAGAGTGAGGGGAAACCCGAGACCCGGTGCACAAAGAGGGGAAACCCGAGACCTGGAGCAGAGCGAGGGGAAACCCGAGACCCGGAGCAGAGCGAGGGGAAACACGAGACCCGGAGCAGAGCGAGGGGAAAACCCGAGTCCCAGAGCTGAACGAGGGAAACCCGGGTCTCGGAGCAATGCGTGGGATAATTGAGATCCGGTGCAGAACGAGGGGAAACCCGAGTCCCGGAGCAGAGCGAGGGGAAACCCAAATCGTGGAGCAGAACGAGGGGAAACCCGAGTCCCGGTGCAGAACGAGGGGAAACCCGAGTCCCGGAGCATAACGAGGGGAAACCTGAGTCCTAGTTCAGAGTGAGGGGAATCCTGTGTCCCAGAGCAGAGCGAGGGAAAACCAGGTCTTGGAGCAATGTGAGGGAAAACCGAGACCCGGTGCAGTGCGAGAGAAAATCCGAGTCCCGGTGCAGAGCAAGGGGAATTCCGAGGCCTGGAGCAGAGCGAGGGGAAACCCGAGTCCCGGTGCAGAGCGAGGGGAAACCCGAGTCCCGGTGCAGAGCGAGGGAACACCGAGACCCGGAGCAGAACGAGTGGAAATCCGAGTCCCGGTGCAGTGCGAGAGAAAATCCGAGTCCCGGTGCCGAGTGAGGGGAAACCCGAGTCCCGGAGCAGAGCGAGGGGAAACCCGATTCCCGGAGAAGAGCGAGGGGAAACCCGAGTCCCGGAGCAGAACGAGGGGAAATCCGAGTCCCGGAGCAGAGCATTGGGAAACCGGAGTCCCGGAGCAGAACGAGTGGAAACCCGAGTCCCGGAACCGAGCGAGGGGAAACCCGAGACACGGTGCAGAGTGAGGGGAAACCCGAGTCCCGGAGCAGAGCGAGGGGAAACCCGAGTCCCGGTGCAGAGCGAGGGAACACCGAGACCCGGAGCAGAACGAGGGGAAATCCGAGTCCCGGTGCAGTGCGAGAGAAAATCCGAGTCACGGTGCAGAGTGAGGGGAAACCCGGGTCTTGGCGCAATGAGAGGGAAAACCGAGACCCAGTGCAGAGCGAGGGGAATTCCGAGGCCTGGAGCAGTGCGAGGGGATACCCGAGTCCCGGAGCAGAACAAGGGGAAACGCGAGTCCCGGAGCAGAGCGAGGGGAAACCCAAATCCTGGAGCAGAGTGAGGGGAAACCCGAGTCCCGGTGCAGAGTGAGGGGAAAGCCGAGTCCTGGTGCAGAGCAAGGGGAAACCCGAGACCCGGAGCAGAGCGAAGGAAAACCCGAGTCCCGGTGCAGAGCGAGGGGAAACCCGAGACCTGGAGCAGGGCGAGGGGAAACCCGAGTCCCGGAGCAGAGCGAGGGGAAACCCGAGTCCCGGAGCAGGGCGAGGGGAAACCCGAGACCTGGAGCAGAGCGAGGGGAAATCCAAGTCGCAGAGCAGAGCGAGAGGAAATCCGAGTCGCAGAGCAGAACGAGAGGAAACCCGAGTCCCGGAGCAGAGCGAGGGGAAACCCGAGTCCCGGTGCAGAGCGAGGGAAAACCTGAGTCCCGGAGCAGAGCGAGGGGAAAACCTGAGTCCTGGAGCAGAGCGAGGGGAAACACGAGTCCCAGAGATTAACGAGGGAAACCCGGGTCTCGGAGAAATGCAAGGGAAAACCGAGATCCGGTGAAGAGCGAGAGGAAATCCGAGTCGCAGAGCAGAACGAGAGGAAACCCGAGTCCCGGAGCAGAGCGAAGGGAAACCCGAGTCCCAGAGCAGAACGAGGGAAATCCGAGTCTCGGAGCAATGCGTGGGAAAATCGAGATCCGGTGCAGAACGAGAGGAAACCCGAGTCCTGCAGAACGAGGGGAAATGTGAGTTTGGGACAAGTGTGAGGGAAAACACAAATCCCGGAGTAGTGCAAGTGGAATTCTGAGTCCCGGAGCAGAGCGAGAGGACAACAGAGTCTCAGACAGGACTGAAGGAAAGTCCGAAACCCGGAGCAATGCAAGGGAATCCTGAGAACCGGAGTATAGCGAGGGGTAACCCGAATCCCGGAATAGAGCAAGTGGAATTCCGAATCCTGGAGCAGAGCGAGGGGAAACTCGAAACCCGGAGTAGTTCAAGAGGAATCCGAATTCCCGGAGCAGTGCAAAGGGAATCCCGAATCCCGGGGAAGAGTGAGGGGAAACCCGAGTTGAACGAGGGAAACCCAGGTCTCGGAGCAATGTGTGGGATAACCGAGATCCGGTGCAGAGCGAGAGGAAATCCGAGTCGCAGAGCAGAACGAGAGGAAACCCGAGTTCCGGAGCAGAGCGAGGGGAAACCCGAGTCCCAGAGCTGAACGAGGGAAACCCGGGTCTCGGAGCAATGTGTGGGATAACCGAGATCCGGTGCAGAGCGAGAGGAAATCCGAGTCGCAGAGCAGAACGAGAGGAAACCCGAGTTCCGGAGCAGAGCGAGGGGGAACCCGAGTCCCGGAGCAGGGCGAGGGGATACCCGAGTCCCGGTGCAGAGCGAGAGGAAACCCGAGTCCCGGAGAAGAGCGAGGGGAATTCCGAGGCCTGGAGCAGAGCGAGGGGAAACCCGAGTCCCGGTGCAGAGCGAGGGGAAACCCGAGTCCCGGTGCAGAGCGAGGGAACACCGAGACCCGGAGCAGAACGAGTGGAAATCCGAGTCCCGGTGCAGTGCGAGAGAAAATCCGAGTCCCGGTGCCGAGTGAGGGGAAACCCGAGTCCCGGAGCAGAGCGAGGGGAAACCCGATTCCCGGAGAAGAGCGAGGGGAAACCCGAGTCCCGGAGCAGAACGAGGGGAAATCCGAGTCCCGGAGCAGAGCATTGGGAAACCGGAGTCCCGGAGCAGAACGAGTGGAAACCCGAGTCCCGGAACCGAGCGAGGGTAAACCCGAGACACGGTGCAGAGTGAGGGGAAACCCGAGTCCCGGAGCAGAGCGAGGGGAACCCCGAGTCCCGGTGCAGAGCGAGGGAACACCGAGACCCGGAGCAGAACGAGGGGAAATCCGAGTCCCGGTGCAGTGCGAGAGAAAATCCGAGTCACGGTGCAGAGTGAGGGGAAACCCGGGTCTTGGAGCAATGAGAGGGAAAACCGAGACCCAGTGCAGAGCGAGGGGAATTCCGAGGCCTGGAGCAGTGCGAGGGGATACCCGAGTCCCGGAGCAGAACAAGGGGAAACGCGAGTCCCGGAGCAGAGCGAGGGGAAACCCAAATCCTGGAGCAGAGTGAGGGGAAACCCGAGTCCCGGTGCAGAGTGAGGGGAAAGCCGAGTCCTGGTGCAGAGCAAGGGGAAACCCGAGACCCGGAGCAGAGCGAAGGAAAACCCGAGTCCCGGTGCAGAGCGAGGGGAAACCCGAGACCTGGAGCAGGGCGAGGGGAAACCCGAGTCCCGGAGCAGAGCGAGGGGAAACCCGAGTCCCGGAGCAGGGCGAGGGGAAACCCGAGACCTGGAGCAGAGCGAGGGGAAATCCAAGTCGCAGAGCAGAGCGAGAGGAAATCCGAGTCGCAGAGCAGAACGAGAGGAAACCCGAGTCCCGGAGCAGAGCGAGGGGAAACCCGAGTCCCGGTGCAGAGCGAGGGAAAACCTGAGTCCCGGAGCAGAGCGAGGGGAAAACCTGAGTCCTGGAGCAGAGCGAGGGGAAACACGAGTCCCAGAGATTAACGAGGGAAACCCGGGTCTCGGAGAAATGCGAGGGAAAACCGAGATCCGGTGAAGAGCGAGAGGAAATCCGAGTCGCAGAGCAGAACGAGAGGAAACCCGAGTCCCGGAGCAGAGCGAGGGGAAACCCGAGTCCCAGAGCAGAACGAGGGAAATCCGAGTCTCGGAGCAATGCGTGGGAAAATCGAGATCCGGTGCAGAACGAGAGGAAACCCGAGTCCTGCAGAACGAGGGGAAATGTGAGTTTGGGACAAGTGTGAGGGAAAACACAAATCCCGGAGTAGTGCAAGTGGAATTCTGAGTCCCGGAGCAGAGCGAGAGGACAACAGAGTCTCAGACAGGACTGAAGGAAAGTCCGAAACCCGGAGCAATGCAAGGGAATCCTGAGAACCGGAGTATAGCGAGGAGTAACCCGAATCCCGGAATAGAGCAAGTGGAATTCCGAATCCTGGAGCAGAGCGAGGGGAAACTCGAAACCCGGAGTAGTTCAAGAGGAATCCCAAATCCCGGAGCAGTGCATAGAGAATCCCGAATCCCGGGGAAGAGTGAGGGGAAACCCGAGCTGAACGAGGGAAACCCAGGTCTCGGAGCAATGTGTGGGATAACCGAGATCCGGTGCAGAGCGAGAGGAAATCCGAGTCGCAGAGCAGAACGAGAGGAAACCCGAGTTCCGGAGCAGAGCGAGGGGAAACCCGAGTCCCAGAGCTGAACGAGGGAAACCCGGGTCTCGGAGCAATGTGTGGGATAACCGAGATCCGGTGCAGAGCGAGAGGAAATCCGAGTCGCAGAGCAGAACGAGAGGAAACCCGAGTTCCGGAGCAGAGCGAGGGGGAACCCGAGTCCCGGAGCAGGGCGAGGGGATACCCGAGACCCGGTGCAGAGCGAGAGGAAACCCGAGTCCCGGAGCAGAGCGAGGGGAAACCCGAGTCCCGGAGCAGGGCGAGGGGATACCCGAGTCCCGGTGCAGAGCGAGAGGAAACCCGAGTCCCGGAGCAGAGCGAGGGGAAACCCGAGTCCCGGAGCAGGGCGAGGCGAATCCCGAGACCTGGAGCAGAGCGAGGGGAAACCCGAGTCCCGGAGCAGGGCGAGGGAAAACCCGAGACCCGGAGCAGAGCGAGGGGAAGCATGGGTCTCGGAGCAATGCGTGGGATAACTGAGATCCGGTGCTGAGCGAGAGGAAATCCGAGTCGCAGAGCAGAACGAGAGGAAATCCGAGTCGCAGAGCAGAACGAGAGGAAACCCGAGTCCCGGAGCAGAGCGAGGGGAAACCCGAGTCCCGGTGCAGAGCGAGGGGAAACCCGAGTCCCGGTGCAAAACAAGGTGAAATCCGAGTCTCGGAGCATAACGAGGGGAAACCTGAGTCCTCGTCCAGAGTGAGGGGAATCCTGTGTCTCAGAGCTGAGCGAGGGAAACCCGGGTCTTGGAGCAATGTGAGGGAAACCCGAATCCCGGTGCAGAGCGAGGGAACAACGAGACCCGGAGCAGAACGAGGGGAAAAACGAGTCCCGGTGCAGTACGAGAGAAAATCCGAGTCTCGGTGCAGAGTGAGGGGAAACCCGAGACCCGGTGCACAAAGAGGGGAAACCCGAGACCTGGAGCAGAGCGAGGGGAAACCCGAGACCCGGAGCAGAGCGAGGGGCAACACGAGACCCGGAGCAGAGCGAGGGGAAAACCCGAGTCCCAGAGCTGAACGAGGGAAACCCGTGTCTCGGAGCAATGCGTGGGATAATTGAGATCCGGTGCAGAACGAGGGGAAACCCGAGTCCCGGAGCAGAGCGAGGGGAAACCCAAATCGTGGAGCAGAACGAGGGGAAACCCGAGTCCCGGTGCAGAACGAGGGGAAACCCGAGTCCCGGAGCATAACGAGGGGAAACCCAAATCGTGGAGCAGAACGAGGGGAAACCCGAGTCCCGGTGCAAAACAAGGTGAAATCCGAGTCTCGGAGCATAACGAGGGGAAACCTGAGTCCTAGTCCAGAGTGAGGGGAATCCTGTGTCCCAGAGCAGAGCGAGGGAAAACCAGGTCTTGGAGCAATGTGAGGGAAAACCGAGACCCGGTGCAGTGCGAGAGAAAATCCGAGTCCCGGTGCAGAGCAAGGGGAATTCCGAGGCCTGGAGCAGAGCGAGGGGAAACCCGAGTCCCGGTGCAGAGCGAGGGGAAACCCGAGTCCCGGTGCAGAGCGAGGGGAAACCCGAGTCCCGGTGCAAAACAAGGTGAAATCCGAGTCTCGGAGCATAACGAGGGGAAACCTGAGTCCTCGTCCAGAGTGAGGGGAATCCTGTGTCTCAGAGCTGAGCGAGGGAAACCCGGGTCTTGGAGCAATGTGAGGGAAACCCGAATCCCGGTGCAGAGCGAGGGAACAACGAGACCCGGAGCAGAACGAGGGGAAAAACGAGTCCCGGTGCAGTACGAGAGAAAATCCGAGTCTCGGTGCAGAGTGAGGGGAAACCCGAGACCCGGTGCACAAAGAGGGGAAACCCGAGACCTGGAGCAGAGCGAGGGGAAACCCGAGACCCGGAGCAGAGCGAGGGGAAACACGAGACCCGGAGCAGAGCGAGGGGAAAACCCGAGTCCCAGAGCTGAACGAGGGAAACCCGGGTCTCGGAGCAATGCGTGGGATAATTGAGATCCGGTGCAGAACGAGGGGAAACCCGAGTCCCGGAGCAGAGCGAGGGGAAACCCAAATCGTGGAGCAGAACGAGGGGAAACCCGAGTCCCGGTGCAGAACGAGGGGAAACCCGAGTCCCGGAGCATAACGAGGGGAAACCTGAGTCCTAGTTCAGAGTGAGGGGAATCCTGTGTCCCAGAGCAGAGCGAGGGAAAACCAGGTCTTGGAGCAATGTGAGGGAAAACCGAGACCCGGTGCAGTGCGAGAGAAAATCCGAGTCCCGGTGCAGAGCAAGGGGAATTCCGAGGCCTGGAGCAGAGCGAGGGGAAACCCGGGTCCCGGTGCAGAGCGAGGGGAAACCCGAGTCCCGGTGCAGAGCGAGGGAACACCGAGACCCGGAGCAGAACGAGTGGAAATCCGAGTCCCGGTGCAGTGCGAGAGAAAATCCGAGTCCCGGTGCCGAGTGAGGGGAAACCCGAGTCCCGGAGCAGAGCGAGGGGAAACCCGATTCCCGGAGAAGAGCGAGGGGAAACCCGAGTCCCGGAGCAGAACGAGGGGAAATCAGACTCCCGGAGCAGAGCATTGGGAAACCGGAGTCCCGGAGCAGAACGAGTGGAAACCCGAGTCCCGGAACCGAGCGAGGGGAAACCCGAGACACGGTGCAGAGTGAGGGGAAACCCGAGTCCCGGAGCAGAGCGAGGGGAAACCCGAGTCCCGGTGCAGAGCGAGGGAACACCGAGACCCGGAGCAGAACGAGGGGAAATCCGAGTCCCGGTGCAGTGCGAGAGAAAATCCGAGTCACGGTGCAGAGTGAGGGGAAACCCGGGTCTTGGAGCAATGAGAGGGAAAACCGAGACCCAGTGCAGAGCGAGGGGAATTCCGAGGCCTGGAGCAGTGCGAGGGGATACCCGAGTCCCGGAGCAGAACAAGGGGAAATGCGAGTCCCGGAGCAGAGCGAGGGGAAACCCAAATCCTGGAGCAGAGTGAGGGGAAACCCGAGTCCCGGTGCAGAGTGAGGGGAAAGCCGAGTCCTGGTGCAGAGCAAGGGGAAACCCGAGACCCGGAGCAGAGCGAAGGAAAACCCGAGTCCCGGTGCAGAGCGAGGGGAAACCCGAGACCTGGAGCAGGGCGAGGGGAAACCCGAGTCCCGGAGCAGAGCGAGGGGAAACCCGAGTCCCGGAGCAGAGCGAGGGGAAACCCGAGTCCCGGTGCAAAACAAGGTGAAATCCGAGTCTCGGAGCATAACGAGGGGAAACCTGAGTCCTCGTCCAGAGTGAGGGGAATCCTGTGTCTCAGAGCTGAGCGAGGGAAACCCGGGTCTTGGAGCAATGTGAGGGAAACCCGAATCCCGGTGCAGAGCGAGGGAACAACGAGACCCGGAGCAGAACGAGGGGAAAAACGAGTCCCGGTGCAGTACGAGAGAAAATCCGAGTCTCGGTGCAGAGTGAGGGGAAACCCGAGACCCGGTGCACAAAGAGGGGAAACCCGAGACCTGGAGCAGAGCGAGGGGAAACCCGAGACCCGGAGCAGAGCGAGGGGAAACACGAGACCCGGAGCAGAGCGAGGGGAAAACCCGAGTCCCAGAGCTGAACGAGGGAAACCCGGGTCTCGGAGCAATGCGTGGGATAATTGAGATCCGGTGCAGAACGAGGGGAAACCCGAGTCCCGGAGCAGAGCGAGGGGAAACTCAAATCGTGGAGCAGAACGAGGGGAAACCCGAGTCCCGGTGCAGAACGAGGGGAAACCCGAGTCCCGGAGCATAACGAGGGGAAACCTGAGTCCTAGTTCAGAGTGAGGGGAATCCTGTGTCCCAGAGCAGAGCGAGGGAAAACCAGGTCTTGGAGCAATGTGAGGGAAAACCGAGACCCGGTGCAGTGCGAGAGAAAATCCGAGTCCCGGTGCAGAGCAAGGGGAATTCCGAGGCCTGGAGCAGAGCGAGGGGAAACCCGAGTCCCGGTGCAGAGCGAGGGGAAACCCGAGTCCCGGTGCAGAGCGAGGGAACACCGAGACCCGGAGCAGAACGAGTGGAAATCCGAGTCCCGGTGCAGTGCGAGAGAAAATCCGAGTCCCGGTGCCGAGTGAGGGGAAACCCGAGTCCCGGAGCAGAGCGAGGGGAAACCCGATTCCCGGAGAAGAGCGAGGGGAAACCCGAGTCCCGGAGCAGAACGACGGGAAATCCGAATCCCGGAGCAGAGCATTGGGAAACCGGAGTCCCGGAGCAGAACGAGTGGAAACCCGAGTCCCGGAACCGAGCGAGGGTAAACCCGAGACACGGTGCAGAGTGAGGGGAAACCCGAGTCCCGGAGCAGAGCGAGGGGAAACCCGAGTCCCGGTGCAGAGCGAGGGAACACCGAGACCCGGAGCAGAACGAGGGGAAATCCGAGTCCCGGTGCAGTGCGAGAGAAAATCCGAGTCACGGTGCAGAGTGAGGGGAAACCCGGGTCTTGGAGCAATGAGAGGGAAAACCGAGACCCAGTGCAAAGCGAGGGGAATTCCGAGGCCTGGAGCAGTGCGAGGGGATACCCGAGTCCCGGAGCAGAACAAGGGGAAACGCGAGTCCCGGAGCAGAGCGAGGGGAAACCCAAATCCTGGAGCAGAGTGAGGGGAAACCCGAGTCCCGGTGCAGAGTGAGGGGAAAGCCGAGTCCTGGTGCAGAGCAAGGGGAAACCCGAGACCCGGAGCAGAGTGAAGGAAAACCCGAGTCCCGGTGCAGAGCGAGGGGAAACCCGAGACCTGGAGCAGGGCGAGGGGAAACCCGAGTCCCGGAGCAGAGCGAGGGGAAACCCGAGTCCCGGAGCAGGGCGAGGGGAAACCCGAGACCTGGAGCAGAGCGAGGGGAAATCCGAGTCGCAGAGCAGAGCGAGAGGAAATCCGAGTCGCAGAGCAGAACGAGAGGAAACCCGAGTCCCGGAGCAGAGCGAGGGGAAACCCGAGTCCCGGTGCAGAGCGAGGGAAAACCTGAGTCCCGGAGCAGAGCGAGGGGAAAACCTGAGTCCTGGAGCAGAGCGAGGGGAAACACGAGTCCCAGAGATTAACGAGGGAAACCCGGGTCTCGGAGAAATGCGAGGGAAAACCGAGATCCGGTGAAGAGCGAGAGGAAATCCGAGTCGCAGAGCAGAACGAGAGGAAACCCGAGTCCCGGAGCAGAGCGAGGGGAAACCCGAGTCCCAGAGCAGAACGAGGGAAATCCGAGTCTCGGAGCAATGCGTGGGAAAATCGAGATCCGGTGCAGAACGAGAGGAAACCCGAGTCCTGCAGAACGAGGGGAAATGTGAGTTTGGGACAAGTGTGAGGGAAAACACAAATCCCGGAGTAGTGCAAGTGGAATTCTGAGTCCCGGAGCAGAGCGAGAGGACAACAGAGTCTCAGACAGGACTGAAGGAAAGTCCGAAACCCGGAGCAATGCAAGGGAATCCTGAGAACCGGAGTATAGCGAGGGGTAACCCGAATCCCGGAATAGAGCAAGTGGAATTCCGAATCCTGGAGCAGAGCGAGGGGAAACTCGAAACCCGGAGTAGTTCAAGAGGAATCCCAAATCCCGGAGCAGTGCAAAGGGAATCCCGAATCCCGGGGAAGAGTGAGGGGAAACCCGAGTTGAACGAGGGAAACCCAGGTCTCGGAGCAATGTGTGGGATAACCGAGATCCGGTGCAGAGCGAGAGGAAATCTGAGTCGCAGAGCAGAACGAGAGGAAATCCGAGTTCCGGAGCAGAGCGAGGGGAAACCCGAGTCCCAGAGCTGAACGAGGGAAACCCGGGTCTCGGAGCAATGTGTGGGATAACCGAGATCCGGTGCAGAGCGAGAGGAAATCCGAGTCGCAGAGCAGAACGAGAGGAAACCCGAGTTCCGGAGCAGAGCGAGGGGGAACCCGAGTCCCGGAGCAGGGCGAGGGGATACCCGAGTCCCGGTGCAGAGCGAGAGGAAACCCGAGTCCCGGAGAAGAGCGAGGGGAATTCCGAGGCCTGGAGCAGAGCGAGGGGAAACCCGAGTCCCGGTGCAGTGCGAGAGAAAATCCGAGTCCCGGTGCCGAGTGAGGGGAAACCCGAGTCCCGGAGCAGAGCGAGGGGAAACCCGATTCCCGGAGAAGAGCGAGGGGAAACCCGAGTCCCGGAGCAGAACGACGGGAAATCCGAGTCCCGGAGCAGAGCATTGGGAAACCGGAGTCCCGGAGCAGAACGAGTGGAAACCCGAGTCCCGGAACCGAGCGAGGGTAAACCCGAGACACGGTGCAGAGTGAGGGGAAACCCGAGTCCCGGAGCAGAGCGAGGGGAAACCCGAGTCCCGGTGCAGAGCGAGGGAACACCGAGACCCGGAGCAGAACGAGGGGAAATCCGAGTCCCGGTGCAGTGCGAGAGAAAATCCGAGTCACGGTGCAGAGTGAGGGGAAACCCGGGTCTTGGAGCAATGAGAGGGAAAACCGAGACCCAGTGCAGAGCGAGGGGAATTCCGAGGCCTGGAGCAGTGCGAGGGGATACCCGAGTCCCGGAGCAGAACAAGGGGAAACGCGAGTCCCGGAGCAGAGCGAGGGGAAACCCAAATCCTGGAGCAGAGTGAGGGGAAACCCGAGTCCCGGTGCAGAGTGAGGGGAAAGCCGAGTCCTGGTGCAGAGCAAGGGGAAACCCGAGACCCGGAGCAGAGTGAAGGAAAACCCGAGTCCCGGTGCAGAGCGAGGGGAAACCCGAGACCTGGAGCAGGGCGAGGGGAAACCCGAGTCCCGGAGCAGAGCGAGGGGAAACCCGAGTCCCGGAGCAGGGCGAGGGGAAACCCGAGACCTGGAGCAGAGCGAGGGGAAATCCGAGTCGCAGAGCAGAGCGAGAGGAAATCCGAGTCGCAGAGCAGAACGAGAGGAAACCCGAGTCCCGGAGCAGAGCGAGGGGAAACCCGAGTCCCGGTGCAGAGCGAGGGAAAACCTGAGTCCCGGAGCAGAGCGAGGGGAAAACCTGAGTCCTGGAGCAGAGCGAGGGGAAACACGAGTCCCAGAGATTAACGAGGGAAACCCGGGTCTCGGAGAAATGCGAGGGAAAACCGAGATCCGGTGAAGAGCGAGAGGAAATCCGAGTCGCAGAGCAGAACGAGAGGAAACCCGAGTCCCGGAGCAGAGCGAGGGGAAACCCGAGTCCCAGAGCAGAACGAGGGAAATCCGAGTCTCGGAGCAATGCGTGGGAAAATCGAGATCCGGTGCAGAACGAGAGGAAACCCGAGTCCTGCAGAACGAGGGGAAATGTGAGTTTGGGACAAGTGTGAGGGAAAACACAAATCCCGGAGTAGTGCAAGTGGAATTCTGAGTCCCGGAGCAGAGCGAGAGGACAACAGAGTCTCAGACAGGACTGAAGGAAAGTCCGAAACCCGGAGCAATGCAAGGGAATCCTGAGAACCGGAGTATAGCGAGGAGTAACCCGAATCCCGGAATAGAGCAAGTGGAATTCCGAATCCTGGAGCAGAGCGAGGGGAAACTCGAAACCCGGAGTAGTTCAAGAGGAATCCCAAATCCCGGAGCAGTGCATAGAGAATCCCGAATCCCGGGGAAGAGTGAGGGGAAACCCGAGCTGAACGAGGGAAACCCAGGTCTCGGAGCAATGTGTGGGATAACCGAGATCCGGTGCAGAGCGAGAGGAAACCCGAGTCCCGGAGCAGAGCTAGGGGAATCCCGAGTCCCAGTGCAAAACAAGGTGAAATCCGAGTCTCGGAGCATAACGAAGGGAAACCTGAGTCCTCGTCCAGAGTGAGGGGAATCCTGTGTCTCAGAGCTGAGCGAGGGAAACCCGGGTCTTGGAGCAATGTGAGGGAAACCCGAATCCCGGTGCAGAGCGAGGGAACAACGAGACCCGGAGCAGAACGAGGGGAAAAACGAGTCCCGGTGCAGTACGAGAGAAAATCCGAGTCTCGGTGCAGAGTGAGGGGAAACCCGAGACCCGGTGCACAAAGAGGGGAAACCCGAGACCTGGAGCAGAGCGAGGGGAAACCCGAGACCCGGAGCAGAGCGAGGGGCAACACGAGACCCGGAGCAGAGCGAGGGGAAAACCCGAGTCCCAGAGCTGAACGAGGGAAACCCGTGTCTCGGAGCAATGCGTGGGATAATTGAGATCCGGTGCAGAACGAGGGGAAACCCGAGTCCCGGAGCAGAGCGAGGGGAAACCCAAATCGTGGAGCAGAACGAGGGGAAACCCGAGTCCCGGTGCAGAACGAGGGGAAACCCGAGTCCCGGAGCATAACGAGGGGAAACCCAAATCGTGGAGCAGAACGAGGGGAAACCCGAGTCCCGGTGCAAAACAAGGTGAAATCCGAGTTTCGGAGCATAACGAGGGGAAACCTGAGTCCTAGTCCAGAGTGAGGGGAATCCTGTGTCCCAGAGCAGAGCGAGGGAAAACCAGGTCTTGGAGCAATGTGAGGGAAAACCGAGACCCGGTGCAGTGCGAGAGAAAATCCGAGTCCCGGTGCAGAGCAAGGGGAATTCCGAGGCCTGGAGCAGAGCGAGGGGAAACCCGAGTCCCGGTGCAGAGCGAGGGGAAACCCGAGTCCCGGTGCAGAGCGAGGGAACACCGAGACCCGGAGCAGAACGAGTGGAAATCCGAGTCCCGGTGCAGTGCGAGAGAAAATCCGAGTCCCGGTGCCGAGCGAGGGGAAACCCGATTCCCGGAGAAGAGCGAGGGGAAACCCGAGCCCCGGAGCAGAAGGAGGGGAAATCCGAGTCCCGGAGCAGAGCATTGGGAAACCGGAGTCCCGGAGCAGAACGAGTGGAAACCCGACTCCCGGAACCGAGCGAGGGGAAACCCGAGACCTGGAGCAGAGTGAGGGGAAACCCGAGTCCCGGAGCAGAGCGAGGGGAAACCCGAGTCCCGGTGCAGAGCGAGGGAACACCGAGACCCGGAGCAGAATGAGGGGAAATCCGAGTCCCGGTGCAGTGCGAGAGAAAATCCGAGTCACGGTGCAGAGTGAGGGGAAACCCGAGACCCGGTGCACAAAGAGGGGAAACACGAGTCCCGGAGCAGTGCGAGGGGAAACCCGAGACCCGGTGCAGAGCGAGGGAAACCTGAGTCCCGGAGAAGGGCAGGTGAAAACCCGAGTGTAGGAGCAGAGCGAGGGGATACCCGAGTCCCAGAGCAGGGTGGGGGGAAAGCCGAGTCCCGGTGCAGGGCGAGGGGAAACCCGAGTCCCGGAGCAGAGCGAAGGAAAACCCGAGTCCCGGTGCAGAGCGAGGGGAAAACCGAGACCTGGAGCAGAGCGAGGGGAAACCCGAGACCCGGAGCAGGGCGAGGGGAAACACGAGTCCCGGTGCACAGCGAGGGGAAAACCCGAGTCCCAGAGCTGAACGAGGGAAACCCGGGTCTCGGAGCAATGCGTGGGATAACCGAGATCCGGTGCAGAGCGAGAGGAAATCCGAGTCGCAGAGCAGAACGAGAGGAAACCCGAGTCCCGGAGCAGAGCGAGGGGAAACCCAAGTCCTGCAGAACGAGGGGAAATGCGAGTCTTGGACAAGTGTGAGGGATAACACAAATCCTGGAGTAGTGCAAGTGGAATTCCGAGTCCCGGAGCAGAGCGAGAAGACAACAGAGTCTCAGACAAGAGTGAAGGAAAGCCCGCATCCCGGAGCAATGCAAGGAAATCCTGAGTACCGGAGTATAGCGAGGGGTAACCCGAAATCCGGAGTAGAGCAAGTGGAATTCCGAATCCCGGAGCAGAGCGAGGGGAAACTCGAAACCCCGAGTAGTTCAAGTAGAATCCCAAATCCCGGAGCAGTGAAAAGGGAATCCTGAATTCCGGGGAAGAGTGAGGGGAAACCTGAGTCCCGGAGCAGGGCAGGGGGAAACCCGAGTGTAGGAGCAGAGCGAGGGGAAACACGAGACCCGGAGCAGAGCGAGGGGAAAACCCGAGTCCCAGAGCTGAACGAGGGAAACCCGGGTCTCGGAGCAATGCGTGGGATAATTGAGATCCGGTGCAGAACGAGGG
Source organism: Chiloscyllium plagiosum (assembly GCF_037043375.1). Taxonomy (NCBI): domain Eukaryota; kingdom Metazoa; phylum Chordata; class Chondrichthyes; order Orectolobiformes; family Hemiscylliidae; genus Chiloscyllium; species Chiloscyllium plagiosum. The sequence goes on from NW_028270140.1 coordinate 89,437,137, forward strand.
GAAACCCGAGTCCCGGAGCAGAGCGAGGGGAAACCCAAATCGTGGAGCAGAACGAGGGGAAACCCGAGTCCCGGTGCAGAACGAGGGGAAACCCGAGTCCCGGAGCATAACGAGGGGAAACCTGAGTCCTAGTCCAGAGTGAGGGGAATCCTGTGTCCCAGAGCAGAGCGAGGGAAAACCAGGTCTTGGAGCAATGTGAGGGAAAACCGAGACCCGGTGCAGTGCGAGAGAAAATCCGAGTCCCGGTGCAGAGCAAGGGGAATTCTGAGTCCCGGAGCAGAGCGAGAGGACAACAGAGTCTCAGACAGGACTGAAGGAAAGTCCGAAACCCGGAGCAATGCAAGGGAATCCTGAGAACCGGAGTATAGCGAGGGGTAACCCGAATCCCGGAATAGAGCAAGTGGAATTCCGAATCCTGGAGCAGAGCGAGGGGAAACTCGAAACCCGGAGTAGTTCAAGAGGAATCCCAAATCCCGGAGCAGTGCAAAGGGAATCCCGAATCCCGGGGAAGAGTGAGGGGAAACCCGAGCTGAACGAGGGAAACCCAGGTCTCGGAGCAATGTGTGGGATAACCGAGATCCGGTGCAGAGCGAGAGGAAATCCGAGTCGCAGAGCAGAACGAGAGGAAACCCGAGTTCCGGAGCAGAGCGAGGGGAAACCCGAGTGCCAGAGCTGAACGAGGGAAACCCGGGTCTCGGAGCAATATGTGGGATAACCGAGATCCGGTGCAGAGCGAGAGGAAATCCGAGTCGCAGAGCAGAACGAGAGGAAACCCGAGTTCCGGAGCAGAGCGAGGGGGAACCCGAGTCCCGGAGCAGGGCGAGGGGATACCCGAGTCCCGGTGCAGAGCGAGAGGAAACCCGAGTCCCGGAGCAGGGCGAGGGGAATCCCGAGACCTGGAGCAGAGCGAGGGGAAACCCGAGTCCCGGAGCAGGGCGAGGGAAAACCCGAGACCCGGAGCAGAGCGAGGGGAAGCATGGGTCTCGGAGCAATGCGTGGGATAACTGAGATCCGGTGCTGAGCGAGAGGAAATCCGAGTCGCAGAGCAGAGCGAGAGGAAATCCGAGTCGCAGAGCAGAACGAGAGGAAACCCGAGTCCCGGAGCAGAGCGAGGGGAAACCCAAATCGTGGAGCAGAACGAGGGTAAACCTGAGTCCTAGTCCAGAGTGAGGGGAATCCTGTGTCCCAGAGCAGAGCGAGGGAAAACCAGGTCTTGGAGCAATGTGAGGGAAAACCGAGACCCGGTGCAGTGCGAGAGAAAATCCGAGTCCCGGTGCAGAGCAAGGGGAATTCTGAGTCCCGGAGCAGAGCGAGAGGACAACAGAGTCTCAGACAGGACTGAAGGAAAGTCCGAAACCCGGAGCAATGCAAGGGAATCCTGAGAACCGGAGTATAGCGAGGGGTAACCCGAATCCCGGAATAGAGCAAGTGGAATTCCGAATCCTGGAGCAGAGCGAGGGGAAACTCGAAACCCGGAGTAGTTCAAGAGGAATCCCAAATCCCGGAGCAGTGCAAAGGGAATCCCGAATCCCGGGGAAGAGTGAGGGGAAACCCGAGCTGAACGAGGGAAACCCAGGTCTCGGAGCAATGTGTGGGATAACCGAGATCCGGTGCAGAGCGAGAGGAAATCCGAGTCGCAGAGCAGAACGAGAGGAAACCCGAGTTCCGGAGCAGAGCGAGGGGAAACCCGACTCCCAGAGCTGAACGAGGGAAACCCGGGTCTCGGAGCAATGTGTGGGATAACCGAGATCCGGTGCAGAGCGAGAGGAAATCCGAGTCGCAGAGCAGAACGAGAGGAAACCCGAGTTCCGGAGCAGAGCGAGGGGGAACCCGAGTCCCGGAGCAGGGCGAGGGGATACCCGAGTCCCGGTGCAGAGCGAGAGGAAACCCGAGTCCCGGAGCAGAGCGAGGGGAAACCCGAGTCCCGGAGCAGGGCGAGGGGAATCCCGAGACCTGGAGCAGAGCGAGGGGAAACCCGAGACCCGGAGCAGAGCGAGGGGAAGCATGGGTCTCGGAGCAATGCGTGGGATAACTGAGATCCGGTGCTGAGCGAGAGGAAATCCGAGTCGCAGAGCAGAGCGAGAGGAAATCCGAGTCGCAGAGCAGAACGAGAGGAAACCCGAGTCCCGGAGCAGAGCGAGGGGAAACCCGAGTCCCGGTGCAGAGCGAGGGGAAACCCGAGTCCCGGTGCAAAACAAGGTGAAATCCGAGTCTCGGAGCATAACGAGGGGAAACCTGAGTCCTCGTCGAGAGTGAGGGGAATCCTGTGTCTCAGAGCTGAGCGAGGGAAACCCGGGTCTTGGAGCAATGTGAGGGAAACCCGAATCCCGGTGCAGAGCGAGGGAACAACGAGTCTCGGAGCATAACGAGGGGAAACCTGAGTCCTAGTCCAGAGTGAGGGGAATCCTGTGTCCCAGAGCAGAGCGAGGGAAAACCAGGTCTTGGAGCAATGTGAGGGAAAACCGAGACCCGGTGCAGTACGAGAGAAAATCCGAGTCTCGGTGCAGAGTGAGGGGAAACCCGAGACCCGGTGCACAAAGAGGGGAAACCCGAGACCTGGAGCAGAGCGAGGGGAAACCCGAGACCCGGAGCAGAGCGAGGGAAAACACGAGACCCGGAGCAGAGCGAGGGGAAAACCCGAGTCCCAGAGCTGAACGAGGGAAACCCGGGTCTCGGAGCAATGCGTGGGATAATTGAGATCCGGTGCAGAATGAGGGGAAACCCGAGTCCCGGAGCAGAGCGAGGGGAAACCCAAATCGTGGAGCAGAACGAGGGGAAACCCGAGTCCCGGTGCAGAACGAGGGGAAACCCGAGTCCCGGAGCATAACGAGGGGAAACCCAAATCGTGGAGCAGAACGAGGGGAAACCCGAGTCCCGGTGCAAAACAAGGTGAAATCCGAGTCTCGGAGCATAACGAGGGGAAACCTGAGTCCTAGTCCAGAGTGAGGGGAATCCTGTGTCCCAGAGCAGAGCGAGGGAAAACCAGGTCTTGGAGCAATGTGAGGGAAAACCGAGACCCGGTGCAGTGCGAGAGAAAATCCGAGTCCCGGTGCAGAGCAAGGGGAATTCCGAGGCCTGGAGCAGAGCGAGGGGAAACCCGAGTCCCGGTGCAGAGCGAGGGGAAACCCGAGTCCCGGTGCAGAGCGAGGGAACACCGAGACCCGGAGCAGAACGAGTGGAAATCCGAGTCCCGGTGCAGTGCGAGAGAATATCCGAGTCCCGGAGCAGAGCGAGGGGAAACCCGATTCCCGGAGAAGAGCGAGGGGAAACCCGAGCCCCGGAGCAGAACGAGGGGAAATCCTAGTCCCGGAGCAGAGCATTGGGAAACCGGAGTCCCGGAGCAGAACGAGTGGAAACCCGAGTCCCGGAACCGAGCGAGGGGAAACCCGAGACCCGGTGCACAAAGAGGGGAAACACGAGTCCCGGAGCAGTGCGAGGGGAAACCCGAGACCCGGTGCAGAGCGAGGGAAACCTGAGTCCCGGAGAAGGGCAGGTGAAAACCCGAGTGTAGGAGCAGAGCGAGGGGATACCCGAGTCCCAGAGCAGGGTGGGGGGAAAGCCGAGTCCCGGTGCAGGGCGAGGGGAAACCCGAGTCCCGGAGCAGAGCGAACGAAAACCGAGACCTGGAGCAGAGCGAGGGGAAACCCGAGACCCGGAGCAGAGCGAGGGGAAACACGAGTCCCGGTGCACAGCGAGGGGAAAACCCGAGTCCCAGAGCTGAACGAGGGAAACCCGGGTCTCGGAGCAATGCGTGGGATAACCGAGATCCGGTGCAGAGCGAGAGGAAATCCGAGTCGCAGAGCAGAACGAGAGGAAACCCGAGTCCCAGAGCAGAGCGAGGGGAAACCCGAGTCCCGGTGCAGAGCGAGAGGAAACCCGAGTCCCGGAGCAGAACGAGAGGAAACCCAAGTCCTGCAGAACGAGGGGAAATGCGAGTCTTGGACAAGTGTGAGGGATAACACAAATCCTGGAGTAGTGCAAGTGGAATTCCGAGTCCCGGAGCAGAGCGAGAAGACAACAGAGTCTCAGACAAGAGTGAAGGAAAGCCCGCATCCCGGAGCAATGCAAGGAAATCCTGAGTACCGGAGTATAGCGAGGGGTAACCGGAAATCCGGAGTAGAGCAAGTGGAATTCCGAATCCCGGAGCAGAGCGAGGGGAAACTCGAAACCCGGAGTAGTTCAAGTAGAATCCCAAATCCCGGAGCAGTGAAAAGGGAATCCTGAATTCCGGGGAAGAGTGAGTGGAAACCTGAGTCCCGGAGCAGGGCAGGGGGAAACCCGAGTGTAGGAGCAGAGTGAGGGGAAACCCGAGTCCCGGAGCAGGGTGGGGGGAAACCCGAGTCCCGGAGCAGAGCGAGGGGAAACACGAGACCCGGAGCAGAGCGAGGGGAAACCCGAGTCCCAGAGCTGAACGAGGTAACCCGGGTCTCGGAGCAATGCGTGGGATAATTGAGATCCGGTGCAGAACGAGGGGAAACCCGAGTCCCGGAGCAGAGCGAGGGGAAACCCAAATCGTGGAGCAGAACGAGGGGAAACCCGAGTCCCGGTGCAGAACGAGGGGAAACCCGAGTCCCGGAGCATAACGAGGGGAAACCTGAGTCCTAGTCCAGAGTGAGGGGAATCCTGTGTGCCAGAGCAGAGCGAGGGAAAACCAGGTCTTGGAGCAATGTGAGGGAAAACCGAGACCCGGTGCAGTGCGAGAGAAAATCCGAGTCCCGGAGCAGAGCAAGGGGAATTCTGAGGCCTGGAGCAGAGCGAGGGGAAACCCGGGTCCCGGTGCAGAGCGAGGGGAAACCCGAGTCCCGGTGCAGAGCGAGGGAACACCGAGACCCGGAGCAGAACGAGTGGAAATCCGAGTCCCGGTGCAGTGCGAGAGAAAATCCGAGTCCCGGTGCCGAGTGAGGGGAAACCCGAGTGCCGGAGCAGAGCGAGGGGAAACCCGATTCCCGGAGAAGAGCGAGGGGAAACCCGAGTCCCGGAGCAGAACGAGGGGAAATCCGAGTCCCGGAGCAGAGCATTGGGAAACCGGAGTCCCGGAGCAGAACGAGTGGAAACCCGAGTCCCGGAACCGAGCGAGGGGAAACCCGAGACACGGTGCAGAGTGAGGGGAAACCCGAGTCCCGGAGCAGAGCGAGGGGAAACCCGAGTCCTGGTGCAGAGCGAGGGAACACCGAGACCCGGAGCAGAACGAGGGGAAATCCGAGTCCCGGTGCAGTGCGAGAGAAAATCCGAGTCACGGTGCAGTGTGAGGGGAAACCCGGGTCTTGGAGGAATGAGAGGGAAAACCGAGACCCAGTGCAGAGCGAGGGGAATTCCGAGGCCTGGAGCAGTGCGAGGGGATACCCGAGTCCCGGAGCAGAACAAGGGGAAACGCGAGTCCCGGAGCAGAGCGAGGGGAAACCCAAATCCTGGAGCAGAGTGAGGGGAAACCCGAGTCCCGGTGCAGAGTGAGGGGAAAGCCGAGTCCTGGTGCAGAGCAAGGGGAAACCCGAGACCCGGAGCAGAGCGAAGGAAAACCCGAGTCCCGGTGCAGAGCGAGGGGAAACCCGAGACCTGGAGCAGGGCGAGGGGAAACCCGAGTCCCGGAGCAGAGCGAGGGGAAACCCGAGACACGGTGCAGAGTGAGGGGAAACCCGAGTCCCAGAGCAGAGCGAGGGGAAACCCGAGTCCTGGTGCAGAGCGAGGGAACACCGAGACCCGGAGCAGAACGAGGGGAAATCCGAGTCCCGGTGCAGTGCGAGAGAAAATCCGAGTCACGGTGCAGTGTGAGGGGAAACCCGGGTCTTGGAGGAATGAGAGGGAAAACCGAGACCCAGTGCAGAGCGAGGGGAATTCCGAGGCCTGGAGCAGTGCGAGGGGATACCCGAGTCCCGGAGCAGAACAAGGGGAAACGCGAGTCCCGGAGCAGAGCGAGGGGAAACCCAAATCCTGGAGCAGAGTGAGGGGAAACCCGAGTCCCGGTGCAGAGTGAGGGGAAAGCCGAGTCCTGGTGCAGAGCAAGGGGAAACCCGAGACCCGGAGCAGAGCGAAGGAAAACCCGAGTCCCGGTGCAGAGCGAGGGGAAACCCGAGACCTGGAGCAGGGCGAGGGGAAACCCGAGTCCCGGAGCAGAGCGAGGGGAAACCCGAGTCCCGGAGCAGGGCGAGGGGAAACCCGAGACCTGGAGCAGAGCGAGGGGAAATCCGAGTCGCAGAGCAGAGCGAGAGGAAATCCGAGTCGCAGAGCAGAACGAGAGGAAACCCGAGTCCCGGAGCAGAGCGAGGGGAAACCCGAGTCCCGGTGCAGAGCGAGGGAAAACCTGAGTCCCGGAGCAGAGCGAGGGGAAAACCTGAGTCCTGGAGCAGAGCGAGGGGAAACACGAGTCCCAGAGATTAACGAGGGAAACCCGGGTCTCGGAGAAATGCGAGGGAAAACCGAGATCCGGTGAAGAGCGAGAGGAAATCCGAGTCGCAGAGCAGAACGAGAGGAAACCCGAGTCCCGGAGCAGAGCGAGGGGAAACCCGAGTCCCAGAGCAGAACGAGGGAAATCAGAGTCATGGAGCAATGCGTGGGATAATCGAGATCCGGTGCAGAACGAGAGGAAACCCGAGTCCTGCAGAACGAGGGGAAATGTGAGTTTGGGACAAGTGTGAGGGAAAACACAAATCCCGGAGTAGTGCAAGTGGAATTCTGAGTCCCGGAGCAGAGCGAGAGGACAACAGAGTCTCAGACAGGACTGAAGGAAAGTCCGAAACCCGGAGCAATGCCAGGGAATCCTAAGAACCGGAGTATAGCGAGGGGTAACCCGAATCCCGGAATAGAGCAAGTGGAATTCCGAATCCTGGAGCAGAGCGAGGGGAAACTCGAAACCCGGAGTAGTTCAAGAGGAATCCCAAATCCCGGAGCAGTGCAAAGGGAATCCCGAATCCCGGGGAAGAGTGAGGGGAAACCCGAGCTGAACGAGGGAAACCCAGGTCTCGGAGCAATGTGTGGGATAACCGAGATCCGGTGCAGAGCGAGAGGAAATCCGAGTCGCAGAGCAGAACGAGAGGAAACCCGAGTTCCGGAGCAGAGCGAGGGGAAACCCGAGTCCCAGAGCTGAACGAGGGAAACCCGGGTCTCGGAGCAATGTGTGGGATAACCGAGATCCGGTGCAGAGCGAGAGGAAATCCGAGTCGCAGAGCAGAACGAGAGGAAACCCGAGTTCCGGAGCAGAGCGAGGGGGAACCCGAGTTCCGGAGCAGGGCGAGGGGATACCCGAGTCCCGGTGCAGAGCGAGAGGAAACCCGAGTCCCGGAGCAGAGCGAGGGGAAACCCGAGTCCCGGAGCAGGGCGAGGGGAATCCCGAGACCTGGAGCAGAGCGAGGGGAAACCCGAGTCCCGGAGCAGGGCGAGGGAAAACCCGAGACCCGGAGCAGAGCGAGGGGAAGCATGGGTCTCGGAGCAATGCGTGGGATAACTGAGATCCGGTGCTGAGCGAGAGGAAATCCGAGTCGCAGAGCAGAGCGAGAGGAAATCCGAGTCGCAGAGCAGAACGAGATGAAACCCGAGTCCCGGAGCAGAGCGAGGGGAAACCCGAGTCCCGGTGCAGAGCGAGGGGAAACCCGAGTCCCGGTGCAAAACAAGGTGAAATCCGAGTCTCGGAGCATAACGAAGGGAAACCTGAGTCCTCGTCCAGAGTGAGGGGAATCCTGTGTCTCAGAGCTGAGCGAGGGAAACCCGGGTCTTGGAGCAATGTGAGGGAAACCCGAATCCCGGTGCAGAGCGAGGGAACAACGAGACCCGGAGCAGAACGAGGGGAAAAACGAGTCCCGGTGCAGTACGAGAGAAAATCCGAGTCTCGGTGCAGAGTGAGGGGAAACCCGAGACCCGGTGCACAAAGAGGGGAAACCCGAGACCTGGAGCAGAGCGAGGGGAAACCCGAGACCCGGAGCAGAGCGAGGGGAAACACGAGACCCGGAGCAGAGCGAGGGGAAAACCCGAGTCCCAGAGCTGAACGAGGGAAACCCGGGTCTCGGAGCAATGCGTGGGATAATTGAGATCCGGTGCAGAACGAGGGGAAACCCGAGTCCCGGATCAGAGCGAGGGGAAACCCAAATCGTGGAGCAGAACGAGAGGAAACCCAAGTCCTGCACAACGAGGGGAAATGCGAGTCTTGGACAAGTGTGAGGGATAACACAAATCCTGGAGTAGTGCAAGTGGAATTCCGAGTCCCGGAGCAGAGCGAGAAGACAACAGAGTCTCAGACAAGAGTGAAGGAAAGCCCGCATCCCGGAGCAATGCAAGGAAATCCTGAGTACCGGAGTATAGCGAGGGGTAACCCGAAATCCGGAGTAGAGCAAGTGGAATTCCGAATCCCGGAGCAGAGCGAGGGGAAACTCGAAACCCGGAGTAGTTCAAGAAGAATCCCAAATCCCGGAGCAGTGAAAAGGGAATCCTGAATTCCGGGGAAGAGTGAGTGGAAACCTGAGTCCCGGAGCAGGGCAGGGGGAAACCCGAGTGTAGGAGCAGAGTGAGGGGAAACCCGAGTCCCGGAGCAGGGTGGGGGGAAACCCGAGTCCCGGAGCAGAGCGAGGGGAAACACGAGACCCGGAGCAGAGCGAGGGGAAAACCCGAGTCCCAGAGCTGAACGAGGGAAACCCGGGTCTCGGAGCAATGCGTGGGATAATTGAGATCCGGTGCAGAACGAGGGGAAACCCGAGTCCCGGAGCAGAGCGAGGGGAAACCCAAATCGTGGAGCAGAACGAGGGGAAACCCGAGTCCCGGTGCAGAACGAGGGGAAACCCGAGTCCCGGAGCATAACGAGGGGAAACCTGAGTCCTAGTCCAGAGTGAGGGTAATCCTGTGTCCCAGAGCAGAGCGAGGGAAAACCAGGTCTTGGAGCAATGTGAGGGAAAACCGAGACCCGGTGCAGTGCGAGAGAAAATCCGAGTCCCGGTGCAGAGCAAGGGGAATTCTGAGGCCTGGAGCAGAGCGAGGGGAAACCCGGGTCCCGGTGCAGAGCGAGGGGAAACCCGAGTCCCGGTGCAGAGCGAGGGAACACCGAGACCCGGAGCAGAACGAGTGGAAATCCGAGTCCCGGTGCAGTGCGAGAGAAAATCCGAGTCCCGGTGCCGAGTGAGGGGAAACCCGAGTCCCGGAGCAGAGCGAGGGGAAACCCGATTCCCGGAGAAGAGCGAGGGGAAACCCGAGTCCCGGAGCAGAACGAGGGGAAATCCGAGTCCCGGAGCAGAGCATTGGGAAACCGGAGTCCCGGAGCAGAACGAGTGGAAACCCGAGTCCCGGAACCGAGCGAGGGGAAACCCGAGACACGGTGCAGAGTGAGGGGAAACCCGAGTCCCGGAGCAGAGCGAGGGGAAACCCGAGTCCTGGTGCAGAGCGAGGGAACACCGAGACCCGGAGCAGAACGAGGGGAAATCCGAGTCCCGGTGCAGAGCGAGAGGAAACCCGAGTCCCGGAGCAGAACGAGAGGAAACCCAAGTCCTGCAGAACGAGGGGAAATGCGAGTCGTGGACAAGTGTGAGGGATAACACAAATCCTGGAGTAGTGCAAGTGGAATTCCGAGTCCCGGAGCAGAGCGAGAAGACAACAGAGTCTCAGACAAGAGTGAAGGAAAGCCCGCATCCCGGAGCAATGCAAGGAAATCCTGAGTACCGGAGTATAGCGAGGGGTAACTCGAAATCCGGAGTAGAGCAAGTGGAATTCCGAATCCCGGAGCAGAGCGAGGGGAAACTCGAAACCCCGAGTAGTTCAAGTAGAATCCCAAATCCCGGAGCAGTGAAAAGGGAATCCTGAATTCCGGGGAAGAGTGAGGGGAAACCTGAGTCCCGGAGCAGGGCAGGGGGAAACCCGAGTGTAGGAGCAGAGTGAGGGGAAACCCGAGTCCCGGAGCAGGGTGGGGGGAAACCCGAGTCCCGGAGCAGAGCGAGGGGAAACACGAGACCCGGAGCAGAGCGAGGGGAAAACCCGAGTCCCAGAGCTGAACGAGGGAAACCCGGGTCTCGGAGCAATGCGTGGGATAATTGAGATCCGGTGCAGAACGAGGGGAAACCCGAGTCCCGGAGCAGAGCGAGGGGAAACCCAAATCGTGGAGCAGAACGAGGGGAAACCCGAGTCCCGGTGCAGAACGAGGGGAAACCCGAGTCCCGGAGCATAACGAGGGGAAACCTGAGTCCTAGTCCAGAGTGAGGGGAATCCTGTGTGCCAGAGCAGAGCGAGGGAAAACCAGGTCTTGGAGCAATGTGAGGGAAAACCGAGACCCGGTGCAGTGCGAGAGAAAATCCGAGTCCCGGTGCAGAGCAAGGGGAATTCTGAGGCCTGGAGCAGAGCGAGGGGAAACCCGGGTCCCGGTGCAGAGCGAGGGGAAACCCGAGTCCCGGTGCAGAGCGAGGGAACACCGAGACCCGGAGCAGAACGAGTGGAAATCCGAGTCCCGGTGCAGTGCGAGAGAAAATCCGAGTCCCGGTGCCGAGTGAGGGGAAACCCGAGTGCCGGAGCAGAGCGAGGGGAAACCCGATTCCCGGAGAAGAGCGAGGGGAAACCCGAGTCCCGGAGCAGAACGAGGGGAAATCCGAGTCCCGGAGCAGAGCATTGGGAAACCGGAGTCCCGGAGCAGAACGAGTGGAAACCCGAGTCCCGGAACCGAGCGAGGGGAAACCCGAGACACGGTGCAGAGTGAGGGGAAACCCGAGTCCCGGAGCAGAGCGAGGGGAAACCCGAGTCCTGGTGCAGAGCGAGGGAACACCGAGACCCGGAGCAGAACGAGGGGAAATCCGAGTCCCGGTGCAGTGCGAGAGAAAATCCGAGTCACGGTGCAGTGTGAGGGGAAACCCGGGTCTTGGAGGAATGAGAGGGAAAACCGAGACCCAGTGCAGAGCGAGGGGAATTCCGAGGCCTGGAGCAGTGCGAGGGGATACCCGAGTCCCGGAGCAGAACAAGGGGAAACGCGAGTCCCGGAGCAGAGCGAGGGGAAACCCAAATCCTGGAGCAGAGTGAGGGGAAACCCGAGTCCCGGTGCAGAGTGAGGGGAAAGCCGAGTCCTGGTGCAGAGCAAGGGGAAACCCGAGACCCGGAGCAGAGCGAAGGAAAACCCGAGTCCCGGTGCAGAGCGAGGGGAAACCCGAGACCTGGAGCAGGGCGAGGGGAAACCCGAGTCCCGGAGCAGAGCGAGGGGAAACCCGAGACACGGTGCAGAGTGAGGGGAAACCCGAGTCCCGGAGCAGAGCGAGGGGAAACCTGAGTCCTGGTGCAGAGCGAGGGAACACCGAGACCCGGAGCAGAACGAGGGGAAATCCGAGTCCCGGTGCAGTGCGAGAGAAAATCCGAGTCACGGTGCAGTGTGAGGGGAAACCCGGGTCTTGGAGGAATGAGAGGGAAAACCGAGACCCAGTGCAGAGCGAGGGGAATTCCGAGGCCTGGAGCAGTGCGAGGGGATACCCGAGTCCCGGAGCAGAACAAGGGGAAACGCGAGTCCCGGAGCAGAGCGAGGGGAAACCCAAATCCTGGAGCAGAGTGAGGGGAAACCCGAGTCCCGGTGCAGAGTGAGGGGAAAGCCGAGTCCTGGTGCAGAGCAAGGGGAAACCCGAGACCCGGAGCAGAGCGAAGGAAAACCCGAGTCCCGGTGCAGAGCGAGGGGAAACCCGAGACCTGGAGCAGGGCGAGGGGAAACCCGAGTCCCGGAGCAGAGCGAGGGGAAACCCGAGTCCCGGAGCAGGGCGAGGGGAAACCCGAGACCTGGAGCAGAGCGAGGGGAAATCCGAGTCGCAGAGCAGAGCGAGAGGAAATCCGAGTCGCAGAGCAGAACGAGAGGAAACCCGAGTCCCGGAGCAGAGCGAGGGGAAACCCGAGTCCCGGTGCAGAGCGAGGGAAAACCTGAGTCCCGGAGCAGAGCGAGGGGAAAACCTGAGTCCTGGAGCAGAGCGAGGGGAAACACGAGTCCCAGAGATTAACGAGGGAAACCCGGGTCTCGGAGAAATGCGAGGGAAAACCGAGATCCGGTGAAGAGCGAGAGGAAATCCGAGTCGCAGAGCAGAACGAGAGGAAACCCGAGTCCCGGAGCAGAGCGAGGGGAAACCCGAGTCCCAGAGCAGAACGAGGGAAATCAGAGTCATGGAGCAATGCGTGGGATAATCGAGATCCGGTGCAGAACGAGAGGAAACCCGAGTCCTGCAGAACGAGGGGAAATGTGAGTTTGGGACAAGTGTGAGGGAAAAAACAAATCCCGGAGTAGTGCAAGTGGAATTCTGAGTCCCGGAGCAGAGCGAGAGGACAACAGAGTCTCAGACAGGACTGAAGGAAAGTCCGAAACCCGGAGCAATGCCAGGGAATCCTAAGAACCGGAGTATAGCGAGGGGTAACCCGAATCCCGGAATAGAGCAAGTGGAATTCCGAATCCTGGAGCAGAGCGAGGGGAAACTCGAAACCCGGAGTAGTTCAAGAGGAATCCCAAATCCCGGAGCAGTGCAAAGGGAATCCCGAATCCCGGGGAAGAGTGAGGGGAAACCCGAGCTGAACGAGGGAAACCCAGGTCTCGGAGCAATGTGTGGGATAACCGAGATCCGGTGCAGAGCGAGAGGAAATCCGAGTCGCAGAGCAGAACGAGAGGAAACCCGAGTTCCGGAGCAGAGCGAGGGGAAACCCGAGTCCCAGAGCTGAACGAGGGAAACCCGGGTCTCGGAGCAATGTGTGGGATAACCGAGATCCGGTGCAGAGCGAGAGGAAATCCGAGTCGCAGAGCAGAACGAGAGGAAACCCGAGTTCCGGAGCAGAGCGAGGGGGAACCCGAGTTCCGGAGCAGGGCGAGGGGATACCCGAGTCCCGGTGCAGAGCGAGAGGAAACCCGAGTCCCGGAGCAGAGCGAGGGGAAACCCGAGTCCCGGAGCAGGGCGAGGGGAATCCCGAGACCTGGAGCAGAGCGAGGGGAAACCCGAGTCCCGGAGCAGGGCGAGGGAAAACCCGAGACCCGGAGCAGAGCGAGGGGAAGCATGGGTCTCGGAGCAATGCGTGGGATAACTGAGATCCGGTGCTGAGCGAGAGGAAATCCGAGTCGCAGAGCAGAGCGAGAGGAAATCCGAGTCGCAGAGCAGAACGAGATGAAACCCGAGTCCCGGAGCAGAGCGAGGGGAAACCCGAGTCCCGGTGCAGAGCGAGGGGAAACCCGAGTCCCGGTGCAAAACAAGGTGAAATCCGAGTCTCGGAGCATAACGAAGGGAAACCTGAGTCCTCGTCCAGAGTGAGGGGAATCCTGTGTCTCAGAGCTGAGCGAGGGAAACCCGGGTCTTGGAGCAATGTGAGGGAAACCCGAATCCCGGTGCAGAGCGAGGGAACAACGAGACCCGGAGCAGAACGAGGGGAAAAACGAGTCCCGGTGCAGTACGAGAGAAAATCCGAGTCTCGGTGCAGAGTGAGGGGAAACCCGAGACCCGGTGCACAAAGAGGGGAAACCCGAGACCTGGAGCAGAGCGAGGGGAAACCCGAGACCCGGAGCAGAGCGAGGGGAAACACGAGACCCGGAGCAGAGCGAGGGGAAAACCCGAGTCCCAGAGCTGAACGAGGGAAACCCGGGTCTCGGAGCAATGCGTGGGATAATTGAGATCCGGTGCAGAACGAGGGGAAACCCGAGTCCCGGATCAGAGCGAGGGGAAACCCAAATCGTGGAGCAGAACGAGAGGAAACCCAAGTCCTGCACAACGAGGGGAAATGCGAGTCTTGGACAAGTGTGAGGGATAACACAAATCCTGGAGTAGTGCAAGTGGAATTCCGAGTCCCGGAGCAGAGCGAGAAGACAACAGAGTCTCAGACAAGAGTGAAGGAAAGCCCGCATCCCGGAGCAATGCAAGGAAATCCTGAGTACCGGAGTATAGCGAGGGGTAACCCGAAATCCGGAGTAGAGCAAGTGGAATTCCGAATCCCGGAGCAGAGCGAGGGGAAACTCGAAACCCGGAGTAGTTCAAGAAGAATCCCAAATCCCGGAGCAGTGAAAAGGGAATCCTGAATTCCGGGGAAGAGTGAGTGGAAACCTGAGTCCCGGAGCAGGGCAGGGGGAAACCCGAGTGTAGGAGCAGAGTGAGGGGAAACCCGAGTCCCGGAGCAGGGTGGGGGGAAACCCGAGTCCCGGAGCAGAGCGAGGGGAAACACGAGACCCGGAGCAGAGCGAGGGGAAAACCCGAGTCCCAGAGCTGAACGAGGGAAACCCGGGTCTCGGAGCAATGCGTGGGATAATTGAGATCCGGTGCAGAACGAGGGGAAACCCGAGTCCCGGAGCAGAGCGAGGGGAAACCCAAATCGTGGAGCAGAACGAGGGGAAACCCGAGTCCCGGTGCAGAACGAGGGGAAACCCGAGTCCCGGAGCATAACGAGGGGAAACCTGAGTCCTAGTCCAGAGTGAGGGTAATCCTGTGTCCCAGAGCAGAGCGAGGGAAAACCAGGTCTTGGAGCAATGTGAGGGAAAACCGAGACCCGGTGCAGTGCGAGAGAAAATCCGAGTCCCGGTGCAGAGCAAGGGGAATTCTGAGGCCTGGAGCAGAGCGAGGGGAAACCCGGGTCCCGGTGCAGAGCGAGGGGAAACCCGAGTCCCGGTGCAGAGCGAGGGAACACCGAGACCCGGAGCAGAACGAGTGGAAATCCGAGTCCCGGTGCAGTGCGAGAGAAAATCCGAGTCCCGGTGCCGAGTGAGGGGAAACCCGAGTCCCGGAGCAGAGCGAGGGGAAACCCGATTCCCGGAGAAGAGCGAGGGGAAACCCGAGTCCCGGAGCAGAACGAGGGGAAATCCGAGTCCCGGAGCAGAGCATTGGGAAACCGGAGTCCCGGAGCAGAACGAGTGGAAACCCGAGTCCCGGAACCGAGCGAGGGGAAACCCGAGACACGGTGCAGAGTGAGGGGAAACCCGAGTCCCGGAGCAGAGCGAGGGGAAACCCGAGTCCTGGTGCAGAGCGAGGGAACACCGAGACCCGGAGCAGAACGAGGGGAAATCCGAGTCCCGGTGCAGAGCGAGAGGAAACCCGAGTCCCGGAGCAGAACGAGAGGAAACCCAAGTCCTGCAGAACGAGGGGAAATGCGAGTCGTGGACAAGTGTGAGGGATAACACAAATCCTGGAGTAGTGCAAGTGGAATTCCGAGTCCCGGAGCAGAGCGAGAAGACAACAGAGTCTCAGACAAGAGTGAAGGAAAGCCCGCATCCCGGAGCAATGCAAGGAAATCCTGAGTACCGGAGTATAGCGAGGGGTAACCCGAAATCCGGAGTAGAGCAAGTGGAATTCCGAATCCCGGAGCAGAGCGAGGGGAAACTCGAAACCCCGAGTAGTTCAAGTAGAATCCCAAATCCCGGAGCAGTGAAAAGGGAATCCTGAATTCCGGGGAAGAGTGAGGGGAAACCTGAGTCCCGGAGCAGGGCAGGGGGAAACCCGAGTGTAGGAGCAGAGTGAGGGGAAACCCGAGTCCCGGAGCAGGGTGGGGGGAAACCCGAGTCCCGGAGCAGAGCGAGGGGAAACACGAGACCCGGAGCAGAGCGAGGGGAAAACCCGAGTCCCAGAGCTGAACGAGGGAAACCCGGGTCTCGGAGCAATGCGTGGGATAATTGAGATCCGGTGCAGAACGAGGGGAAACCCGAGTCCCGGAGCAGAGCGAGGGGAAACCCAAATCGTGGAGCAGAACGAGGGGAAACCCGAGTCCCGGTGCAGAACGAGGGGAAACCCGAGTCCCGGAGCATAACGAGGGGAAACCTGAGTCCTAGTCCAGAGTGAGGGGAATCCTGTGTCCCAGAGCAGAGCGAGGGAAAACCAGGTCTTGGAGCAATGTGAGGGAAAACCGAGACCCGGTGCAGTGCGAGAGAAAATCCGAGTCCCGGTGCAGAGCAAGGGGAATTCTGAGGCCTGGAGCAGAGCGAGGGGAAACCCGGGTCCCGGTGCAGAGCGAGGGGAAACCCGAGTCCCGGTGCAGAGCGAGGGAACACCGAGACCCGAAGCAGAACGAGTGGAAATCCGAGTCCCGGTGCAGTGCGAGAGAAAATCCTAGTCCCGGTGCCGAGTGAGGGGAAACCCGAGTCCCGGAGCAGAGCGAGGGGAAACCCGATTCCGGGAGAAGAGCGAGGGGAAACCCGAGTCCCGGAGCAGAACGAGGGGAAATCCGAGTCCCAGAGCAGAGCATTGGGAAACCGGAGTCCCGGAGCAGAACGAGTGGAAACCCGAGTCCCGGAACCGAGCGAGGGGAAACCCGAGACACGGTGCAGAGTGAGGGGAAACCCGAGTCCCGGAGCAGAGCGAGGGGAAACCCGAGTCCTGGTGCAGAGCGAGGGAACACCGAGACCCGGAGCAGAACGAGGGGAAATCCGAGTCCCGGTGCAGTGCGAGAGAAAATCCGAGTCACGGTGCAGAGTGAGGGGAAACCCGGGTCTTGGAGGAATGAGAGGGAAAACCGAGACCCAGTGCAGAGCGAGGGGAATTCCGAGGCCTGGAGCAGTGCGAGGGGATACCCGAGTCCCGGAGCAGAACAAGGGGAAACGCGAGTCCCGGAGCAGAGCGAGGGGAAACCCAAATCCTGGAGCAGAGTGAGGGGAAACCCGAGTCCCGGTGCAGAGTGAGGGGAAAGCCGAGTCCTGGTGCAGAGCAAGGGGAAACCCGAGACCCGGAGCAGAGCGAAGGAAAACCCGAGTCCCGGTGCAGAGCGAGGGGAAACCCGAGACCTGGAGCAGGGCGAGGGGAAACCCGAGTCCCGGAGCAGAGCGAGGGGAAACCCGAGTCCCGGAGCAGGGCGAGGGGAAACCCGAGACCTGGAGCAGAGCGAGGGGAAATCCGAGTCGCAGAGCAGAGCGAGAGGAAATCCGAGTCGCAGAGCAGAACGAGAGGAAACCCGAGTCCCGGAGCAGAGCGAGGGGAAACCCGAGTCCCGGTGCAGAGCGAGGGAAAACCTGAGTCCCGGAGCAGAGCGAGGGGAAAACCTGAGTCCTGGAGCAGAGCGAGGGGAAACACGAGTCCCAGAGATTAACGAGGGAAACCCGGGTCTCGGAGAAATGCGAGGGAAAACCGAGATCCGGTGAAGAGCGAGAGGAAATCCGAGTCGCAGAGCAGAACGAGAGGAAACCCGAGTCCCGGAGCAGAGCGAGGGGAAACCCGAGTCCCAGAGCAGAACGAGGGAAATCCGAGTCTTGGAGCAATGCGTGGGATAATCGAGATCCGGTGCAGAACGAGAGGAAACCCGAGTCCTGCAGAACGAGGGGAAATGTGAGTTTGGGACAAGTGTGAGGGAAAACACAAATCCCGGAGTAGTGCAAGTGGAATTCTGAGTCCCGGAGCAGAGCGAGAGGACAACAGAGTCTCAGACAGGACTGAAGGAAAGTCCGAAACCCGGAGCAATGCCAGGGAATCCTAAGAACCGGAGTATAGCGAGGGGTAACCCGAATCCCGGAATAGAGCAAGTGGAATTCCGAATCCTGGAGCAGAGCGAGGGGAAACTCGAAACCCGGAGTAGTTCAAGAGGAATCCCAAATCCCGGAGCAGTGCAAAGGGAATCCCGAATCCCGGGGAAGAGTGAGGGGAAACCCGAGCTGAACGAGGGAAACCCGGGTCTCGGAGCAATGTGTGGGATAACCGAGATCCGGTGCAGAGCGAGAGGAAATCCGAGTCGCAGAGCAGAACGAGAGGAAACCCGAGTTCCGGAGCAGAGCGAGGGGGAACCCGAGTCCCGGAGCAGGGCGAGGGGATACCCGAGTCCCGGTGCAGAGCGAGAGGAAACCCGAGTCCCGGAGCAGAGCGAGGGGAAACCCGAGTCCCGGAGCAGGGCGAGGCGAATCCCGAGACCTGGAGCAGAGCGAGGGAAAACCCGAGACCCGGAGCAGAGCGAGGGGAAGCATGGGTCTCGGAGCAATGCGTGGGATAACGGAGATCCGGTGCTGAGCGAGAGGAAATCCGAGTCGCAGAGCAGAGCGAGAGGAAATCCGAGTCGCAGAGCAGAACGAGATGAAACCCGAGTCCCGGTGCAGAGAGAGGGAACACCGAGACCCGGAGCAGAGCGAGGGGAAACCCGAGTCCCAGAGCAGAGCGAGGGGAAACCTGAGTCCCGGTGCTGGGCGACGGGAAACCCGAGTCCCGGTGCAGGGCGAGGGGAAACCCGAGTCCCGGTGCAGGGCGAGTGGAAACCCGAGTCCCGGAGCAGAGCGAAGGAAATCCGAGTCCCGGTGCAGAGCGAGGGGAAAACCGAGACCTGGAGCAGAGCGAGGGGAAACCCGAGACCCGGAGCAGAGCGAGGGGAAACACGAGTCCCGGTGCAGAGCGAGGGGAAAACCCGAGTCCCAGAGCTGAACGAGGGAAACCTGGGTCTCGGAGCAATGCGTGGGATAACCGAGATCCGGTGCAGAGCGAGAGGAAATCCGAGTCGCAGAGCAGAACGAGAGGAAACCCGAGTCCCGGAGCAGAGCGAGGGGAAACCCGAGTCCCGGAGCAGGGCGAGGGGATACCCGAGTCCCGGTGCAAAACAAGGTGAAATCCGAGTCTCGGAGCATAACGAGGGGAAACCTGAGTCCTAGTCCAGAGTTAGGGGAATCCTGTGTCCCAGAGCTGAACGAGGGAAACCCGGGTCTTGGAGCAATGTGAGGGAAACCCGAATCCCGGTGCAGAGCGAGGGAACAACGAGACCCGGAGCAGAACGAGGGGAAAAACGAGTCCTGGAGCAGGGCGAGGGGATACCCGAGTCCCGGTGCAGAGCGAGGGGAAACCCGAGTCCCGGAGCAGAGCGAGGGGAAACCCGAGTCCCGGAGCAGGGCGAGGGGAATCCCGAGACCTGGAGCAGAGCGAGGGGAAACCCGAGTCCCGGAGCAGGGCGAGGGGAAACCCGAGACCCGGAGCAGAGCGAGGGGAAGCATGGGTCTCGGAGCAATGCGTGGGATAACTGAGATCCGGTGCTGAGCGAGAGGAAATCCGAGTCGCAGAGCAGAGCGAGGGGAAATCCGAGTCGCAGAGCAGAACGAGAGGAAACCCGAGTCCCGGAGCAGAGCGAGGGGAAACCCGAGTCCCGCTGCAAAACAAGGTGAAATCCGAGTCTCGGAGCATAACGAGGGGAAACCTGAGTCCTAGTCCAGAGTGAGGGGAATCCTGTGTCCCAGAGCAGAGTGAGGGAAACCCGGGTCTTGGAGCAATGTGAGGGAAACCCGAATCCCGGTGCAGAGCGAGGGAACAACGGACCCGGAGCAGAACGAGGGGAAAAACGAGTCCCGGTGCAGTACGAGAGAAAATCCGAGTCTCGGTGCAGAGTGAGGGGAAACCCGAGACCCGGTGCACAAAGAGGGGAAACCCGAGACCTGGAGCAGAGCGAGGGGAAACCCGAGACCCGGAGCAGAGCGAGGGGAAACACGAGACCCGGAGCAGAGCGAGGGGAAAACCCGAGTCCCAGAGCTGAACGAGGGAAACCCGGGTCTCGGAGCAATGCGTGGGATAATTGAGATCCGGTGCAGAGCGAGGGGAAACCCGAGACCCGGAGCAGAGCGAGGGGAAACACGAGTCCCGGTGCACAGCGAGGGGAAAACCCGAGTCCCAGAGCTGAACGAGGGAAACCCGGGTCTCGGAGCAATGCGTGGGATTACCGAGATCCGGTGCAGAGCGAGAGGAAATCCGAGTCCCAGAGCTGAACGAGGGAAACCCGGGTCTCGGAGCAATGCGTGGGATAATTGAGATCCGGTGCAGAACGAGGGGAAACCCGAGTCCCGGAGCAGAGCAAGGGGAAACCCAAATCGTGGAGCAGAACGAGGGGAAACCCGAGTCCCGGTGCAGAACGAGGGGAAACCCGAGTCCCGGAGCATAACGAGGGGAAACCCAAATCGTGGAGCAGAACGAGGGGAAACCCGAGTCCCGGTGCAAAACAAGGTGAAATCCGAGTCTCGGAGCATAACGAGGGGAAACCTGAGTCCTAGTCCAGAGTGAGGGGAATCCTGTGTCCCAGAGCAGAGCGAGGGAAAACCAGGTCTTGGAGCAATGTGAGGGAAAACCGAGACCCGGTGCAGTGCGAGAGAAAATCCGAGTCCCGGTGCAGAGCAAGGGGAATTCCGAGGCCTGGAGCAGAGCGAGGGGAAACCCGAGTCCCGGTGCAGAGCGAGGGAAAACCCGAGTCCCGGTGCAGAGCGAGGGAACACCGAGACCCGGAGCAGAACGAGTGGAAATCCGAGTCCCGGTGCAGTGCGAGAGAAAATCCGAGTCCCGGTGCCGAGTGAGGGGAAACCCGAGTCCCGGAGCAGAGCGAGGGGAAACCCGATTCCCGGAGAAGAGCGAGGGGAAACCCGAGTCCCGGAGCAGAAGGAGGGGAAATCCGAGTCCCGGAGCAGAGCATTGGGAAACCGGAGTCCCGGAGCAGAACGAGGGGAAACCCGAGTCCCGGAACCAAGCGAGGGGAAACCCGAGACCCGGTGCAGAGTGAGGGGAAACCCGAGTCCCGGAGCAGAGCGAGGGGAAACCCGAGTCCCGGTGCAGAGCGAGGGAACACCGAGACCCGGAGCAGAACGAGGGGAAATCCGAGTCCCGGTGCAGTGCGAGAGAAAATCCGAGTCACGGTGCAGAGTGAGGGGAAACCCGAGACCCGGTGCACAAAGAGGGGAAACACGAGTCCCGGAGCAGTGCGAGGGGAAACGCGAGACCCGGTGCAGAGCGAGGGGAAACCTGAGTCCCGGAGCAGGGCAGGTGAAAACCCGAGTGTAGGAGCAGAGCGAGGGGATACCCGAGTCCCAGAGCAGGGTGGGGGGAAAGCCGAGTCCCGGTGCAGGGCGAGGGGAAACCCGAGTCCCGGAGCAGAGCGAAGGAAAACCCGAGTCCCGGTGCAGAGCGAGGGGAAAACCGAGACCTGGAGCAGAGCGAGGGGAAACCCGAGACCCGGAGCAGAGCGAGGGGAAACACGAGTCCCGGTGCACAGCGAGGGGAAAACCCGAGTCCCAGAGCTGAACGAGGGAAACCCGGGTCTCGGAGCAATGCGTGGGATTACCGAGATCCGGTGCAGAGCGAGAGGAAATCCGAGTCCCAGAGCAGAATGAGAGGAAACCCGAGTCCCGGAGCAGAGCGAGGGGAAACCCGAGTCCCGGTGCAGAACGAGAAGAAATCCAAGTCCTGCAGAACGAGGGGAAATGCGAGTCTTGGACAAGTATGAGGGATAACACAAATCCTGGAGTAGTGCAAGTGGAATTCCGAGTCCTGGAGCAGAGCGAGAAGACAACAGAGTCTCAGACAAGAGTGAAGGAAAGCCCGCATCCCGGAGCAATGCAAGGAAATCCTGAGTACCGGAGTATAGCGAGGGGTAACCCGAAATCCGGAGTAGAGCAAGTGGAATTCCGAATCCCAGAGCAGAGCGAGGGGAAACTCGAAACCCGGAGTAGTTCAAGTAGAATCGCAAATCCCGGAGCAGTGAAAAGGGAATCCTGAATTCCGGGGAAGAGTGAGGGGAAACCTGAGTCCCGGAGCAGGGCAGGGGGAAACCCGAGTGTAGGAGCAGAGCGAGGGGAAACCCGAGTCCCGGAGCGGGGTGGGGGGAAACCCGAGTCCCGGAGCAGAGCGAGGGGAAACCCGAGTCTCAGAGCAGAGCGAGGGGAAACCTGAGTCCCGGTGCAGGGCGAGAGGAAACCCGAGTCCCGGAGCAGAGCGAGGGGAAACCTGAGTCCCGGTGCAGGGCGAGAGGAAACCCGAGTCCCGGAGCAGAGCGAAGGAAAACCCGAGTCCCGGTGCAGAGCGAGGGGAAAACCGAGACCTGGAGCAGAGCGAGGGGAAACCCGAGACCAGGAGCAGAGCGAGGGGAAACACGAGTCCCGGTGCAGAGCGAGGGGAAAACCCGAGTCCCAGAGCTGAACGAGGGAAACCCGGGTCTCGGAGCAATGCGTGGGATAACCGAGATCCGGTGCAGAGCGAGAGGAAATCCGAGTCGCACAGCAGAACGAGAGGAAACCCGAGTCCCGGAGCAGAGCGAGGGGAAACCCGAGTCCCGGAGCAGGGCGAGGGGATACCCGAGTCCCGGTGCAGAGCGAGGGGAAACCCGAGTCCCAGAGCAGAGCGAGGGGAAACCCGAGTCCCGGTGCAGAGCGAGAGGAAACCCGAGTCCCGGAGCAGAACGAGAGGAAACCCAAGTCCTGCAGAACGAGGGGAAATGCGAGTCTTGGACAAGTGTGAGGGATAACACAAATCCTGGAGTAGTGCAAGTGGAATTCCGAGTCCCGGAGCAGAGCGAGAAGACAACAGAGTCTCAGACAAGAGTGAAGGAAAGCCCGCATCCCGGAGCAATGCAAGGAAATCCTGAGTACCGGAGTATAGCGAGGGGAAAACCCGAGTCCCAGAGCTGAACGAGGGAAACCCGGGTCTCGGAGCAATGCGTGGGATAACCGAGATCCGGTGCAGAGCGAGAGGAAATCCGAGTCGCAGAGCAGAACGAGAGGAAACCCGAGTCCCGGAGCAGAGCGAGGGGAAACCCGAGTCCCGGAGCAGGGCGAGTGGATACCCGAGTCCCGGTGCAGAGCGAGGGGAAACCCGAGTCCCAGAGCAGAGCGAGGGGAAACCCGAGTCCCGGTGCAGAGCGAGAGGAAACCCGAGTCCCGGAGCAGAACGAGAGGAAACCCAAGTCCTGCAGAACGAGGGGAAATGCGAGTCTTGGACAAGTGTGAGGGATAACACAAATCCTGGAGTAGTGCAAGTGGAATTCCGAGTCCCGGAGCAGAGCGAGAAGACAACAGAGTCTCAGACAAGAGTGAAGGAAAGCCCGCATCCCGGAGCAATGCAAGGAAATCCTGAGTACCGGAGTATAGCGAGGGGTAACCCGAAATCCGGAGTAGAGCAAGTGGAATTCCGAATCCTGGAGCAGAGCGAGGGGAAACTCGTGACCCGGTGCAGAGCGAGGGGAAACCCGAGTCCCGGTGCAGAGCGAGGGAACATCGAGACCCGGTGCAGAGCGAGGGAACACCGAGACCCGGAGCAGAACGAGGGGAAATCCGAGTCCTGGTGCAGTGCGAGAGAAAATCCGAGTCTCGGTGCAGAGTGAGGCCAAACCCGAGACCCGGTGCACAAAGAGGGGAAACCCAAGACCCGGAGCAGAGCGAGGGGAAACCCGAGACCCAGTGCACAAAGAGGGAAAACCCAAGTCCCGGTGCAGAGCGAGGGGAAACCTGAGTCCCGGAGCAGGGCAGGGGGAAACCCGAGTGTAGGAGCAGAGCGAGGGGATACCCGAGTCCCGGAGCAGGGTGGGGGGGAAACCCGAGTCCCGGAGCAGAGCGAGGGGAAACCCGAGTCCCAGAGCAGAGCGAGGGGAAACCTGAGTCCCGGTGCAGGGCGAGGGGAAACCCGAGTCCCGGTGCAGGGCGAGAGGAAACCCGAGTCCCGGTGCAGGGCGAAGGAAAACCCGAGTCCCGGTGCAGAACGAGGGGAAAACCGAGACCTGGAGCAGAGCGAGGGGAAACCCGAGACCCGGAGCAGAGCGAGGGGAAACACGAGTCCCGGTGCAGATCGAGGGTAAAACCCGAGTACCAGAGCTGAACGAGGGAAACCCGGGTCTCAGAGCAATGCGTGGGATAATTGAGATCCGGTGCAGAGCGAGAGGCAATCTGAGTCGCAGAGCAGAACGAGAGGAAACCCGAGTCCCAGAGCAGAGCGAGGTGAAACCCGAGTCCCGGTGCAGAGCGAGAGGAAACCCGAGTCCCGGAGCAGAGCGAGGGGAAACCCGAGTCCCAGAGCAGAACGAGAGGAAACCCGTGTCCTGCAGAACGAGGGGAAATGCGAGTCTTGGACAAGTGTGAGGGATAACACAAATCCTGGAGTAGTGCAAGTGGAATTCCGAGTCCTGGAGCAGAGCGAGAAGACAACAGAGTCTCAGACAAGAGTGAAGGAAAGCCCGCATCCCGGAGCAATGCAAGGAAATCCTGAGTACCGGAGTATAGCGAGGGGTACCCCGAAATCCGGAGTAGAGCAAGTGGAATTCCGAATCCCGGAGCAGAGCGAGGGGAAACTCGAAACCCGGAGTAGTTCAAGTGGAATCCCAAATCCCGGAGCAGTGAAAAGGGAATCCTGAATTCCGGGGAAGAGTGAGGGGAATTCCGATGCCCCGAGCAGAGCGAGGGGAAACCCAAATCCTGGAGCAGAGTGAGGGGAATCCCGAGTCCCGGTGCAAAACAAGGTGAAATCCGAGCCTTGGAGCGTAACGAGGGGAAACCTGAGTCCTAGTCCAGAGTGAGGGGAATCCTGTGTCCCAGAGCTGAGCGAGGGAAACCCGGGTCTTGGAGCAATGTGAGGGAAAACCGAGACCCGGTGCAGAGCGAGAGAAAATCCGAGTCCCGGTGCAGAGTGAGGGGAATTCCGAGGCCTGGAGCAGAGCGAGGGGAAACCCGAGTCCCGGTGCAGAGCGAGGGGAGACCCGAGTCCCGGTGCAGGGCGAGGGGAAACCCGAGTCCCGGTGCAGGGTGGGGTGAAACCCGAGTCCCGGGGCAGAGCGAGGGGAAACCCAAATCCTGGAGCAGAGCGAGGGGAAACCCGAGTCCCGATGCAGATCGAGTCGAAACCCGAGTCCCGGAGCAGAGCGAGGGGAAAGCCGAGTCCTGGTGCAGAGCAAGGGGAAACCCGAGTCCCGGAGCAGGGCGAAGGGAAACCCGAGACCTGGAGCAGAGCGAGGGGAAACCTGAGACCCGGAGCAGAGCGAGATGAAGCATGAGTCCCAGAGCTGAACGAGGGAAACCCGGGTCTCGGAGCAATGCGTGGGATAACCGAGATCCGGTGCGGAGCGAGAGGAAATCCGAGTCGCAGAGCAGAGCAAGAGGAAATCCGAGTCGCAGAGCAGAACGAGAGGAAACCCGAGTCCCGGAGCAGAACGAGGGGAAACCCGAGTCCCAGAGCTGAACGAGGGAAACCCGGGTCTCGGAGCAATGCTTGGGATAACTGAGATCCGGTGCAGAGCGAGAGGAAATCCGAGTCGCAGAGCAGAACGAGGGGAAACCCGAGTCCCGGAGCAGATCGAGGGGAAACCCGAGTCCTGGAGCAGGGCGAGGGGATACCCGAGTCCCGGTGCAGAGCGAGGGGAAACCCGAGTCCTGGAGCAGAGCGAGGGGAAACCCGAGTCCCGGAGCAGGGCGAGGGGAAACCCGAGACCCGGAGCAGAGCGAGGGGCAGCATGAATCCCAGAGCTGAACGAGGGAAACCCGGGTTTCGGAGCAATGCTTGGGATAACCGAGATCCGGTGCAGAGCGAGAGGAAATCCGAGTCGCAGAGCAGAACGAGAGGAAACCCGAGTCCCGGAGCAGATCGAGGGGAAACCCGAGTCCCGGAGCAGGGCGAGGGGAAACCCGAGTCCCGGTGCAGAGCGAGGGGAAACCCGAGTCCCGGAGCAGAGCGAGGGGAAACCCGAGTCCCGGAGCAGAGCGAGGGGAAACCCGAGTCCCGGAGCAGGGCGAGGGGATACCCGAGACCCGGAGCAGAACGAGGGGAAACCTGAGTCCTAGTCCAGAATGAGGGGAATCCTGTGTCCCAGAGCAGAGCGAGGGAAACCCGGGTCTTGGAGCAATGTGAGGGAAAAGCGAGACCCGGTGCAGTGCGAGAGAAAATCCGAGTCCTGGTGCAGAGTGAGGGGAAACCCGAGTCCCGGAGCAGAGCGAGGGGAAACCCGAGTCCCGGAGCAGAACGAGGGGAAACCCGAGTCCCGGAGCAGAGCATTGGGAAACCGGAGTCCCGGAGCAGAACGAGGGGAAACCCGAGTCCCGGAACAGAGCGAGGGGAAACCCGAGACCCGGTGCAGAGCGAGGGGAAACCCGAGTCCCGGTGCAGAGCGAGGGGAAACCCGTGACCCGGTGCAGAGCGAGGGGAAACCCGAGTCCCGGAGCAGATCGAAGGGAAACCCGAGTCCCGGAGCAGGGCGAGGGGATACCCGAGTCCCGGTGCAGAGCGAGGGGAAACCCGAGTCCCGGAGCAGAGCGAGGGGAAACCCGAGTCCCGGAGCAGGGCGAGGGGATACCCGAGTCCCGGTGCAGAGCGAGGGGAAACCCGAGTCCCGGAGCAGAGTGAGGGGAAACCCGAGTCCCGGTGCAGGGCGGGGGGATACCCGAGTCCCGGTGCAGAGCGAGGGGAAACCCGAGTCCCGGAGCAGAGCGAGGGGAAACCCGAGTCCCGGAGCAGGGCGAGGGGAAACCCGAGACCCGGAACAGAGCGAGGGGCAGCATGAATCCCAGAGCTGAACGAGGGAAACCCGGGTTTCGGAGCAATGCGTGGGATAACCGAGATCCAGTGCTGAGCGAGAGGAAATCCGAGTCGCAGAGCAGAGCGAGAGGAAATCCGAGTCACAGAGCAGAACGAGAGGAATCCCGAGTCCCGGAGCAGAGCGAGGGGAAACCCGAGTTCCGGTGCAAAACAAGGTGAAATCCGAGTCTCGGAGCATAACGAGGGGAAACCTGAGTCCTAGTCCAGAATGAGGGGAATCCTGTGTCCCAGAGCAGAGCGAGGGAAACCCGGGTCTTGGAGCAATGTGAGGGAAAAGCGAGACCCGGTGCAGTGCGAGAGAAAATCCGAGTCCTGGTGCAGAGTGAGGGGAAACCCGAGTCCCGGAGCAGAGCGAGGGGAAACCCGAGTCCCGGAGAAGAGCGAGGGGAAACCCGAGTCCCGGAGCAGAACGAGGGGAAACCCGAGTCCCTGAGCAGAGCATTGGGAAACCAGAGCCCCGGAGCAGAACGAGGGGAAACCCGAGTCCCGGAACAGAGCGAGGGGAAACCCGTGACCCGGTGCAGAGCGAGGGGAAACCCGAGTCCGGGTGCAGAGCGAGGGAACACTGAGACCCGAGCAGAACGAGGGGAAATCCGAGTCCTGGTGCAGTGCGAGAGAAAATCCGAGTCTCGGTGCAGAGTGAGGGGAAACCCGAGACCCAGTGCACAAAGAGGGCAAACCCAAGACTCGGAGCAGAGCGAGGGGAAACCCGAGACCCGGTGCAGAGCGAGGGGAAACCTGAGTCCCGGAGCAGGGCAGGGGGAAACCCGAGTGTAGGAGCAGAGTGAGGGGAAACCCGAGTCCCGGAGCAGGGTGGGGGGAAATCCGAGTCCCGGAGCAGAGCGAGGGGAAACCTGAGTCCCGGTGCAGGGCGAGAGGAAACCCGAGTCCCGGAGCAGAGCGAAGGAAAACCCGAGTCCCGGAGCAGAACGAGGGGAAACCCGAGTCCCGGAGCAGAGCATTGGGAAACCGGAGTCCCGGAGCAGAACGAGGGGAAACCCGAGTCCGGAACAGAGCGAGGGGAAACCCGAGTCCCGGTGCAGAGTGAGGGGAAACCCGAGTCCCGGAGCAGAGCATTGGGAAACCGGAGTCCCGGAGCAGAACGAGGGGAAACCCGAGTCCGGAACAGAACGAAGGGAAACCCGAGTCCTGGTGCAGTGCGAGAGAAAATCCGAGTCTCGGTGCAGAGTGAGGGGAAACCCGAGACCCAGTGCACAAAGAGGGGAAACCCAAGTCCCGGAGCAGAGCGAGGGGAAACCCGAGACCCGGTGCAGAGCGAGGGGAAACCTGAGTCCCGGAGCAGGGCAGGGGGAAACCCGAGTGTAGGAGCAGAGTGAGGGGAAACCCGAGTCCCGGAGCAGGGTGGGGGGAAACCCGAGTCCCGGAGCAGAGCGAGGGGAAACCTGAGTCCCGGTGCAGGGCGAGGGGAAACCCGAGTCCCGGTGCAGGGTGAGAGGAAAACCCGATTCCCGGAGCAGAGCGAGGGGAAACCCGAGTCCCGGTGCAGGGCGAGGGGAAACCCGAGTCCCGGAGCAGAGCGAAGGAAAACCCGAGTCCCGGTGCAGAGCGAGGGGAAAACCGAGACCTGGAGCAGAGCGAGGGGAAACCCGAGAACCGGAGCAGAGCGAGGGGAAACACGAGTCCCGGTGCAGAGCGAGGGGAAAACCCGAGTCCCGGAGAAGAGCGAGGGGAAACCCGAGTCCCGGAGCAGAACGAGGGGAAACCCGAGTCCCTGAGCAGAGCATTGGGAAACCAGAGTCCCGGTGCAGAGTGAGGGGAATTCCGAGGCCTGGAGCAGAGCGAGGGGAAACCCGAGTCCCGGTGCAGAGCGAGGGGAGACCCGAGTCCCGGTGCAGGGCGAGGGGAAACCCGAGTCCCGGTGCAGGGTGGGGTGAAACCCGAGTCCCGGGGCAGAGCGAGGGGAAACCCAAATCCTGGAGCAGAGCGAGGGGAAACCCGAGTCCCGATGCAGATCGAGTCGAAACCCGAGTCTCGGAGCAGAGCGAGGGGAAAGCCGAGTCCTGGTGCAGAGCAAGGGGAAACCCGAGTCCCGGAGCAGGGCGAAGGGAAACCCGAGACCTGGAGCAGAGCGAGGGGAAACCTGAGACCCGGAGCAGAGCGAGATGAAGCATGAGTCCCAGAGCTGAACGAGGGAAACCCGGGTCTCGGAGCAATGCGTGGGATAACCGAGATCCGGTGCGGAGCGAGAGGAAATCCGAGTCGCAGAGCAGAGCAAGAGGAAATCCGAGTCGCAGAGCAGAACGAGAGGAAACCCGAGTCCCGGAGCAGAACGAGGGGAAACCCGAGTCCCAGAGCTGAACGAGGGAAACCCGGGTCTCGGAGCAATGCTTGGGATAACCGAGATCCGGTGCAGAGCGAGAGGAAATCCGAGTCGCAGAGCAGAACGAGAGCAAACCCGAGTCCCGGAGCAGATCGAGGGGAAACCCGAGTCCCGGAGCAGGGCGAGGGGATACCCGAGTCCCGGTGCAGAGCGAGGGGAAACCCGAGTCCCGGAGCAGAGCGATGGGAAACCCGAGTCCCGGAGCAGGGCGAGGGGAAACCCGAGTCCCGGAGCAGAACGAGAGGAAACCCGAGTCCCGGAGCAGAGCGAGGGGAAACCCGAGTCCCAGAGCTGAACGAGGGAAACCCGGGTCCCGGAACAGAGCGAGGGGAAACCCGAGACCCGGTGCAGAGTGAGGGGAAACCCGAGTCCCGGTGCAGAGTGAGGGGAAACCCGTGACCCGGTGCAGAGCGAGGGGAAACCCGAGTCCCGGAGCACATCGAGGGGAAACCCGAGTCCCGGAGCAGGGCGAGGGGATACCCGAGTCCCGGTGCAGAGCGAGGGGAAACCCGAGTCCCGGAGCAGAGCGAGGGGAAACCCGAGTCCCGGAGCAGGGCGAGGGGATACCCGAGTCCCGGTGCAGAGCGAGGGGAAACCCGAGTCCCGGAGCAGGGCGAGGGGAAACCCGAGACCCGGAGCAGAGCGAGGGGCAGCATGAATCCCAGAGCTGAACGAGGGAAACCCGGGTTTCGGAGCAATGCTTGGGATAACCGAGATCCGGTGCAGAGCGAGAGGAAACACGAGTCGCAGAGCAGAACGAGAGGAGACCCGAGTCCCGGAGCAGGGCGAGGGGATACCCGAGACCCGGAGCAGAGCGAGGGGAAACCTGAGTCCTAGTCCAGAATGAGGGGAATCCTGTGTCCCAGAGCAGAGCGAGGGAAACCCGGGTCTTGGAGCAATGTGAGGGAAAAGCGAGACCCGGTGCAGTGCGAGAGAAAATCCGAGTCCCGGTGCAGAGCAAGGGGAATTCCGAGGCCTGGAGCAGAGCGAGGGGAAACCCGAGTCCCGGTGCAGTGCGAGAGAAAATCCGAGTCCTGGTGCAGAGTGAGGGGAAACCCGAGTCCCGGAGCAGAGCGAGGGGAAACCCGAGTCCCGGAGCAGAACGAGGGGAAACCCGAGTCCCGGAGCAGAGCATTGGGAAACCGGAGTCCCGGAGCAGAACGAGGGGAAACCCGAGTCCCGGAACAGAGCGAGGGGAAACCCGAGACCCGGTGCAGAGCGAGGGGAAACCCGAGTCCCGGTGCAGAGCGAGGGGAAACCCGTGACCCGGTGCAGAGCGAGGGGAAACCCGAGTCCCGGAGCAGATCGAAGGGAAACCCGAGTCCCGGAGCAGGGCGAGGGGATACCCGAGTCCCGGTGCAGAGCGAGGGGAAACCCGAGTCCCGGAGCAGGGCGAGGGGAAACCCGAGTCCCGGAGCAGGGCGAGGGGATACCCGAGTCCCGGTGCAGAGCGAGGGGAAACCCGAGTCCCGGAGCAGAGCGAGGGGAAACCCGAGTCCCGGTGCAGGGCGGGGGGATACCCGAGTCCCGGTGCAGAGCGAGGGGAAACCCGAGTCCCGGAGCAGAGCGAGGGGAAACCCGAGTCCCGGAGCAGGGCGAGGGGAAACCCGAGACCCGGAACAGAGCGAGGGGCAGCATGAATCCCAGAGCTGAACGAGGGAAACCCGGGTTTCGGAGCAATGCGTGGGATAACCGAGATCCAGTGCTGAGCGAGAGGAAATCCGAGTCGCAGAGCAGAGCGAGAGGAAATCCGAGTCACAGAGCAGAACGAGAGGAAACCCGAGTCCCGGAACAGAGCGAGGGGAAACCCGAGTTCCGGTGCAAAACAAGGTGAAATCCGAGTCTCGGAGCATAACGAGGGGAAACCTGAGTCCTTGTCCAGAATGAGGGGAATCCTGTGTCCCAGAGCAGAGCGAGGGAAACCCGGGTCTTGGAGCAATGTGAGGGAAAAGCGAGACCCGGTGCAGTGCGAGAGAAAATCCGAGTCCTGGTGCAGAGTGAGGGGAAACCCGAGTCCCGGAGCAGAGCGAGGGGAAACCCGAGTCCCGGAGAAGAGCGAGGGGAAACCCGAGTCCCGGAGCAGAACGAGGGGAAACCCGAGTCCCTGAGCAGAGCATTGGGAAACCAGAGTCCCGGAGCAGAACGAGGGGAAACCCGAGTCCCGGAACAGAGCGAGGGGAAACCCGTGACCCGGTGCAGAGCGAGGGGAAACCCGAGTCCGGGTGCAGAGCGAGGGAACACCGAGACCCGAGCAGAACGAGGGGAAATCCGAGTCCCGGTGCAGTGCGAGAGAAAATCCGAGTCTCGGTGCAGAGTGAGGGGAAACCCGAGACCCAGTGCACAAAGAGGGGAAACCCAAGTCCCGGAGCAGAGCGAGGGGAAACCCGAGACCCGGTGCAGAGCGAGGGGAAACCCGAGTCCCGGAGCAGGGCAGGGGGAAACCCGAGTGTAGGAGCAGAGTGAGGGGAAACCCGAGTCCCGGAGCAGGGTGGGGGGAATTCCGAGTCCCGGAGCAGAGCGAGGGGAAACCTGAGTCCCGGTGCAGGGCGAGAGGAAACCCGAGTCCCGGAGCAGAGCGAAGGAAAACCCGAGTCCCGGAGCAGAACGAGGGGAAACCCGAGTCCCGGAGCAGAGCATTGAGAAACCGGAGTCCCGGAGCAGAACGAGGGGAAACCCGAGTCCGGAACAGAGCGAGGGGAAACCCGAGTCCCGGTGCAGAGTGAGGGGAAACCCGAGTCCCGGAGCAGAGCATTGGGAAACCGGAGTCCCGGAGCAGAACGAAGGGAAACCCTAGTCCTGGTGCAGTGCGAGAGAAAATCCAAGTCTCGGTGCAGAGTGAGGGGAAACCCGAGACCCAGTGCACAAAGAGGGGAAACCCAAGTCCCGGAGCAGAGCGAGGGGAAACCCGAGACCCGGTGCAGAGCGAGGGGAAACCTGAGTCCCGGAGCAGGGCAGGGGGAAACCCGAGTGTAGGAGCAGAGTGAGGGGAAACCCGAGTCCCGGAGCAGGGTGGGGGGAAACCCGAGTCCCGGAGCAGAGCGAGGGGAAACCTGAGTCCCGGTGCAGGGCGAGGGGAAACCCAAGTCCCGGTGCAGGGTGAGAGGAAAACCCGAGTCCCGGAGCAGAGCGAGGGGAAACCCGAGTCCCGGTGCAGGGCGAGGGGAAACCCGAGTCCCGGAGCAGAGCGAAGGAAAACCCGAGTCCCGGTGCAGAGTGCGGGGAATTCCGAGGCCTGGAGCAGAGCGAGGGGAAACCCGAGTCCCGGTGCAGAGCGAGGGGAGACCCGAGTCCCGGTGCAGGGCGAGGGGAAACCCGAGTCCCGGAGCAGGGCGAGGGGATACCCGAGTCCCGGTGCAGAGTGAGGGGAAACCCGAGTCCCGGAGCAGAGCATTGGGAAACCGGAGTCCCGGAGCAGAACGAGGGGAAACCCGAGTCCGGAACAGAACGAAGGGAAACCCGAGTCCTGGTGCAGTGCGAGAGAAAATCCGAGTCTCGGTGCAGAGTGAGGGGAAACCCGAGACCCGGTGCACAAAGAGGGGAAACCCAAGTCCCGGAGCAGAGCGAGGGGGAACCCGAGACCCGGTGCAGAGCGAGGGGAAACCTGAGTCCCGGAGCAGGGCAGGGGGAAACCCGAGTGTAGGAGCAGAGTGAGGGGAAACCCGAGTCCCGGAGCAGGGTGGGGGGAAACCCGAGTCCCGGAGCAGAGCGAGGGGAAACCTGAGTCCCGGTGCAGGGCGAGGGGAAACCCGAGTCCCGGAGCAGAGCGAGGGGAAACCCGAGTCCCGGTGCAGGGCGAGGGGAAACCCGAGTCCCGGAGCAGAGCGAAGGAAAACCCGAGTCCCGGTGCAGAGCGAGGGGAAAACCGAGACCTGGAGCAGAGCGAGGGGAAACCCGAGACCCGGAGCAGAGCGAGGGGAAACACGAGTCCCGGTGCAGAGCGAGGGGAAAACCCGAGTCCCGGTGAAGAGCGAGGGGAAACCCGAGTCCCGGAGCAGAACGAGGGAAACCCGAGTCCCTGAGCAGAGCATTGGGAAACCAGAGTCCCGGTGCAGAGTGAGGGGAATTCCGAGGCCTGGAGCAGAGCGAGGGGAAACCCGAGTCCCGGTGCAGAGCGAGGGGAGACCCGAGTCCCGGTGCAGGGCGAGGGGAAACCCGAGTCCCGGTGCAGGGTGGGGTGAAACCCGAGTCCCGGGGCAGAGCGAGGGGAAACCCAAATCCTGGAGCAGAGCGAGGGGAAACCCGAGTCCCGATGCAGATCGAGTCGAAACCCGAGTCCCGGAGCAGAGCGAGGGGAAAGCCGAGTCCTGGTGCAGAGCAAGGGGAAACCCGAGTCCCGGAGCAGGGCGAAGGGAAACCCGAGACCTGGAGCAGAGCGAGGGGAAACCTGAGACCCGGAGCAGAGCGAGATGAAGCATGAGTCCCAGAGCTGAACGAGGGAAACCCGGGTCTCGGAGCAATGCGTGGGATAACCGAGATCCGGTGCGGAGCGAGAGGAAATCCGAGTCGCAGAGCAGAGCAAGAGGAAATCCGAGTCGCAGAGCAGAACGAGAGGAAACCCGAGTCCCGGAGCAGAACGAGGGGAAACCGAGTCCCAGAGCTGAACGAGGGAAACCCGGGTCTCGGAGCAATGCTTGGGATAACCGAGATCCGGTGCAGAGCGAGAGGAAATCCGAGTCGCAGAGCAGAACGAGAGCAAACCCGAGTCCCGGAGCAGATCGAGGGGAAACCCGAGTCCCGGAGCAGGGCGAGGGGATACCCGAGTCCCGGTGCAGAGCGAGGGGAAACCCGAGTCCCGGTGCAGAGCGAGGGGAAACCCGAGTCCCGGAGCAGAGCGAGGGGAAACCCGAGTCCCGGAGCAGGGCGAGGGGAAACCCGAGTCCCGGAGCAGAACGAGAGGAAACCCGAGTCCCGGAGCAGAGCGAGGGGAAACCCGAGTCCCAGAGCTGAACGAGGGAAACCCGGGTCCCGGAACAGAGCGAGGGGAAACCCGAGACCCGGTGCAGAGTGAGGGAAAACCCGAGTCCCGGTGCAGAGTGAGGGGAAACCCGTGACCCGGTGCAGAGCGAGGGGAAACCCGAGTCCCGGAGCAGATCGAGGGGAAACCCGAGTCCCGGAGCAGGGCGAGGGGATACCCGAGTCCCGGTGCAGAGCGAGGGGAAACCCGAGTCCTGGAGCAGGGCGAGGGGAAACCCGAGTCCCGGAGCAGGGCGAGGGGATACCCGAGTCCCGGTGCAGAGCGAGGGGAAACCCGAGTCCCGGTGCAGGGCGAGGGGAAACCCGAGTCCCGGAGCAGAGCGAAGGAAAACCCGAGTCCCGGTGCAGAGCGAGGGGAAAACCGAGACCTGGAGCAGAGCGAGGGGAAACCCGAGACCCGGAGCAGAGCGAGGGGAAACACGAGTCCCGGTGCAGAGCGAGGGGAAAACCCGAGTCCCAGAACTGAACGAAGGAAACCCGGGTCTCGGAGCAATGCGTGGGATAACCGAGATCCGGTGCAGAGCGAGAGGAAATCCGAGTCGCACAGCAGAATGAGAGGAAACCCGAGTCCCGGTGCAGAGCGAGAGGAAACCCGAGTCCCGGAGCAGAACGAGAGGAAACCCGAGTCCCGGTGCAGAGCGAGAGGAAACCCGAGTCACGGAGCAGAGTGAGGGGAAACCCGAGTGCCGGAGCAGAACGAGAGGAAACCCAAGTCCTGCAGAACGAAGGGAAATGCGAGTCTTGGACAAGTGTGAGGGATTACACAAATCCTGGAGTAGTGCAAGTGGAATTCCGAGTCCCGGAGCAGAGCGAGAAGACAACAGAGTCTCAGACAAGAGTGAAGGAAAGCCCGCATCCCGGAGCAATGCAAGGAAACCCTGAGTACCGGAGTATAGCGAGGGGTAACCCGAAATCCGGAGTAGAGCAAGTGGAATTCCGAATCCCGGAGCAGAGCGAGGGGAAACTCGAAACCCGGAGTAGTTCAAGTGGAATCCCAAATCCCGGAGCAGTGAAAACGGAATCCTGAATTCCGGGGAAGAGTGAGGGTAATTCCGATGCACGGAGCAGAGCGAGGGAAAACCCAAATCCTGGAGCAGAGTGACGGGAATCCCGAGTCCCGGTGCAAAACAAGGTGAAATCCGAGCCTTGGAGCGAAACGAGGGGAAACCTGAGTCCAAGTCCAGTGTGAGGGGAATCCTGTGTCCCAGAGCTGAGCGAGGGAAACCCGGGTCTTGGAGCAATGTGAGGGAAAACCGAGACCCGGTGCAGAGCGAGAGAAAATCCGAGTCCCGGTGCAGAGTGAGGGGAGTTCCGTGGCCTGGAGCAGAGCGAGGGGAAACCCGAGTCCCGGTGCAGGGCGAGGGGAAACCCGAGTCCCGGAGCAGGGTGGGGTGAAACCCGAGTCCTGGTGCAGAGCCAGGGGAAACGCGAGTCCCGGAGCAGAGCGAGGGGAAACCCAAATCCTGGAGCAGAGCGAGGGGAAACCCGAGTCCCGATGCAGATCGAGTGGAAACCCGAGTCCCGAAGCAGAGCGAGGGGAAACCCGAGTCCTGGTGCAGAGCGAGGGGAAAGCCGAGTCCTGGTGCAGAGCAAAGGGAAACCCGAGACCCGGAGCAGGGCGAGATGAAGCATGGGTCCCAGAGCTGAACGAGGGAAACCCGGGTCTCGGAGCAATGCGTGGGATAACCGAGATCCGGTGCGGAGTGAGAGGAAATCCGAGTCGCAGAGCAGAGCAAGAGGAAACCCGAGTCCCGGAGCAGAGCGAGGGGAAACCCGAGTCCCGGAGCAGGGCGAGGGGAAAACCCGAGTCCCAGAGCTGAACGAGGGAAACCCGAGTCTCGGAGCAATGCTTGGGATAACCGAGATCCGGTGCAGAGCGAGAGGAAATCCGAGTCGCAGAGCAGAACGAGAGGAAACCCGAGTCCCGGAGCAGAGCGAGGGGAAACCCGAGTCCCAGAGCAGGGCGAGGGGATACCCGAGTCCCGGTGCAGAGCGAGGGGAAACCCGAGTCCCGGAGCAGAGCGAGGGGAAACCCGAGTCCCGGAGCAGGGCGAGGGGAAACCCGAGTCCCGGGGCAGAGCGAGGGGAAAACCCGAGTCCCAGAGCTGAACGAGGGAAACCCGGGTCTCGGAGCAATGCGTGGGATAACCGAGATCCGGTGCAGAGCGAGAGGAAATCCGAGTCGCAGAGCAGAACGAGAGGAAACACGAGTCCCGGAGCAGAGCGAGGGGAAACCCGAGTCCCGGAGCAGAACGAGAGGAAACCCAAGTCCTGCAGCACGAGGGGAAATGCGAGTCTTGGACAAGTGTGAGGGAAAACACAAATCCCGGAGTAGTGCAAGTGGAATTCCGAGTCCTGGAGCAGAGCGAGAAGACAACAGAGTCTCAGACAAGAGTGAAGGAAAGCCCGCATCCCGGAGCAATGCAAGGAAATCCTGAGTACCGGAGTATAGCGAGGGGTAACCAAAAATCTGGAGTAGAGCAAGGGGAATTCCGAATCCCGGAGCAGAGCGAGGGGAAACTCGAAAGCCGGAGTTGTTCAAGTGGAATCCCAAATCCCGGAGCAGTGCAAAGGGAATCCTGAATTCCGGGGAAGAGTGAGGGGAATGCCAATGCCCGGAGCAGAGCGAGGGGAAACCCAAATCCTGGAGCAGAAAGAGGGGAATCCCGGGTCCCGGTGCAAAACAAGGTGAAATCCGAGTCTCGGAGCATATCGAGGGGAAACCAGAGTCCTAGTCCAGAGTGAGGGGAATCCTGTGTCCCAGAGCTGAGCGAGGGAAACCCGGGTTTTGGAGCAATGTGAGGGAAAACCGAGTCCCGGTGCAGAGCGAGGGGAAACCCGAGTCCTGGTGCAGAGTCAGGGGAAATCCAAATCCTGGAGCAGAGTGAGGGGAAACCCGAGTCCCGGAGCAGAGCGAGGGGAAACCCGAGTCCCGAAGCAGAGCGAGGGGAAACCCGAGTCCCGAAACAGAGCGAGGGGAAACCCGAGTCCCGGAGCAGAGCGAGGGGAAACCCGAGTCCCGAAGCAGAGCGAGGGGAAACCCGAGTCCCGGAGCAGAGCGAGGGCAAACCCGAGTCCCGAAGCAGAGCGAGGGGAAACCCGAGTCCCGGAGCAGAGCGAGCGGAAACCCGAGTCCCGGTGCAGAGCGAGGGGAAACCCGAGTCCCGGTGCAGAGCGAGGGGAAACCCGAGTCCTGGTGCAGAGTGAGGGGAAACCCAAATCCTGGAGCAGAGCGAGGGGAAACCCGAGTCCCGAAGCAGAGCGAGGGGAAACCCGAGTCCCGAAGCAGAGCGAGGGGAAACCCGAGTCCCGGAGCAGAGCGAGGGGAAACCCGAGTCCCGGTGCAGAGCGAGGGGAAACCCGAGTCCCGGTGCAGAGCGAGGGGAAATCCGAGTCCCGGAGCAGAGCGAAGGAACACCCGAGTCCCGGAGCAGAGCGAGGGGAAACCCGAGTCCCGAAGCAGAGCGAGGGGAAACCCGAGTCCCGAAGCAGAGCGAGGGGAAACCCGAGTCCCGGAGCAGAGCGAGGGGAAACCCGAGTCCCGGTGCAGAGCGAGGGGAAACCCGAGTCCCGGTGCAGAGCGAGGGGAAATCCGAGACCTGGAGCAGAGCGAGGGGAAACCCGAGTCCCGGAGCAGGGCGAGGGGAAACCCGAGTCCCGGTGCAGAGCGAGGGGAAACCCGAGTCCCGGTGCAGAGCGAGGGGAAACCCGAGTCCCGGAGCAGGGCGAGGGGAAACCCAAGATCCGGAGCAGAGCGAGGGGAAACCCAAATCCTGGAGCAGAGCGAGGGGAAACCCGAGTCCCGAAGCAGAGCGAGGGGAAACCCAAGTCCCGGAACAGGGCGAGGGGAAACCCGAGACATGGAGCAGAGCGAGGGGAAACCCGAGTCCCGGAGCAGAGCGAGGGGAAACCCCAGTCGTGGAACAGAGCGAGGGGAAACCCGAGTCCCGGTGCAGAGCGAGCGGAAACCCGAGTCCCGGTGCAGAGCGAGGGGAAATCCGAGACCTGGAGCAGAGCGAGGGGAAACCCGAGTCCCGGAGCAGGGCGAGGGGAAACCCGAGACCCGGAGCAGAGTGAGGGGAAACCCGAGTCCCGGAGCAGGGCGAGTGGAAACCCGAGTCCCGGAGCAGGGCGAGGGGAAACCCAAGATCCGGAGCAGAGTGAGGGGAAACCCGAGTCCTGGTGCAGAGCGAGGAGAAAGCCGAGTCCCGGAGCAGAGCGAGGGGAAACCCGAGTCCCGGAGCAGAGCGAAGGAAAACCCGAGTCCCGGTGCAGAGCGAGGGGAAACCCGAGTCCCGGAGCAGAGCGAGGGGAAACCCGAGTCCCGGAGCAGAGCGAAGGAACACCCGAGTCCCGGAGCAGAACGAGAGGAAACCCGAGTCCCGGAGCAGGGCGAGGGGAAACCCAAGACCCAGAGCAGAGTGAGGGGAAACCCGAGTCCCGGAGCAGAGCGAGGGGAAACCCGAGTCCCGGAGCAGGGCGAGGGGAAACCCAAGACCCAGAGCAGAGTGAGGGGAAACCCGAGTCCCGGAGCAGAGCGAGGGGAAACCCGAGTCCCGGAGCAGAACGAGAGGAAACCCAAGTCCTGCAGAATGAGGGGAAATGCGAGTCTTGGACAAGTGTGAGGGAAAACACAAATCCAGGAGTAGTGCAAGTGGAATTCCGAGTCCCGGAGCAGAGCGAGAAGACAACAGAGTCTCAGACAAGAGTGAAAGAAAGCCCGCATCCCGGAGCAATGCAAGGGAATCCTGAGTACCAGAGTATAGCGAGGGGTAACCCGAAATCCGGAGTAGAGCAAGTGGAATTCCGAATTCCAGAGCAGAGCGAGGGGAAACCGAGTCCCGGAGCAGAGCGAGGGGAAACCCGAGTCCCGGAGCAGGGCGAGGGGAAACCCGAGACCTGGAGCAGAGCGAGGGGAAACCCGAGTCCCGGAGCAGGGCGAGGGGAAACCCGAGTCGTGGAACAGAGCGAGGGGAAACCCGAGAACCGGAGCAGAACGAGAGGATACCCGAGTCCCGGAGCAGAGCGAGGGGCAACCCGAGTCCCAGAGCTGAACGAGGGAAACCCGGGTCTCGGAGCAATGCGTGGGATAACCGAGATCCGGTGCAGAGCGAGAGGAAATCCGAGTCCCGGAGCAGAGCGAGGGGAACCCCGAGTCCCGGAGCAGGGCGAGGGGACACCCGAGTCCCGGTGCAGAGCGAGGGGAAACCCGAGTCCCGGAGCAGAGCGTGGGGTAACCCAACTCCCGGAGAAGAGCATGGGGACTCCCCAGTTCCAGATCAGAGTGAGGGAAAACTCGAAACCCGGAGTAGTTCAAGTGGAATCCCAAATCCCGGAGCAGTGCAAAGGGAATCCTGAATTCCGGGGAAGAGTGAGGGGAATACCGATGCCCGGAGCAGAGCGAGGGGAAACCCAAATCCTGGAGCAGAGTGAGGGGAATCCCGAGTCCCAGTGCAAAACAAGGTGAAATCCAAGTCTCGGAGCATAACGAGGGGAAACCTGAGTCCTAGTCCAGAGTGAGGGGAATCCTGTGTCCCAGAGCAGAGCGAGGGAAAACCAGGTCTTGGAGCAATGTGAGGGAAAACCGAGACCCGGTGCAGAGCGAGAGAAAATCCGAGTCCCGGTGCAGAGTGAGGGGAATTCCGAGGCCTGGAGATGAGCGAGGGGAGACCCGAGTCCCGGTGCAGGGCGAGGGGAAACCCGAGACCCGGAGCAGAGTGAGGGGAAACCCGAGTCCTGGTGCAGAGCGAGGGGAAACCCGAGTCCCGGAGCAGAGCGAGGGGAAACCCGAGTCCCGGAGCAGGGCGAGGGGAAACCCGAGTCCCGGAGCAGGGCGAGGGGAAACCCGAGACCTGGAGCAGAGCAAGGGGAAACCCGAGACCCGGAGCAGGGCGAGGGGAAACCCGAGTCGTGGAACAGAGCGAGGGGAAACCCAAGACCCGGAGCAGAACGAGAGGATACCCGAGTCCCGGAGCAGAGCGAGTGGCAACCCGAGTCCCAGAGCTGAACGAGGGAAACCCGGGTCTCGGAGCAATGCGTGGGATAACTGAGATCCGGTGCAGAGCGAGAGGAAATCCGAGTCGCAGAGCAGAACGAGAGGAAACTTGAGTCCCGGAGCAGAGCGAGGGGAAACCCGAGTCCAGGAGCAGGGCAAGGGGATACCCGAGTCCCGGTGCAGAGCGAGGGGAAACGCGAGTCCCGGAGCAGAGCGAGGGGTAACCCAACTCCCGGAGAAGAGCATGGGGAATCCTCAGTTCCAGATCAGAGTGAGGGGAAACCCCAGTACCAATGCAGAGTGAATGGAAAAATGAATTGCAGTGCAGGGCAAGGGGAAACGCGAGTCCCAGAGCAGAGCGAGGGGAAACCCGAGTCCCGGAGCAGGGCGAGGGGAAACCCGAGTCCCAGAGCTGAACGAGGGAAACCCGGGTCTCGGAGCAATGCGTGGGATAACCGAGATCCGGTGCAGAGCGAGAGGAAATCCGAGTCGCACAGCAGAACGAGAGGAAACCCGAGACCCGGTGCAGAGTGAGGGGAAACCCGAGTCCCGGTGCAGAGTGAGGGGAAACCCGTGACCCGGTGCAGAGCGAGGGGAAACCCGAGACCCGGTGCAGTGTGAGGGGAAACCCGAGTCCCGGTGCAGAGTGAGGGGAAACCCGTGACCCGGTGTAGAGCGAGGGGAAACCCGAGTCCCGGAGCAGATCGAGGGGAAACCCGAGTCCCGGAGCAGGGCGAGGGGATACCCAAGTCCCGGTGCAGAGCGAGGGGAAACCCGATTCCCGGAGCAGAGCGAGGGGAAACCCGAGTCCCGGAGCAGGACGAGGGGATACCCGAGTCCCGGTGCAGAGTGAGGGGAAACCCGAGTCCCGGAGCAGAGCATTGGGAAACCGGAGTCCCGGAGCAGAACGAGGGGAAACCCGAGTCCGGAACAGAACGAAGGGAAACCCGAGTCCTGGTGCAGTGCGAGAGAAAATCCGAGTCTCGGTGCAGAGTGAGGGGAAACCCGAGACCCAGTGCACAAAGAGGGGAAACCCAAGTCCCGGAGCAGAGCGAGGGGAAACCCGAGACCCGGTGCAGAGCGAGGGGAAACCTGAGTCCCGGAGCAGGGCAGGGGGAAACCCGAGTGTAGGAGCAGAGTGAGGGGAAACCCGAGTCCCGGAGCAGGGTGGGGGGAAACCCGAGTCCCGGAGCAGAGCGAGGGGAAACCTGAGTCCCGGTGCAGGGCGAGGGGAAACCCGAGTCCCGGTGCAGGGTGAGAGGAAAACCCGAG
This sequence comes from Chiloscyllium plagiosum, assembly GCF_037043375.1. NCBI lineage: Eukaryota > Metazoa > Chordata > Chondrichthyes > Orectolobiformes > Hemiscylliidae > Chiloscyllium > Chiloscyllium plagiosum. The sequence goes on from NW_028270140.1 coordinate 89,477,881, forward strand.
TCCCGGAGCAGAGCGAGGGGAAACCCGAGTCCTGGTGCAGGGCGAGGGGAAACCCGAGTCCCGGAGCAGAGCGAAGGAAAACCCGAGTCCCGGTGCAGAGCGAGGGGAAACCCGAGACCCGGAGCAGAGCGAGGGGAAACACGAGTCCCGGTGCAGAGCGAGGGGAAAACCCGAGTCCCGGTGAAGAGCGAGGGGAAACCCGAGTCCCGGAGCAGAACGAGGGAAACCCGAGTCCCTGAGCAGAGCATTGGGAAACCAGAGTCCCGGTGCAGAGTGAGGGGAATTCCGAGGCCTGGAGCAGAGCGAGGGGAAACCCGAGTCCCGTTGCAGAGCGAGGGGAGACCCGAGTCCCGGTGCAGGGCGAGGGGAAACCCGAGTCCCGGTGCAGATCGAGTCGAAACCCGAGTCCCGGAGCAGAGCGAGGGGAAAGCCGAGTCCTGGTGCAGAGCAAGGGGAAACCCGAGTCCCGGAGCAGGGCGAAGGGAAACCCGAGACCTGGAGCAGAGCGAGGGGAAACCTGAGACCCGGAGCAGAGCGAGATGAAGCATGAGTCCCAGAGCTGAACGAGGGAAACCCGGGTCTCGGAGCAATGCGTGGGATAACCGAGATCCGGTGCGGAGCGAGAGGAAATCCGAGTCGCAGAGCAGAGCAAGAGGAAATCCGAGTCGCAGAGCAGAACGAGAGGAAACCCGAGTCCCGGAGCAGAACGAGGGGAAACCCGAGTCCCAGAGCTGAACGAGGGAAACCCGGGTCTCGGAGCAATGCTTGGGATAACCGAGATCCGGTGCAGAGCGAGAGGAAATCCGAGTCGCAGAGCAGAACGAGAGCAAACCCGAGTCCCGGAGCAGATCGAGGGGAAACCCGAGTCCCGGAGCAGGGCGAGGGGATACCCGAGTCCCGGTGCAGAGCGAGGGGAAACCCGAGTCCCGGAGCAGAACGATGGGAAACCCGAGTCCCGGAGCAGGGCGAGGGGAAACCCGAGTCCCGGAGCAGGGCGAGGGGATACCCGAGTCCCGGTGCAGAGCGAGGGGAAACCCGAGTCCCGGTGCAGAGCGAGGGGAAACCCGAGTCCCGGAGCAGAGCGAGGGGAAACCCGAGTCCCGGAGCAGGGCGAGGGGAAACCCGAGTCCCGGAGCAGAACGAGAGGAAACCCGAGTCCCGGAGCAGAGCGAGGGGAAACCCGAGTCCCAGAGCTGAACGAGGGAAACCCGGGTCCCGGAACAGAGCGAGGGGAAACCCGAGACCCGGTGCAGAGTGAGGGGAAACCCGAGTCCCGGTGCAGAGTGAGGGGAAACCCGTGACCCGGTGCAGAGCGAGGGGAAACCCGAGTCCCGGAGCAGAACGAGAGGAAACCCGAGTCCCGGAGCAGAGCGAGGGGAAACCCGAGTCCCAGAGCTGAACGAGGGAAACCCGGGTCCCGGAACAGAGCGAGGGGAAACCCGAGACCCGGTGCAGAGTGAGGGGAAACCCGAGTCCCGGTGCAGAGTGAGGGGAAACCCGTGACCCGGTGCAGAGCGAGGGGAAACCCGAGTCCCGGAGCAGGGCGAGGGGAAACCCGAGTCCCGGAGCAGGGCGAGGGGATACCCGAGTCCCGGTGCAGAGCGAGGGGAAACCCGAGTCCCGGTGCAGGGCGAGGGGAAACCCGAGTCCCGGAGCAGAGCGAAGGAAAACCCGAGTCCCGGTGCAGAGCGAGGGGAAAACCGAGACCTGGAGCAGAGCGAGGGGAAACCCGAGACCCGGAGCAGAGCGAGGGGAAACACGAGTCCCGGTGCAGAGCGAGGGGAAAACCCGAGTCCCAGAGCTGAACGAAGGAAACCCGGGTCTCGGAGCAATGCGTGGGATAACCGAGATCCGGTGCAGAGCGAGAGGAAATCCGAGTCGCACAGCAGAACGAGAGGAAACCCGAGTCCCGGTGCAGAGCGAGAGGAAACCCGAGTCCCGGAGCAGAACGAGAGGAAACCCGAGTCCCGGTGCAGAGCGAGAGGAAACCCGAGTCACGGAGCAGAGTGAGGGGAAACCCGAGTGCCGGAGCAGAACGAGAGGAAACCCAAGTCCTGCAGAACGAAGGGAAATGCGAGTCTTGGACAAGTGTGAGGGATTACACAAATCCTGGAGTAGTGCAAGTGGAATTCCGAGTCCCGGAGCAGAGCGAGAAGACAACAGAGTCTCAGACAAGAGTGAAGGAAAGCCCGCATCCCGGAGCAATGCAAGGAAACCCTGAGTACCGGAGTATAGCGAGGGGTAACCCGAAATCCGGAGTAGAGCAAGTGGAATTCCGAATCCCGGAGCAGAGCGAGGGGAAACTCGAAACCCGGAGTAGTTCAAGTGGAATCCCAAATCCCGGAGCAGTGAAAACGGAATCCTGAATTCCGGGGAAGAGTGAGGGTAATTCCGATGCACGGAGCAGAGCGAGGGAAAACCCAAATCCTGGAGCAGAGTGACGGGAATCCCGAGTCCCGGTGCAAAACAAGGTGAAATCCGAGCCTTGGAGCGAAACGAGGGGAAACCTGAGTCCAAGTCCAGTGTGAGGGGAATCCTGTGTCCCAGAGCTGAGCGAGGGAAACCCGGGTCTTGGAGCAATGTGAGGGAAAACCGAGACCCGGTGCAGAGCGAGAGAAAATCCGAGTCCCGGTGCAGAGTGAGGGGAGTTCCGTGGCCTGGAGCAGAGCGAGGGGAAACCCGAGTCCCGGTGCAGGGCGAGGGGAAACCCGAGTCCCGGAGCAGGGTGGGGTGAAACCCGAGTCCTGGTGCAGAGCCAGGGGAAACGCGAGTCCCGGAGCAGAGCGAGGGGAAACCCAAATCCTGGAGCAGAGCGAGGGGAAACCCAAGTCCCGATGCAGATCGAGTGGAAACCCGAGTCCCGAAGCAGAGCGAGGGGAAACCCGAGTCCTGGTGCAGAGCGAGGGGAAAGCCGAGTCCTGGTGCAGAGCAAAGGGAAACCCGAGACCCGGAGCAGGGCGAGATGAAGCATGGGTCCCAGAGCTGAACGAGGGAAACCCGGGTCTCGGAGCAATGCGTGGGATAACCGAGATCCGGTGCGGAGTGAGAGGAAATCCGAGTCGCAGAGCAGAGCAAGAGGAAACCCGAGTCCCGGAGCAGAGCGAGGGGAAACCCGAGTCCCGGAGCAGGGCGAGGGGAAAACCCGAGTCCCAGAGCTGAACGAGGGAAACCCGAGTCTCGGAGCAATGCTTGGGATAACCGAGATCCGGTGCAGAGCGAGAGGAAATCCGAGTCGCAGAGCAGAACGAGAGGAAACCCGAGTCCCGGAGCAGAGCGAGGGGAAACCCGAGTCCCAGAGCAGGGCGAGGGGATACCCGAGTCCCGGTGCAGAGCGAGGGGAAACCCGAGTCCCGGAGCAGAGCGAGGGGAAACCCGAGTCCCGGAGCAGAGCGAGGGGAAACCCGAGTCCCGGGGCAGAGCGAGGGGAAAACCCGAGTCCCAGAGCTGAACGAGGGAAACCCGGGTCTCGGAGCAATGCGTGGGATAACCGAGATCCGGTGCAGAGCGAGAGGAAATCCGAGTCGCAGAGCAGAACGAGAGGAAACACGAGTCCCGGAGCAGAGCGAGGGGAAACCCGAGTCCCGGAGCAGAACGAGAGGAAACCCAAGTCCTGCAGCACGAGGGGAAATGCGAGTCTTGGACAAGTGTGAGGGAAAACACAAATCCCGGAGTAGTGCAAGTGGAATTCCGAGTCCTGGAGCAGAGCGAGAAGACAACAGAGTCTCAGACAAGAGTGAAGGAAAGCCCGCATCCCGGAGCAATGCAAGGAAATCCTGAGTACCGGAGTATAGCGAGGGGTAACCAAAAATCTGGAGTAGAGCAAGGGGAATTCCGAATCCCGGAGCAGAGCGAGGGGAAACTCGAAAGCCGGAGTTGTTCAAGTGGAATCCCAAATCCCGGAGCAGTGCAAAGGGAATCCTGAATTCCGGGGAAGAGTGAGGGGAATGCCAATGCCCGGAGCAGAGCGAGGGGAAACCCAAATCCTGGAGCAGAGTGAGGGGAATCCCGGGTCCCGGTGCAAAACAAGGTGAAATCCGAGTCTCGGAGCATATCGAGGGGAAACCAGAGTCCTAGTCCAGAGTGAGGGGAATCCTGTGTCCCAGAGCTGAGCGAGGGAAACCCGGGTTTTGGAGCAATGTGAGGGAAAACCGAGTCCCGGTGCAGAGCGAGGGGAAACCCGAGTCCTGGTGCAGAGTCAGGGGAAATCCAAATCCTGGAGCAGAGTGAGGGGAAACCCGAGTCCCGGAGCAGAGCGAGGGGAAACCCGAGTCCCGAAGCAGAGCGAGGGGAAACCCGAGTCCCGAAGCAGAGCGAGGGGAAACCCGAGTCCCGAAGCAGAGCGAGGGGAAACCCGAGTCCCGGAGCAGAGCGAGGGGAAACCCGAGTCCCGAAGCAGAGCGAGGGGAAACCCGAGTCCCGGAGCAGAGCGAGGGCAAACCCGAGTCCCGAAGCAGAGCGAGGGGAAACCCGAGTCCCGGAGCAGAGCGAGGGCAAACCCGAGTCCCGAAGCAGAGCGAGGGGAAACCCGAGTCCCGGAGCAGAGCGAGCGGAAACCCGAGTCCCGGTGCAGAGCGAGGGGAAACCCGAGTCCCGGTGCAGAGCGAGGGGAAACCCGAGTCCTGGTGCAGAGTGAGGGGAAACCCAAATCCTGGAGCAGAGCGAGGGGAAACCCGAGTCCCGAAGCAGAGCGAGGGGAAACCCGAGTCCCGAAGCAGAGCGAGGGGAAACCCGAGTCCCGGAGCAGAGCGAGGGGAAACCCGAGTCCCGGTGCAGAGCGAGGGGAAACCCGAGTCCCGGTGCAGAGCGAGGGGAAATCCGAGTCCCGGAGCAGAGCGAAGGAACACCCGAGTCCCGGAGCAGAACGAGAGGAAACCCGAGTCCCGGAGCAGGGCGAGGGGAAACCCAAGACCCAGAGCAGAGTGAGGGGAAACCCGAGTCCCGGAGCAGAGCGAGGGGAAACCCGAGTCCCGGAGCAGAGCGAAGGAACACCCGAGTCCCGGAGCAGAACGAGAGGAAACCCGAGTCCCGGAGCAGGGCGAGGGGAAACCCAAGACCCAGAGCAGAGTGAGGGGAAACCCGAGTCCCGGAGCAGAGCGAGGGGAAACCCGAGTCCCGGAGCAGGGCGAGGGGAAACCCAAGACCCAGAGCAGAGTGAGGGGAAACCCGAGTCCCGGAGCAGAGCGAGGGGAAACCCGAGTCCCGGAGCAGAACGAGAGGAAACCCAAGTCCTGCAGAATGAGGGGAAATGCGAGTCTTGGACAAGTGTGAGGGAAAACACAAATCCAGGAGTAGTGCAAGTGGAATTCCGAGTCCCGGAGCAGAGCGAGAAGACAACAGAGTCTCAGACAAGAGTGAAAGAAAGCCCGCATCCCGGAGCAATGCAAGGGAATCCTGAGTACCAGAGTATAGCGAGGGGTAACCCGAAATCCGGAGTAGAGCAAGTGGAATTCCGAATTCCAGAGCAGAGCGAGGGGAAACCGAGTCCCGGAGCAGAGCGAGGGGAAACCCGAGTCCCGGAGCAGGGCGAGGGGAAACCCGAGACCTGGAGCAGAGCGAGGGGAAACCCGAGTCCCGGAGCAGGGCGAGGGGAAACCCGAGTCGTGGAACAGAGCGAGGGGAAACCCGAGAACCGGAGCAGAACGAGAGGATACCCGAGTCCCGGAGCAGAGCGAGGGGCAACCCGAGTCCCAGAGCTGAACGAGGGAAACCCGGGTCTCGGAGCAATGCGTGGGATAACCGAGATCCGGTGCAGAGCGAGAGGAAATCCGAGTCCCGGAGCAGAGCGAGGGGAAACCCGAGTCCCGGAGCAGGGCGAGGGGACACCCGAGTCCCGGTGCAGAGCGAGGGGAAACCCGAGTCCCGGAGCAGAGCGTGGGGTAACCCAACTCCCGGAGAAGAGCATGGGGACTCCCCAGTTCCAGATCAGAGTGAGGGGAAACTCGAAACCCGGAGTAGTTCAAGTGGAATCCCAAATCCCGGAGCAGTGCAAAGGGAATCCTGAATTCCGGGGAAGAGTGAGGGGAATACCGATGCCCGGAGCAGAGCGAGGGGAAACCCAAATCCTGGAGCAGAGTGAGGGGAATCCCGAGTCCCAGTGCAAAACAAGGTGAAATCCAAGTCTCGGAGCATAACGAGGGGAAACCTGAGTCCTAGTCCAGAGTGAGGGGAATCCTGTGTCCCAGAGCAGAGCGAGGGAAAACCAGGTCTTGGAGCAATGTGAGGGAAAACCGAGACCCGGTGCAGAGCGAGAGAAAATCCGAGTCCCGGTGCAGAGTGAGGGGAATTCCGAGGCCTGGAGCTGAGCGAGGGGAGACCCGAGTCCCGGTGCAGGGCGAGGGGAAACCCGAGACCCGGAGCAGAGTGAGGGGAAACCCGAGTCCTGGTGCAGAGCGAGGGGAAACCCGAGTCCCGGAGCAGAGCGAGGGGAAACCCGAGTCCCGGAGCAGGGCGAGGGGAAACCCGAGACCTGGAGCAGAGCAAGGGGAAACCCGAGTCCCAGAGCAGGGCGAGGGGAAACCCGAGTCCCGGAGCAGGGCGAGGGGAAACCCGAGACCTGGAGCAGAGCAAGGGGAAACCCGAGACCCGGAGCAGGGCGAGGGGAAACCCGAGTCGTGGAACAGAGCGAGGGGAAACCCAAGACCCGGAGCAGAACGAGAGGATACCCGAGTCCCGGAGCAGAGCGAGCGGCAACCCGAGTCCCAGAGCTGAACGAGGGAAACCCGGGTCTCGGAGCAATGCGTGGGATAACTGAGATCCGGTGCAGAGCGAGAGGAAATCCGAGTCGCAGAGCAGAACGAGAGGAAACTCGAGTCCCGGAGCAGAGCGAGGGGAAACCCGAGTCCAGGAGCAGGGCAAGGGGATACCCGAGTCCCGGTGCAGAGCGAGGGGAAACCCGAGTCCCGGAGCAGAGCGAGGGGTAACCCAACTCCCGGAGAAGAGCATGGGGAATCCTCAGTTCCAGATCAGAGTGAGGGGAAACCCCAGTACCAATGCAGAGTGAATGGAAAAATGAATTGCAGTGCAGGGCAAGGGGAAACGCGAGTCCCAGAGCAGAGCGAGGGGAAACCCGAGTCCCGGAGCAGGGCGAGGGGAAACCCGAGTCCCAGAGCTGAACGAGGGAAACCCGGGTCTCGGAGCAATGCGTGGGATAACCGAGATCCGGTGCAGAGCGAGAGGAAATCCGAGTCGCACAGCAGAACGAGAGGAAACCCGAGACCCGGTGCAGAGTGAGGGGAAACCCGAGTCCCGGTGCAGAGTGAGGGGAAACCCGTGACCCGGTGCAGAGCGAGGGGAAACCCGAGACCCGGTGCAGTGTGAGGGGAAACCCGAGTCCCGGTGCAGAGTGAGGGGAAACCCGTGACCCGGTGTAGAGCGAGGGGAAACCCGAGTCCCGGAGCAGATCGAGGGGAAACCCGAGTCCCGGAGCAGGGCGAGGGGATACCCAAGTCCCGGTGCAGAGCGAGGGGAAACCCGATTCCCGGAGCAGAGCGAGGGGAAACCCGAGTCCCGGAGCAGGGCGAGGGGATACCCGAGTCCCGGTGCAGAGTGAGGGGAAACCCGAGTCCCGGAGCAGAGCATTGGGAAACCGGAGTCCCGGAGCAGAACGAGGGGAAACCCGAGTCCGGAACAGAACGAAGGGAAACCCGAGTCCTGGTGCAGTGCGAGAGAAAATCCGAGTCTCGGTGCAGAGTGAGGGAAAACCCGAGACCCAGTGCACAAAGAGGGGAAACCCAAGTCCCGGAGCAGAGCGAGGGGAAACCTGAGACCCGGTGCAGAGCGAGGGGAAACCTGAGTCCCGGAGCAGGGCAGGGGGAAACCCGAGTGTAGGAGCAGAGTGAGGGGAAACCCGAGTCCCGGAGCAGGGTGGGGGGAAACCCGAGTCCCGGAGCAGAGCGAGGGGAAACCTGAGTCCCGGTGCAGGGCGAGGGGAAACCCGAGTCCCGGTGCAGGGTGAGAGGAAAACCCGAGTCCCGGAGCAGAGCGAGGGGAAACCCGAGTCCCGGTGCAGGGCGAGGGGAAACCCGAGTCCCGGAGCAGAGCGAAGGAAAACCCGAGTCCCGGTGCAGAGCGAGGGGAAAACCGAGACCTGGAGCAGAGCGAGGGGAAACCCGAGACCCGGAGCAGAGCGAGGGGAAACACGAGTCCCGGTGCAGAGCGAGGGGAAAACCCGAGTCCCGGTGAAGAGCGAGGGGAAACCCGAGTCCCGGAGCAGAACGAGGGAAACCCGAGTCCCTGAGCAGAGCATTGGGAAACCAGAGTCCCGGTGCAGAGTGAGGGGAATTCCGAGGCCTGGAGCAGAGCGAGGGGAAACCCGAGTCCCGGTGCAGAGCGAGGGGAGACCCGAGTCCCGGTGCAGGGCGAGGGGAAACCCGAGTCCCGGTGCAGGGTGGGGTGAAACCCGAGTCCCGGGGCAGAGCGAGGGGAAACCCGAGTCCCGATGCAGATCGAGTCGAAACCCGAGTCCCGGAGCAGAGCGAGGGGAAAGCCGAGTCCTGGTGCAGAGCAAGGGGAAACCCGAGTCCCGGAGCAGGGCGAAGGGAAACCCGAGACCTGGAGCAGAGCGAGGGGAAACCTGAGACCCGGAGCAGAGCGAGATGAAGCATGAGTCCCAGAGCTGAACGAGGGAAACCCGGGTCTCGGAGCAATGCGTGGGATAACCGAGATCCGGTGCGGAGCGAGAGGAAATCCGAGTCGCAGAGCAGAGCAAGAGGAAATCCGAGTCGCAGAGCAGAACGAGAGGAAACCCGAGTCCCGGAGCAGAACGAGGGGAAACCCGAGTCCCAGAGCTGAACGAGGGAAACCCGGGTCTCGGAGCAATGCTTGGGATAACCGAGATCCGGTGCAGAGCGAGAGGAAATCCGAGTCGCAGAGCAGAACGAGAGCAAACCCGAGTCCCGGAGCAGATCGAGGGGAAACCCGAGTCCCGGAGCAGGGCGAGGGGATACCCGAGTCCCGGTGCAGAGCGAGGGGAAACCCGAGTCCCGGTGCAGAGCGAGGGGAAACCCGAGTCCCGGAGCAGAGCGAGGGGAAACCCGAGTCCCGGAGCAGGGCGAGGGGAAACCCGAGTCCCGGAGCAGAACGAGAGGAAACCCGAGTCCCGGAGCAGAGCGAGGGGAAACCCGAGTCCCAGAGCTGAACGAGGGAAACCCGGGTCCCGGAACAGAGCGAGGGGAAACCCGAGACCCGGTGCAGAGTGAGGGGAAACCCGAGTCCCGGTGCAGAGTGAGGGGAAACCCGTGACCCGGTGCAGAGCGAGGGGAAACCCGAGTCCCGGAGCAGGGCGAGGGGATACCCGAGTCCCGGTGCAGAGCGAGGGGAAACCCGAGTCCCGGAGCAGGGCGAGGGGAAACCCGAGTCCCGGAGCAGGGCGAGGGGATACCCGAGTCCCGGTGCAGAGCGAGGGGAAACCCGAGTCCCGGTGCAGGGCGAGGGGAAACCCGAGTCCCGGAGCAGAGCGAAGGAAAACCCGAGTCCCGGTGCAGAGCGAGGGGAAAACCGAGACCTGGAGCAGAGCGAGGGGAAACCCGAGACCCGGAGCAGAGCGAGGGGAAACACGAGTCCCGGTGCAGAGCGAGGGGAAAACCCGAGTCCCAGAGCTGAACGAAGGAAACCCGGGTCTCGGAGCAATGCGTGGGATAACCGAGATCCGGTGCAGAGCGAGAGGAAATCCGAGTCGCACAGCAGAACGAGAGGAAACCCGAGTCCCGGTGCAGAGCGAGAGGAAACCCGAGTCCCGGAGCAGAACGAGAGGAAACCCGAGTCCCGGTGCAGAGCGAGAGGAAACCCGAGTCACGGAGCAGAGTGAGGGGAAACCCGAGTGCCGGAGCAGAACGAGAGGAAACCCAAGTCCTGCAGAACGAAGGGAAATGCGAGTCTTGGACAAGTGTGAGGGATTACACAAATCCTGGAGTAGTGCAAGTGGAATTCCGAGTCCCGGAGCAGAGCGAGAAGACAACAGAGTCTCAGACAAGAGTGAAGGAAAGCCCGCATCCCGGAGCAATGCAAGGAAACCCTGAGTACCGGAGTATAGCGAGGGGTAACCCGAAATCCGGAGTAGAGCAAGTGGAATTCCGAATCCCGGAGCAGAGCGAGGGGAAACTCGAAACCCGGAGTAGTTCAAGTGGAATCCCAAATCCCGGAGCAGTGAAAACGGAATCCTGAATTCCGGGGAAGAGTGAGGGTAATTCCGATGCACGGAGCAGAGCGAGGGAAAACCCAAATCCTGGAGCAGAGTGACGGGAATCCCGAGTCCCGGTGCAAAACAAGGTGAAATCCGAGCCTTGGAGCGAAACGAGGGGAAACCTGAGTCCAAGTCCAGTGTGAGGGGAATCCTGTGTCCCAGAGCTGAGCGAGGGAAACCCGGGTCTTGGGGCAATGCGAGGGAAAACCGAGACCCGCTGCAGAGCGAGAGAAAATCCGAGTCCCGGTGCAGAGTGAGGGGAGTTCCGTGGCCTGGAGCAGAGCGAGGGGAAACCCGAGTCCCGGTGCAGGGCGAGGGGAAACCCGAGTCCCGGAGCAGGGTGGGGTGAAACCCGAGTCCTGGTGCAGAGCCAGGGGAAACGCGAGTCCCGGAGCAGAGCGAGGGGAAACCCAAATCCTGGAGCAGAGCGAGGGGAAACCCGAGTCCCGATGCAGATCGAGTGGAAACCCGAGTCCCGAAGCAGAGCGAGGGGAAACCCGAGTCCTGGTGCAGAGCGAGGGGAAAGCCGAGTCCTGGTGCAGAGCAAAGGGAAACCCGAGACCCGGAGCAGGGCGAGATGAAGCATGGGTCCCAGAGCTGAACGAGGGAAACCCGGGTCTCGGAGCAATGCGTGGGATAACCGAGATCCGGTGCGGAGTGAGAGGAAATCCGAGTCGCAGAGCAGAGCAAGAGGAAACCCGAGTCCCGGAGCAGAGCGAGGGGAAACCCGAGTCCCGGAGCAGGGCGAGGGGAAAACCCGAGTCCCAGAGCTGAACGAGGGAAACCCGAGTCTCGGAGCAATGCTTGGGATAACCGAGATCCGGTGCAGAGCGAGAGGAAATCCGAGTCGCAGAGCAGAACGAGAGGAAACCCGAGTCCCGGAGCAGAGCGAGGGGAAACCCGAGTCCCAGAGCAGGGCGAGGGGATACCCGAGTCCCGGTGCAGAGCGAGGGGAAACCCGAGTCCCGGAGCAGAGCGAGGGGAAACCCGAGTCCCGGAGCAGAGCGAGGGGAAACCCGAGTCCCGGGGCAGAGCGAGGGGAAAACCCGAGTCCCAGAGCTGAACGAGGGAAACCCGGGTCTCGGAGCAATGCATGGGATAACCGAGATCCGGTGCAGAGCGAGAGGAAATCCGAGTCGCAGAGCAGAACGAGAGGAAACACGAGTCCCGGAGCAGAGCGAGGGGAAACCCGAGTCCCGGAGCAGAACGAGAGGAAACCCAAGTCCTGCAGCACGAGGGGAAATGCGAGTCTTGGACAAGTGTGAGGGAAAACACAAATCCCGGAGTAGTGCAAGTGGAATTCCGAGTCCTGGAGCAGAGCGAGAAGACAACAGAGTCTCAGACAAGAGTGAAGGAAAGCCCGCATCCCGGAGCAATGCAAGGAAATCCTGAGTACCGGAGTATAGCGAGGGGTAACCAAAAATCTGGAGTAGAGCAAGGGGAATTCCGAATCCCGGAGCAGAGCGAGGGGAAACTCGAAAGCCGGAGTTGTTCAAGTGGAATCCCAAATCCCGGAGCAGTGCAAAGGGAATCCTGAATTCCGGGGAAGAGTGAGGGGAATGCCAATGCCCGGAGCAGAGCGAGGGGAAACCCAAATCCTGGAGCAGAGTGAGGGGAATCCCGGGTCCCGGTGCAAAACAAGGTGAAATCCGAGTCTCGGAGCATATCGAGGGGAAACCTGAGTCCTAGTCCAGAGTGAGGGGAATCCTGTGTCCCAGAGCTGAGCGAGGGAAACCCGGGTTTTGGAGCAATGTGAGGGAAAACCGAGTCCCGGTGCAGAGCGAGGGGAAACCCGAGTCCTGGTGCAGAGTCAGGGGAAATACAAATCCTGGAGCAGAGTGAGGGGAAACCCGAGTCCCGGAGCAGAGCGAGGGGAAACCCGAGTCCCGAAGCAGAGCGAGGGGAAACCCGAGTCCCGAAGCAGAGCGAGGGGAAACCCGAGTCCCGGAGCAGAGCGAGGGGAAACCCGAGTCCCGGAGCAGAGCGAGGGGAAACCCGAGTCCCGGAGCAGAGCGAGGGCAAACCCGAGTCCCGAAGCAGAGCGAGGGGAAACCCGAGTCCCGGAGCAGAGCGAGCGGAAACCCGAGTCCCGGTGCAGAGCGAGGGGAAACCCGAGTCCCGGTGCAGAGCGAGGGGAAACCCGAGTCCTGGTGCAGAGTGAGGGGAAACCCAAATCCTGGAGCAGAGCGAGTTGAAACCCGAGTCCCGAAGCAGAGCGAGGGGAAACCCGAGTCCCGAAGCAGAGCGAGGGGAAACCCGAGTCCCGGAGCAGAGCGAGGGGAAACCCGAGTCCCGGTGCAGAGCGAGGGGAAACCCGAGTCCCGGTGCAGAGCGAGGGGAAATCCGAGACCTGGAGCAGAGCGAGGGGAAACCCGAGTCCCGGAGCAGGGCGAGGGGAAACCCGAGTCCCGGAGCAGAGCGAGGGGAAACCCGAGTCCCGGTGCAGAGCGAGGGGAAACCCGAGTCCCGGAGCAGGGCGAGGGGAAACCCAAGATCCGGAGCAGAGCGAGGGGAAACCCAAATCCTGGAGCAGAGCGAGGGGAAACCCGAGTCCCGAAGCAGAGCGAGGGGAAACCCAAGTCCCGGAACAGGGCGAGGGGAAACCCGAGACATGGAGCAGAGCGAGGGGAAACCCGAGTCCCGGAGCAGAGCGAGGGGAAACCCCAGTCGTGGAACAGAGCGAGGGGAAACCCGAGTCCCGGTGCAGAGCGAGCGGAAACCCGAGTCCCGGTGCAGAGCGAGCGGAAACCCGAGTCCCGGTGCAAAACAAGGTGAAATCCGAGTCTCGGAGCATATCGAGGGGAAACCAGAGTCCTAGTCCAGAGTGAGGGGAATCCTGTGTCCCAGAGCTGAGCGAGGGAAACCCGGGTTTTGGAGCAATGTGAGGGAAAACCGAGTCCCGGTGCAGAGCGAGGGGAAACCCGAGTCCTGGTGCAGAGTCAGGGGAAATCCAAATCCTGGAGCAGAGTGAGGGGAAACCCGAGTCCCGGAGCAGAGCGAGGGGAAACCCGAGTCCCGAAGCAGAGCGAGGGGAAACCCGAGTCCCGAAGCAGAGCGAGGGGAAACCCGAGTCCCGGAGCAGAGCGAGGGGAAACCCGAGTCCCGGTGCAGAGCGAGGGAAAACCCGAGTCCCGGAGCAGAGCGAGGGCAAACCCGAGTCCCGAAGCAGAGCGAGGGGAAACCCGAGTCCCGGAGCAGAGCGAGCGGAAACCCGAGTCCCGGTGCAGAGCGAGGGGAAACGCGAGTCCCGGTGCAGAGCGAGGGGAAACCCGAGTCCTGGTGCAGAGTGAGGGGAAACCCAAATCCTGGAGCAGAGCGAGTTGAAACCCGAGTCCCGAAGCAGAGCGAGGGGAAACCCGAGTCCCGAAGCAGAGCGAGGGGAAACCCGAGTCCCGGAGCAGAGCGAGGGGAAACCCGAGTCCCGGTGCAGAGCGAGGGGAAACCCGAGTCCCGGTGCAGAGCGAGGGGAAATCCGAGACCTGGAGCAGAGCGAGGGGAAACCCGAGTCCCGGAGCAGGGCGAGGGGAAACCCGAGTCCCGGAGCAGAGCGAGGGGAAACCCGAGTCCCGGTGCAGAGCGAGGGGAAACCCGAGTCCCGGAGCAGGGCGAGGGGAAACCCAAGATCCGGAGCAGAGCGAGGGGAAACCCAAATCCTGGAGCAGAGCGAGGGGAAACCCGAGTCCCGAAGCAGAGCGAGGGGAAACCCAAGTCCCGGAACAGGGCGAGGGGAAACCCGAGACATGGAGCAGAGCGAGGGGAAACCCGAGTCCCGGAGCAGAGCGAGGGGAAACCCCAGTCGTGGAACAGAGCGAGGGGAAACCCGAGTCCCGGTGCAGAGCGAGCGGAAACCCGAGTCCCGGTGCAGAGCGAGGGGAAATCCGAGACCTGGAGCAGAGCGAGGGGAAACCCGAGTCCCGGAGCAGGGCGAGGGGAAACCCGAGACCCGGAGCAGAGTGAGGGGAAACCCGAGTCCCGGAGCAGGGCGAGTGGAAACCCGAGTCCCGGAGCAGAGCGAAGGAAAACCCGAGTCCCGGTGCAGAGCGAGGGGAAACCCGAGTCCCGGAGCAGAGCGAGGGGAAACCCGAGTCCCGGAGCATATCGAGGGGAAACCAGAGTCCTAGTCCAGAGTGAGGGGAATCCTGTGTCCCAGAGCTGAGCGAGGGAAACCCGGGTTTTGGAGCAATGTGAGGGAAAACCGAGTCCCGGTGCAGAGCGAGGGGAAAGCCGAGTCCCGGAGCAGAGCGAGGGGAAACCCGAGTCCCGGAGCAGAGTGAGGGGAAACCCGAGTCCTGGTGCAGAGCGAGGAGAAAACCGAGTCCCGGAGCAGAGCGAGGGGAAACCCGAGTCCCGGAGCAGAGCGAAGGAAAACCCGAGTCCCGGTGCAGAGCGAGGGGAAACCCGAGTCCCGGAGCAGAGCGAGGGGAAACCCGAGTCCCGGAGCATATCGAGGGGAAACCAGAGTCCTAGTCCAGAGTGAGGGGAATCCTGTGTCCCAGAGCTGAGCGAGGGAAACCCGGGTTTTGGAGCAATGTGAGGGAAAACCGAGTCCCGGTGCAGAGCGAGGGGAAACCCGAGTCCTGGTGCAGAGTCAGGGGAAATCCAAATCCTGGAGCAGAGTGAGGGGAAACCCGAGTCCCGGAGCAGAGCGAGGGGAAACCCGAGTCCCGAAGCAGAGCGAGGGGAAACCCGAGTCCCGAAGCAGAGCGAGGGGAAACCCGAGTCCCGGAGCAGAGCGAGGGGAAACCCGAGTCCCGAAGCAGAGCGAGGGGAAACCCGAGTCCCGGAGCAGAGCGAGGGCAAACCCGAGTCCCGAAGCAGAGCGAGGGGAAACCCGAGTCCCGGAGCAGAGCGAGCGGAAACCCGAGTCCCGGTGCAGAGCGAGGGGAAACCCGAGTCCCGGTGCAGAGCGAGGGGAAACCCGAGTCCTGGTGCAGAGTGAGGGGAAACCCAAATCCTGGAGCAGAGCGAGGGGAAACCCGAGTCCCGAAGCAGAGCGAGGGGAAACCCGAGTCCCGAAGCAGAGCGAGGGGAAACCCGAGTCCCGGAGCAGAGCGAGGGGAAACCCGAGTCCCGGTGCAGAGCGAGGGGAAACCCGAGTCCCGGTGCAGAGCGAGGGGAAACCCGAGACCTGGAGCAGAGCGAGGGGAAACCCGAGTCCCGGAGCAGGGCGAGGGGAAACCCGAGTCCCGGAGCAGGGCGAGGGGAAACCCGAGTCCCGGAGCAGAGCGAGGGGAAACCCCAGTCGTGGAACAGAGCGAGGGGAAACCCGAGTCCCGGTGCAGAGCGAGCGGAAACCCGAGTCCCGGTGCAGAGCGAGGGGAAATCCGAGACCTGGAGCAGAGCGAGGGGAAACCCGAGTCCCGGAGCAGGGCGAGGGGAAACCCGAGACCCGGAGCAGAGTGAGGGGAAACCCGAGTCCCGGAGCAGGGCGAGTGGAAACCCGAGTCCCGGAGCAGGGCGAGGGGAAACCCAAGATCCGGAGCAGAGTGAGGGGAAACCCGAGTCCTGGTGCAGAGCGAGGAGAAAGCCGAGTCCCGGAGCAGAGCGAGGGGAAACCCGAGTCCCGGAGCAGAGCGAAGGAAAACCCGAGTCCCGGTGCAGAGCGAGGGGAAACCCGAGTCCCGGAGCAGAGCGAGGGGAAACCCGAGTCCCGGAGCATATCGAGGGGAAACCAGAGTCCTAGTCCAGAGTGAGGGGAATCCTGTGTCCCAGAGCTGAGCGAGGGAAACCCGGGTTTTGGAGCAATGTGAGGGAAAACCGAGTCCCGGTGCAGAGCGAGGGGAAACCCGAGTCCTGGTGCAGAGTCAGGGGAAATCCAAATCCTGGAGCAGAGTGAGGGGAAACCCGAGTCCCGGAGCAGAGCGAGGGGAAACCCGAGTCCCGAAGCAGAGCGAGGGGAAACCCGAGTCCCGAAGCAGAGCGAGGGGAAACCCGAGTCCCGGAGCAGAGCGAGGGGAAACCCGAGTCCCGAAGCAGAGCGAGGGGAAACCCGAGTCCCGGAGCAGAGCGAGGGCAAACCCGAGTCCCGAAGCAGAGCGAGGGGAAACCCGAGTCCCGGAGCAGAGCGAGCGGAAAGCCGAGTCCCGGTGCAGAGCGAGGGGAAACCCGAGTCCCGGTGCAGAGCGAGGGGAAACCCGAGTCCTGGTGCAGAGTGAGGGGAAACCCAAATCCTGGAGCAGAGCGAGGGGAAACCCGAGTCCCGAAGCAGAGCGAGGGGAAACCCGAGTCCCGAAGCAGAGCGAGGGGAAACCCGAGTCCCGGAGCAGAGCGAGGGGAAACCCGAGTCCCGGTGCAGAGCGAGGGGAAACCCGAGTCCCGGTGCAGAGCGAGGGGAAATCCGAGACCTGGAGCAGAGCGAGGGGAAACCCGAGTCCCGGAGCAGGGCGAATGGGAAACCCGAGTCCCGGAGCAGGGCGAGGGGAAACCCGAGTCCCGGAGCAGAGCGAGGGGAAACCCCAGTCATGGAACAGAGCGAGGGGAAACCCGAGTCCCGGTGCAGAGCGAGCGGAAACCCGAGTCCCGGTGCAGAGCGAGGGGAAATCCGAGACCTGGAGCAGAGCGAGGGGAAACCCGAGTCCCGGAGCAGGGCGAGGGGAAACCCGAGACCCGGAGCAGAGCGAGGGGAAACCCGAGTCCCGAAGCAGGGCGAGTGGAAACCCGAGTCCCGGAGCAGGGCGAGGGGAAACCCGAGTCCCGGTGCAGAGCGAGGGGAAACCCGAGTCCCGGTGCAGAGCGAGGGGAAATCCGAGACCTGGAGCAGAGCGAGGGGAAACCCGAGTCCCGGAGCAGGGCGAGGGGAAACCCGAGTCCCGGAGCAGAGCGAGGGGAAACCCGAGTCCCGGTGCAGAGCGAGGGGAAACCCGAGTCCCGGAGCAGGGCGAGGGGAAACCCAAGATCCGGAGCAGAGCGAGGGGAAACCCAAATCCTGGAGCAGAGCGAGGGGAAACCCGAGTCCCGAAGCAGAGCGAGGGGAAACCCAAGTCCCGGAACAGGGCGAGGGGAAACCCGAGACATGGAGCAGAGCGAGGGGAAACCCGAGTCCCGGAGCAGAGCGAGGGGAAACCCCAGTCGTGGAACAGAGCGAGGGGAAACCCGAGTCCCGGTGCAGAGCGAGCGGAAACCCGAGTCCCGGTGCAGAGCGAGGGAAAACCCGAGTCCCGGAGCAGAGCGAGGGCAAACCCGAGTCCCGAAGCAGAGCGAGGGGAAACCCGAGTCCCGGAGCAGAGCGAGCGGAAACCCGAGTCCCGGTGCAGAGCGAGGGGAAACCCGAGTCCCGGTGCAGAGCGAGGGGAAACCCGAGTCCTGGTGCAGAGTGAGGGGAAACCCAAATCCTGGAGCAGAGCGAGTTGAAACCCGAGTCCCGAAGCAGAGCGAGGGGAAACCCGAGTCCCGAAGCAGAGCGAGGGGAAACCCGAGTCCCGGAGCAGAGCGAGGGGAAACCCGAGTCCCGGTGCAGAGCGAGGGGAAACCCGAGTCCCGGTGCAGAGCGAGGGGAAATCCGAGACCTGGAGCAGAGCGAGGGGAAACCCGAGTCCCGGAGCAGGGCGAGGGGAAACCCGAGTCCCGGAGCAGAGCGAGGGGAAACCCGAGTCCCGGTGCAGAGCGAGGGGAAACCCGAGTCCCGGAGCAGGGCGAGGGGAAACCCAAGATCCGGAGCAGAGCGAGGGGAAACCCAAATCCTGGAGCAGAGCGAGGGGAAACCCGAGTCCCGAAGCAGAGCGAGGGGAAACCCAAGTCCCGGAACAGGGCGAGGGGAAACCCGAGACATGGAGCAGAGCGAGGGGAAACCCGAGTCCCGGAGCAGAGCGAGGGGAAACCCCAGTCGTGGAACAGAGCGAGGGGAAACCCGAGTCCCGGTGCAGAGCGAGCGGAAACCCGAGTCCCGGTGCAGAGCGAGGGGAAATCCGAGACCTGGAGCAGAGCGAGGGGAAACCCGAGTCCCGGAGCAGGGCGAGGGGAAACCCGAGACCCGGAGCAGAGTGAGGGGAAACCCGAGTCCCGGAGCAGGGCGAGTGGAAACCCGAGTCCCGGAGCAGAGCGAAGGAAAACCCGAGTCCCGGTGCAGAGCGAGGGGAAACCCGAGTCCCGGAGCAGAGCGAGGGGAAACCAGAGTCCTAGTCCAGAGTGAGGGGAATCCTGTGTCCCAGAGCTGAGCGAGGGAAACCCGGGTTTTGGAGCAATGTGAGGGAAAACCGAGTCCCGGTGCAGAGCGAGGGGAAAGCCGAGTCCCGGAGCAGAGCGAGGGGAAACCCGAGTCCCGGAGCAGAGTGAGGGGAAACCCGAGTCCTGGTGCAGAGCGAGGAGAAAACCGAGTCCCGGAGCAGAGCGAGGGGAAACCCGAGTCCCGGAGCAGAGCGAAGGAAAACCCGAGTCCCGGTGCAGAGCGAGGGGAAACCCGAGTCCCGGAGCAGAGCGAGGGGAAACCCGAGTCCCGGAGCATATCGAGGGGAAACCAGAGTCCTAGTCCAGAGTGAGGGGAATCCTGTGTCCCAGAGCTGAGCGAGGGAAACCCGGGTTTTGGAGCAATGTGAGGGAAAACCGAGTCCCGGTGCAGAGCGAGGGGAAACCCGAGTCCTGGTGCAGAGTCAGGGGAAATCCAAATCCTGGAGCAGAGTGAGGGGAAACCCGAGTCCCGGAGCAGAGCGAGGGGAAACCCGAGTCCCGAAGCAGAGCGAGGGGAAACCCGAGTCCCGAAGCAGAGCGAGGGGAAACCCGAATCCCGGAGCAGAGCGAGGGGAAACCCGAGTCCCGAAGCAGAGCGAGGGGAAACCCGAGTCCCGGAGCAGAGCGAGGGCAAACCCGAGTCCCGAAGCAGAGCGAGGGGAAACCCGAGTCCCGGAGCAGAGCGAGCGGAAACCCGAGTCCCGGTGCAGAGCGAGGGGAAACCCGAGTCCCGGTGCAGAGCGAGGGGAAACCCGAGTCCTGGTGCAGAGTGAGGGGAAACCCAAATCCTGGAGCAGAGCGAGGGGAAACCCGAGTCCCGGAGCAGAGCGAGGGGAAACCCGAGTCCCGGTGCAGAGCGAGGGGAAACCCGAGTCCCGGAGCAGGGCGAGGGGAAACCCAAGATCCGGAGCAGAGCGAGGGGAAACCCAAATCCTGGAGCAGAGCGAGGGGAAACCCGAGTCCCGAAGCAGAGCGAGGGGAAACCCAAGTCCCGGAACAGGGCGAGGGGAAACCCGAGACATGGAGCAGAGCGAGGGGAAACCCGAGTCCCGGAGCAGAGCGAGGGGAAACCCCAGTCGTGGAACAGAGCGAGGGGAAACCCGAGTCCCGGTGCAGAGCGAGCGGAAACCCGAGTCCCGGTGCAGAGCGAGGGGAAATCCGAGACCTGGAGCAGAGCGAGGGGAAACCCGAGTCCCGGAGCAGGGCGAGGGGAAACCCGAGACCCGGAGCAGAGTGAGGGGAAACCCGAGTCCCGGAGCAGGGCGAGTGGAAACCCGAGTCCCGGAGCAGGGCGAGGGGAAACCCAAGATCCGGAGCAGAGTGAGGGGAAACCCGAGTCCTGGTGCAGAGCGAGGAGAAAGCCGAGTCCCGGAGCAGAGCGAGGGGAAACCCGAGTCCCGGAGCAGAGCGAAGGAAAACCCGAGTCCCGGTGCAGAGCGAGGGGAAACCCGAGTCCCGGAGCAGAGCGAGGGGAAACCCGAGTCCCGGAGCAGAGCGAAGGAACACCCGAGTCCCGGAGCAGAACGAGAGGAAACCCGAGTCCCGGAGCAGGGCGAGGGGAAACCCAAGACCCAGAGCAGAGTGAGGGGAAACCCGAGTCCCGGAGCAGAGCGAGGGGAAACCCGAGTCCCGGAGCAGGGCGAGGGGAAACCCAAGACCCAGAGCAGAGTGAGGGGAAACCCGAGTCCCGGAGCAGAGCGAGGGGAAACCCGAGTCCCGGAGCAGAACGAGAGGAAACCCAAGTCCTGCAGAATGAGGGGAAATGCGAGTCTTGGACAAGTGTGAGGGAAAACACAAATCCAGGAGTAGTGCAAGTGGAATTCCGAGTCCCGGAGCAGAGCGAGAAGACAACAGAGTCTCAGACAAGAGTGAAAGAAAGCCCGCATCCCGGAGCAATGCAAGGGAATCCTGAGTACCAGAGTATAGCGAGGGGTAACCCGAAATCCGGAGTAGTGCAAGTGGAATTCCGAATTCCAGAGCAGAGCGAGGGGAAACCGAGTCCCGGAGCAGAGCGAGGGGAAACCCGAGTCCCGGAGCAGGGCGAGGGGAAACCCGAGACCTGGAGCAGAGCGAGGGGAAACCCGAGTCCCGGAGCAGGGCGAGGGGAAACCCGAGTCGTGGAACAGAGCGAGGGGAAACCCGAGAACCGGAGCAGAACGAGAGGATACCCGAGTCCCGGAGCAGAGCGAGGGGCAACCCGAGTCCCAGAGCTGAACGAGGGAAACCCGGGTCTCGGAGCAATGCGTGGGATAACCGAGATCCGGTGCAGAGCGAGAGGAAATCCGAGTCCCGGAGCAGAGCGAGTGAAACCCGAGTCCCGGAGCAGGGCGAGGGGACACCCGAGTCCCGGTGCAGAGCGAGGGGAAACCCGAGTCCCGGAGCAGAGCGTGGGGTAACCCAACTCCCGGAGAAGAGCATGGGGACTCCCCAGTTCCAGATCAGAGTGAGGGGAAACTCGAAACCCGGAGTAGTTCAAGTGGAATCCCAAATCCCGGAGCAGTGCAAAGGGAATCCTGAATTCCGGGGAAGAGTGAGGGGAATACCGATGCCCGGAGCAGAGCGAGGGGAAACCCAAATCCTGGAGCAGAGTGAGGGGAATCCCGAGTCCCAGTGCAAAACAAGGTGAAATCCAAGTCTCGGAGCATAACGAGGGGAAACCTGAGTCCTAGTCCAGAGTGAGGGGAATCCTGTGTCCCAGAGCAGAGCGAGGGAAAACCAGGTCTTGGAGCAATGTGAGGGAAAACCGAGACCCGGTGCAGAGCGAGAGAAAATCCGAGTCCCGGTGCAGAGTGAGGGGAATTCCGAGGCCTGGAGCTGAGCGAGGGGAGACCCGAGTCCCGGTGCAGGGCGAGGGGAAACCCGAGACCCGGAGCAGAGTGAGGGGAAACCCGAGTCCTGGTGCAGAGCGAGGGGAAACCCGAGTCCCGGAGCAGAGCGAGGGGAAACCCGAGTCCCGGAGCAGGGCGAGGGGAAACCCGAGACCTGGAGCAGAGCAAGGGGAAACCCGAGTCCCGGAGCAGGGCGAGGGGAAACCCGAGTCCCGGAGCAGGGCGAGGGGAAACCCGAGACCTGGAGCAGAGCAAGGGGAAACCCGAGACCCGGAGCAGGGCGAGGGGAAACCCGAGTCGTGGAACAGAGCGAGGGGAAACCCAAGACCCGGAGCAGAACGAGAGGATACCCGAGTCCCGGAGCAGAGCGAGCGGCAACCCGAGTCCCAGAGCTGAACGAGGGAAACCCGGGTCTCGGAGCAATGCGTGGGATAACTGAGATCCGGTGCAGAGCGAGAGGAAATCCGAGTCGCAGAGCAGAACGAGAGGAAACTCGAGTCCCGGAGCAGAGCGAGGGGAAACCCGAGTCCAGGAGCAGGGCAAGGGGATACCCGAGTCCCGGTGCAGAGCGAGGGGAAACCCGAGTCCCGGAGCAGAGCGAGGGGTAACCCAACTCCCGGAGAAGAGCATGGGCAATCCTCAGTTCCAGATCAGAGTGAGGGGAAACCCCAGTACCAATGCAGAGTGAATGGAAAAATGAATTGCAGTGCAGGGCAAGGGGAAACGCGAGTCCCAGAGCAGAGCGAGGGGAAACCCGAGTCCCGGAGCAGGGCGAGGGGAAACCCGAGTCCCGGATCAGAGCGAGGGGAAATCCGTGACCTGGAGCAGAGCGAGGGGAAACCCGAGTCTCGGAGCAGGGCGAGGGGAAATCCGTGACCTGGAGCAGAGCGAGGTGAAACCCGAGTCTCGGAGCAGGGCGAGGGGAAACCCGAGTCCCGGAGCAGGGCGAGGGGAAACCCGAGTCCCGGATCAGAGCGAGGGGAAATCCGTGACCTGGAGCAGAGCGAGGGGAAACCCGAGTGTCGGAGCAGGGCGAGGGGAAACCCGGGTCCCGGTGCAGAGCGAGGGGAAATCCGTGACATGGAGCAGAGCGAGGGCAAACCCGAGTCTCGGAGCAGGGCGAGGGGAAACCCGAGTCCCGGAGCAGGGCGAGGGGAAACCCGAGTCGTGGAACAGAGCGAGGGGAAAGCCGAGACCCGGAGCAGAGCGAGGGGAAGCATGAGTCCCCGAGCTGAACGAGGGAAACCCGGGTCACGGAGCAATGCGTGGGATAACCGAGATCCGGTGCTGAGCGAGAGGAAATCCGAGTCGCAGAGCAGAACGAGAGGAAACCCGAGTCCCGGAGCAGAGCGAGGCGAAACCCGAGTCCCGGAGCAGAGCGAGGGGAAACCCGAGTCCTACAGCTGAACGAGGGAAACCCGGGTCTCGGAGCAATGTGTGGGATAACCGAGATCCGGTGCAGAGCGAGAGGAAATCTGAGTCGCAGAGCAGAACGAGAGGAAACCCGAGTCCCGGAGCAGAGCGAGGGGAAACCCGAGTCCCGGAGTAGAGCGAGGGGAAACGCGAGTCCCGGAGCAGGGCGAGGGGAATCCCGAGACCTGGAGCAGAGCGAGGGGAAACCCGAGTCCCGGAGCAGGGCGAGGGGAAACCCGAGACCCGGAGCAGAGCGAGGGGAAGCATGAGTCCCAGAGCTGAACGAGGGAAACCCGGGTCTCGGAGCAATGCGTGGGATAACCGAGATCCAGTGCTGAGCGAGAGGAAATCCGAGTCGCAGAGCAGAGCGAGAGGAAACCCGAGTCCCGGAGCAGAGCTAGGGGAAACCCGAGTCCCGGTGCAAAACAAGGTGAAATCCGAGTCTCGGAGCATAACGAGGGGAAACCTGAGTCCTAGTCCAGAGTTAGGGGAATCCTGTGTCCCAGAGCAGAGTGAGGGAAACCCGGGTCTTGGATCAATGTGAGGGAAAACCGAGACCCGGTGCAGTGCGAGAGAAAATCCGAGTCCCGGTGCAGAGCGAGGGGAATTCCGAGGCCTGGAGCAGAGCGAGGGGAAACCCGAGTCCCGGTGCAGTGCGAGGGGAAACCCGAGTCCCGGTGCAGAGGGAGGGAACACCGAGACCCGGAGCAGAACGAGTGGAAATCCGAGTCCCGGTGCAGTGCGAGAGAAAACCCGATTCCCGGAGAAGAGCGAGGGGAAACCCGAGTCCTGGAGCAGAGCGAGGGGAAACCCGAGTCCTGGAGCAGAACGAGGGGAAACCCGAGTCCCGGAGCAGAGCATTGGGAAACCGGAGTCCCGGAGCAGAGCGAGGGGAAACCCGAGTCCCGGTGCAGAGCGAGGGAACACCGAGACCCGGAGCAGAACGAGGGGAAATCCGAGTCCCGGTGCAGTGCGAGAGAAAATCCGAGTCTCGGTGCAGAGTGAGGGGAAACCCGAGACCCAGTGCACAAAGAGGGGAAACCCGAGACTCGGAGCAGAGCGAGGTGAAAACCCGAGTCCCGGAGCAGAGCGAGGGGAAAACCCGAGTCCCAGAGCTGAACGAGGGAAACCCGGGTCTCGGAGCAATGCGTGGAATAACCGAGATCCAGTGCTGAGCGAGAGGAAATCCGAGTCGCAGAGCAGAACGAGAGGAAACCCGAGTCCCGGAGCAGAGCGAGGGGAAACCCGATTCCCGGTGCAGAGCGAGGGGAAACCCGAGTCCCGGTGCAGAGTGAGGGAACACCGAGACCCGGAGCAGAACGAGTGGAAATCCGAGTCCCGGTGCAGTGCGAGAGGAAATCCGAGTCCCGGTGCAGAGTGAGAGGAAACCCGAGTCCCTGAGCAGAGCGAGGGGAAACCCGATTCCCGGAGAAGAGCGAGGGGAAACCCGAGTCCCGGAGCAGAACGAGGGGAAACCCGAGTCCCGGAGCAGAGCGTTGGGAAACCGGAGTCCCGGAGCAGAACGAGGGGAAACCCGAGACCCGGTGCAGAGTGAGGGGAAACCCGAGTCCCGGAGCAGAGCGTTGGGAAACCGGAGTCCCGGAGCAGAACGAGGGGAAACCCGAGACCCGGTGCAGAGTGAGGGGAAACCCGAGTCCCGGAGCAGAGCGAGGGGAAACCAGAGTCCTGGTGCAGAGCGAGGGAACACCGAGACCCGGAGCAGAACGAGTGGAAACCCGATTCCCGGAGAAGAGCGAGGGGAAACACGAGTCCCGGAGCAGAATGAGGGGAAACCCGAGTCCCGGAGCAGAGCATTGGGAAACCGGAGTCCCGGAGCAGAACGAGGGGAAACCCGAGTCCCGGAACAGAGCGAGGGAAAACCCGAGTCCCGGAACAGAGCGAGGGGAAACCCGAGTCCCGGTGCAGAGTGAGGGGAAACCCGAGTCCCGGTGCAGAGCGAGGGGAAACCCGAGTCCCGGTGCAGAGTGAGGGAACACCGAGACCCGGAGCAGAACGAGGGGAAATCCGAGTCCCGGTGCAGTGCGAGAGAAAATCCGGGTCTCGGTGCAGAGTGAGGGGAAACCCGAGACCCGGTGCAGAGCGAGGGGAAACCTGAGTCCCGGAGCAGGGCAGGGGGAAACCCGAGTGTAGGAGCAGAGCGAGGGGAAACCCGAGTCCCGGAGCAGGGTGGGGGGAAACCCGAGTCCCGGAGCAGGGCGGGTGAAACCCGTGTCCCGGAGCAGAGCGAGGGGAAACCCGAGTCCCGGAGCAGAGCGAGCGGAAACCCGAGACCCAAGGCAGAGCGAGGGGAAACCCGAGTCCCGGTGCAGGGCGAGGGGAAACCCGAATCCCGGAGCAGAGCGAAGGAAAACCCGAGTCCCGGTGCAGAGCGAGGGGAAAACCGAGACCTGGAGCAGAGCGAGGGGAAACCCGAGACCCGGAGCAGAGCGAGGGGAAACACGAGTCCCGGTGCAGAGCGAGGGGAAAACCCGAGTTCCAGAGCTGAACGAGGGAAACCCGGGTCTCAGAGCAATGCGTGGGATAACCGAGATCCAGTGCGGAGCGAGAGGAAATCCGAGTCGCAGAGCAGAACGAGAGGAAACCCGAGTCCCGGAGCAGAGCTAGGGGAAACCCGAGTCCCGGTGCAAAACAAGGAGAAATCCGAGTCTCGGAGCATAACGAGGGGAAACCTGAGTCCTAGTCCAGAGTGAGGGGAAGCCTGTGTCCCAGAGCAGAGCGAGGGAAAACCGGGTCTTGGAGCAATGTGAGGGAAAACCGAGACCCGGTGCAGTGCGAGAGAAAATCCGAGTCCCGGTGCAGAGCAAGGGGAATTCCGAGGCCTGGAGCAGAGCGAGGGGAAACCCGAGTCCCGGTGCAGAGCGAGGGGAAACCCGAGTCCCGGTGCAGAGCAAGGGAACACCGAGACCCGGAGCAGAACGAGGGGAAACCCGAGTCCCGGAGCAGAGCGTTGGGAAACCGGAGTCCCGGAGCAGAACGAGGGGAAACCCGAGACCCGGTGCAGAGTGAGGGGAAACCCGAGTCCCGGAGCAGAGCGAGGGGAAACCCGAGTCCCGGTGCAGAGCGAGGGAACACCGTGACCCGGAGCAGAACGAGTGGAAATCCGAGTCCCGGTGCAGTGCGAGAGAAAATCCGAGTCCCGGTGCAGAGTGAGGGGAAACCCGAGTCCCGGAGCAGAGCGCGGGGAAACCCGATTCCCGGAGAAGAGCGAGGGGAAACACGAGTCCCGGAGCAGAATGAGGGGAAACCCGAGTCCCGGAGCAGAGCATTGGGAAACCGGAGTCCCGGAGCAGAACGAGGGGAAACCCGAGTCCCGGAACTGAGCGAGGGGAAACCCGAGACCCTGTGCAGAGTGAGGGGAACACAGAGACCCGGAGCAGAACGAGGGGAAATCCGAGTCCCGGTGCAGTGCGAGAGAAAATCCGAGTCTCGGTGCAGAGCGAGGGGAAACCTGAGTCCCGGAGCAGGGCAGGGGGATACCCGAGTGTAGGAGCAGAGCGAGGGGAAACCCGAGTCCCGGAGCAGGGTGGGGGGAAACCCGAGTCCCGGAGCAGAGCGAGGGGAAACCCGAGTTCCGGAGCAGAGCGAGGGGAAACCCGAGACCCAAGGCAGAGCGAGGGGAAACCCGATTCCCGGTGCAGGTCGAGGGGAAACCCGAGTCCCGGAGCAGAGCGAAGGAAAACCCGAGTCCCGGAGCAGAGCGAGTGATAACCGAGATCCGGTGCAGAGCGAGAGGAAATCCGAGTCGCAGAGTAGAACGAGAGGAAACCCGAGTCCCGGAGCAGAGCAAGGGGAAACCCGAGTCCCGGAGCAGAACGAGAGGAAACCCAAGTCCTGCAGAACAAGGGGAAATGCGAGTCTTGGACAAGTGTGAGGGAAAACACAAATCCCGGAGTAGTGCAAGTGGAATTCCGAGTCCCGGAGCAGAGCGAGAAGACAACAGAGTCTCAGACAAGAGTGAAGGAAAGCCCGCATCCCGGAGCAATGCAAGGAAATCCTGAGTACCGGAGTATAGCGAGGGGTAACCTGAAATCCGGAGTAGAGCAAGTGGAATTCCGAATCCCGGAGCAGAGCGAGGGGAAAGCCGAGTCCTGGTGCAGAGCAAGGGGAAACCCGAGTCCCGGAGCAGGGCGAGGGGAAACCCGAGTCCCGGAGCAGAGCGAAGGAAAACCCGAGTCCCGGTGCAGAGCGAGGGGAAACCCGAGTCCCGGAGCAGGGTGGGGGGAAACCCGAGTCCCGGAGCAGAGCGAGGGGAAACCCGAGTCCCAGAGCAGAGCCAGGGGAAACCTGAGTCCCGGTGCAGGGCGAGGGGAAACCCGAGTCCCGGTGCAGGGCGAGAGGAAACCCGAGTCCCAGAGCAGAGCCAGGGGAAACCTGAGTCCCTGTGCAGAGCGAGGGGAAACCCGAGTCCCGGGGCAGAGCGAGGGGAAAACCCGAGTCCCAGAGCTGAACGAGGGAAACCCGGGTCTCGGAGCAATGCGTGGGATAACCGAGATCCGGTGCAGAGCGAGAGGAAATTCGAGTCGCAGAGCAGAACGAGAGGAAACCCAAGTCCTGCAGAACGAGGGGAAATGCGAGTCTTGGACAAGTGTGAGGGAAAACACAAATCCTGGAGTAGTGAAGTGGAATTCCGAGTCCTGGAGCAGAGCGAGAATACAACAGTGTCTCAGACAAGAGTGAAGGAAAGCCCGCATCCCGGAGCAATCCAAGGAAATCCTGAGTACCGGAGTATAGCGAGGGGTAACCCAAAATCCGGAGTAGAGCAAGTGGAATTCCGAATCCCGGAGCAGAGCGAGGGGAAACTCGAAACCCGGAGTAGTTCAAGTGGAATCCCGAATCCCGGAGCAGTGCAAAGGGAATCCTGAATTCCGGGGAAGAGTGAGAGGAATTCCGATGCCCGGAGCAGAGCGAGGAGAAACCCGAGTCCCGGAGCAGGGCGAGGGGATACCCGAGTCCCGGAGCAGAGCGAGGGGAAACCCGAGTCCCGGAGCAGGGCGAGGGGATACCCGAGTCCCGGTGCAGAGCGAGGGGAAACCCGAGTCCCGGAGCAGAGCGAGGGGAAACCCGAGTCCCGGAGCAGGGCGAGGGGAAACCCGAGACCCGGTGCAAAACAAGGTGAAATCCAAGTCTCGGAGCATAACGAGGGGAAACCTGAGTCCTAGTCCAGAGTGAGGGGAATCCTGTGTCCCAGAGCAGAGCGAGGGAATCCCGGGTCTTGGAGCAATGTGAAGGAAAACCGACACCCGGTGCAGTGCGAGAGAAAATCCGAGTCCCGGTGCAGAGCAAGGGGAATTCCGAGGCCTGGAGCAGAGCGAGGGGAAACCCGAGTCCCGGTGCAGTGCGAGAGAAAATCCGAGTCCTGGTGCAGAGTGAGGGGAAACCCGAGTCCCGGAGCAGAGCGAGGGGAAACCCGAGTCCCGGAGAAGAGCGAGGGGAAACCCGAGTCCCGGAGCAGAACGAGGGGAAACCCGAGTCCTGGAGCAGTGCATTTGGAAACCGGAGTCCCGGAGCAGAACGAGGGGAAACCCGAGACCCGGTGCAGAGTGAGGGGAAACCCGAGTCCCGGAGCAGAGCGAGGGGAAACCCGTGACCCGGTGCAGAGCGAGGGGAAACCCGAGTCCCGGTGCAGAGCGAGGGGAAATCCGAGTCCTGGTGCAGTGCGAGAGAAAATCCGAGTCTCGGTGCAGAGTGAGGGGAAACACGAGACCCGGTGCACAAAGAGGGGAAACCCAAGACCCGGAGCAGAGCGAGGGGAAACCCGAGACCCGGTGCAGAGCGAGGGGAAACCCGAGTCCCGGATCAGAATGAGGGGAAACCCGAGACCCGGAGCAGAGCGAGAGGAAACCCGAGTCCTGGAGCAGATCGAGGGGAAACCCGAGTCCCGTAGCAGAGCGAGGGGAAACCCGAGGCCCAGTGCTGAGCGAGAGGGAAATACGACTCTCGGAGCAGAGCGAGGGGAAACCGAGTCCCGGAGTAGGGCGCAGGGAAACCCGAGTCCCAGAGCAGAGCGATGGGAAACCCGGTTTTCGGAGCAGAGCGAGGAGAAACCCGAGTCCCGGAGCAGAGCGAGGGGAAACCCGAGACCCGGTGCAGAGCGAGGGGAAACCCGATTCCCGGTGCAGAGCGAGGGGAAATCCGGGTCTCGGAGCGTTGCGAGGGAAAACCGAGATACGGTGCAGAACGAGAGGAAACCCGAGTCCCGGTGCAGAGTGTGGGGAATTCTGAGGCCTGGAGCAGAGCGAGGGGAAACCCGAATCCCGGTGCAGAGCGAAGGGAAACCCAAGGCCCGGAGCAGAGTGAGGGGAAATCCGAGTCCCAGAGAAGAGCGAGGGGTAACCCAACTCCTGAAGAAGAGCGTGGGGAATCCCCAGTTCCAGATCAGAGTGAGGGGAAACCCCAGTACCAATGCAGAGTGAATGGAAAAATGAATTCCAGTGCCGGGCAAGGGGAAACCCGAGTCCCGGTGCAGGGCGAGGGGAAACTCGAGTCCCAGAGCAGAGTGAGGGGAAACCCGAGTCCCAGAGCAGAGCGAGGGGAAACCCGAGTCCCGGAGCAGGGTGGGGGGAAACCCGAGACCCGGAGCAGAGCGAGGGAAAACCCGAGTCCCAGAGCAGAGCGAGGGGAAACCTGAGTCCCGGTGCAGGGCGAGGGGAAACCCGAGTCCCGGTGCAGGGCGAGAGGAAACCCGAGTCCCGGAGCAGAGCGAAGGAAAACCCGAGTCCCGGGGTAGAGCGAGGGGAAAACCCGAGTCCCAGAGCTGAACGAGGGAAACCCGGGTCTTGGAGCAATGCGTGGGATAACCGAGATCCGGTGCAGAGCGAGAGGAAATCCGAGTCGCAGAGCAGAACGAGAGGAAACCCGAGTCCCGGAGCAGAGCGAGGGGAAACCCGAATCCCGGAGCAGAACGAGAGGAAACCCAAGTCCTGCAGAACGAGGGGAAATGCGAGTCTTGGACAAGTGTGAGGGAAAACACAAATCCCGGAGTAGTGCAAGTGGAATTCCGAGTCCTGGAGCAGAGCGAGAATACAACAGAGTCTCAGACAAGAGTGAAGGAAAGCCCGCATCCCGGAGCAATGCAAGGAAATCCTGAGTACCGGAGTATAGCGAGGGGTAACCCAAAATCCGGAGTAGAGCAAATGGAATTCCGAATCCCGGAGCAGTGCAAAGGGAATCCTGAATTCCGGGGAAGAGTGAGGGGAATTCCAATGCCCGGAGCAGAGCGAGGAGAAACCGAAATCCTGGAGCAGAGTGAGGGGAATCCCGAGTCCCAGTGCAAAACAAGGTGAAATCCGAGTCTCGGAGCATAACGAGGGGAAACCAGAGTCCTAGTCCAGAGTGAGGGGAATCCTGTGTCCCAGAGCTGAGCGAGGGAAACCCGGGTCTAGGAGCAATGTGAGGGAAAACCGAGTCCCGGTGCAGAGCGAGGGGAAACCCGAGTCCCGGAGCAGAGCGAAGGAAAACCCGAGTCCCGGTGCAGAGCGAGGGGAAACCCGAGACCTGGAGCAGGGCGAGGGGAAACCCGAGTCCCGAAGCAGAGCGAGGGGAAACCCGAGTCCCGGAGCAGAGCGAGGGAAAACCCGAGTCCCGGATCAGAGCGAAGGAAAACCCGAGTCCCGGTGCAGAGCGAGGGGAAACCCGAGACCTGGAGCAGGGCGAGGGGAAACCCGAGTCCCGGAGCAGGGCGAGGGGAAACCCGAGTCGTGGAACAGAGCGAGGGGAAACCCGAGACCCGGAGCAGAACGAGAGGATACCCGAGTCCCGGAGCAGAGCGAGGCGCAACCCAAGTCCCAGAGCTGAACGAGGGAAACCCGGGTCTCGGAGCAATGCGTGGGATAACCGAGATCCGGTGCAGAGCGAGAGGAAATCCGAGCCGCAAAGCAGAACCAGAGGAAACTCGAGTCCCGGAGCAGAGCGAGGGGAAACCCGAGTCCCGGAGCAGGGCGAGGGGATACCCGAGTCCCGGTGCAGAGCGAGGGGAAACCCGAGTCCCGGAGCAGAGCGAGGGGTAACCCAACTCCCGGAGAAGAGCATGGGGAATCCCCAGTTCCAGATCAGAGTGAGGGGAAACCCCAGTACCAATGCAGAGTGAATGGAAAAATGAATTGCAGTGTAGGGCAAGGGGAAACCCGAGTCCCAGGGCAGAGCGAGCGGAAACCCGAGTCCCGGTGCAGAGCGAGGGGAAATCCGTGACCTGGAGCAGAGCGAGGGGAAACCCGAGTCCCGGAGCAGGGCGAGGGGAAACCCGAGTCCCGGAGCAGAGTGAGGGGAAACCCGAGTCCCAGTGCAGAGCAAGGGGAAACCCGAGTCCCGGAGCAGAGCGAGGGGAAACCTGAGGCCCAATGCTGAGCGAGAGGGAAATCCGACTCTCGGAGCAGAGCGAGGGGAAACCGAGTCCCGGAGTAGGGCACAGGGAAACCCGAGTCCCAGAGCAGAGCGATGGGAAACCCGGTTTTCGGAGCAGAGCGAGGAGAAACCCGAGTCCCGGAGCAGAGCGAGGGGAAACCCGAGTCCCGGAGCAGGGCGAGGGGAAACCCGACTCTCGGAGCAGGGTGGGGGGAAACCCGAGTCCCGGATCAGAATGAGGGGAAACCCGAGACCCGGAGCAGATCGAGGGGAAACCCGAGTCCCGTAGCAGAGCGAGGGGAAACCCGAGTCCCGGATCAGAGCGAGGGGAAACCCGATGCCCAGTGCTGAGCGAGAGGGAAATCCGACTCTCGGAGCAGAGCGAGGGGAAACCGAGTCCCGGAGTAGGGCGCAGGGAAACCCGAGTCCCAGAGCAGAGCGATGGGAAACCCGGTTTTCGGAGCAGAGCGAGGAGAAACCCGAGTCCCGGAGCAGAGCGAGGGGAAACCCGAGTCCCGGTGCAGAGCGAGGGGAAACCCGAGACCCAGTGCAGAGCGAGGGGAAACCCGATTCCCGGTGCAGAGCGAGGGGAAATCCGGGTCCCGGAGCGATGCGAGGGAAAACCGAGATACGGTGCAGAACGAGAGGAAACCCAAGTCCCGGTGCAGAGTGTTGGGAATTCTGAGGCCTGGAGCAGAGTGAGGGAAAACCAGAATCCCAGTGCAGAGCGAAGGGAAACCCGAGGCCCGTAGCAGAGCGAGGGGAAATCCGAGTCCCGGAGCAGAGTGAGGGGTAACCCAACTCCTGGAGAAGAGCGTGGGGAATCCCCAGTTCCAGATCAGAGTGAGGGGAAACCCCAGTACCAATGCAGAGTTAATGGAAAAATAAATTTCAGTGCAGAGCAAGGGGAAACCCAAGTCCCAGAGCAGAGCGAAGGAAAACCCGAGTCCCGGTGCAGAGCGAGGGGAAACCGGAGTCCCAGAGCAGAGTGAGGGGAAACCCGAGTCCCAGAGCAGAGTGAGGAGAAACCCCAGTACCAATGCAGAGAGAATGGAAAAATGTATTCCAGTGCAGGGCAAGGGGAAACGCGAGTCCCAGAGCAGAGCGAGCGGAAACCCGAGTCCCGGATCAGAATGAGGGGAAACCCGAGACCCGGAGCAGAGCGAGAGGAAACCCGAGTCCTGGAGCAGAGCGAGGGGAAACCCGAGTCCCGGAGCACAGCGAGGGGAAACTCGAGTCCCGGATCAAAACGAGGGGAAACCCGAGTCCCGCAGCAGAGCGAGGGTGTGCAAGATAGGGGACTCTGCGACCCCCATCAGGCACTCTGCTTCCCTTCCCAAGAACAAAGACACGGAGGAGCTCGTCCAAAACTATTTATTCAATTCTGCAGAACCGGGTGTTACCTCAATGGCTTCCCACGAGGCACACACACAGATTGTAATCCCCGCACGTTATATACATGTAGGAGTGGGCGGGGCCTTCTACTGTCTCAGCCAATCAGTGTTAAAGTTCCCCACTGTCCTCCTGATGGGTGAGATTATTTGGTTATTCACCCAGCCAATCAGTGTTCGAGTTCCCCGCTTCTCCCTTATATGGATGATGACGTACAGCCGTGGTTGTGGGCGGTCCCTCAGCCACGTGGAAAGCTGTTTCCATTGTTCCATTCATGAAAATCTGGGGGAGTGTCTGCTCGTGTTTACTACAGGGTAGAGAAGACTAAAACGGTGGCTTTGTACTTACTATGTGCTTACTACAGCAGTTAATGATTTAAAAATTACACCACCCCCTACAAATCCCCCGTGTCTTTTCTTACGGTTTGTAATTTTTAAACTGGGAGTTTCTTCTCCAGGGCGTCCAATAGGTCCCGAGCTTGTTTATCAAGCTGCCCGTCTCTAATACTACCCCCGCCCAAGAGGGATTCAGACTGTTCTATCTCGAGGTTCATCCTTTCGACCTGCCCATAAGGAACATCCCTCTTAGTAAGGGCGGTTTCGATCAGTCGCTGAGTTAAACCCCTGGCGCAGGGAATGATACAACACCCGAGGGCAGTTAGTACCCCTGCCACCACTATACATGAGACGAGAAAGGAAACGACCACCCCCTTCCATTTACCGAACCAAGCTTCCAACCAACCCGTGAGGCCAGAATCGATGCCCGAGTTTTCGGCGAGTTCATCCACCAATGTGGTGAGTCCATCCAGGGCGCGGGTGATGGATCCATCAGGGGCTGTGTTGTTGGGGATGAAAGTGCAGCACTGAGTGCCTATCATGACACAAACACCCCCCTTCTCTGCTAACATCATGTCCAGGGCCAACCTATTTTCCCACGCCATTCTGCTAGTGGCGTCTAGTTGTTCTGCTATTCCCTTCACTGCATCCCGGGTATAATTAATGAACCTCTGCTGATTGTAGTAAATATAATTAATCCAATCCACGTTCTTATTGATGGTAACCCACCAGAACAGTGACGACTCAAAACCCGCCGCTATCTGGTTCCTAGCCTTGTATTCATCAGGAACACCCCTGGGGACCCCTATGACATCTAAATATATATTATCATCAAAAGAGGTCTCCAAAGCCCTCTTAGTTCTTCTACTGGAACGGGGTTGCTCTTGTTTTTCGAATGCCAGGGTGAATGGGATGGCCAATTGAACGATTGCACAAGTGCCCGCCCATTTTTGGGGCAGGGTCGGTCGCAGAATCCTCCCACCACAGTACCACCAGAGGTCTGCCCTAGGCACATGAATGTGGGAGTAATTCCTGCCCCCAGTAGTTTCGTTGACCCGCCGAATTGATCCGCTGCACTTGTCAAATGTCCCCACATCATTGTCCCATTGCGGTCCCGTCCGAGAGACGCAGGCTTGGTGCGTACCCGTTACCCCTGTGAATGACGGAGGGCGGGGCGCCCCTTTAGACCTGACGGGAGGAAACTTCAAACTTAAGGGTCGACAAGTGGGGTCGTTCCAGGCCTCTCGGTCCTGGTACAGCCTTACCATGCAGTCCAAGGCTTGTGGGTGTTTCTCCCATCCCAGCGGGAATGGGACCACCTGAGGGTTAGGACGGGCACCCGTAGCAATCACTCTTTTTCATGCTCCTTACCGTATATTTGACCCATTCCATCCAGGCATTCGCCTCCCCGTATCCCGTTTCTATTTCAAAGGTCCTTTCCAAGTCCATCACCTCAATTATCCTAACCTTTTCCTGCTCATCGGGGGTGGATGAGGCCCCAGACTCAGCTTCAATGACCGTGATGGTTGTGCAGCACAGCTGCAACTCCTTCTGTCCTGCCTGGCCCCCCAACCCTAATACCCAGGATCGTTCCATTAAGGCTTGCCCCGTTGTTTCCCAAGGTCTTTATGGTCAGATAGAGTGGATTGCACTGATTCTGCTCACAATTCCGCCATGGGGTGATGGGATCACGGACAATTGATACCATAGCCTGGACCCCGGGGGCCGGAGGCCTATTGATGCCTTCTTTGCCATGCAACTGTAATACTAACGTCTGACCCTGGAATCCCCTTTCTCTCTCTAGGTTACGCTTAGTCTGATTCAGTTCACTTTTAGTCGCACAGGGCACCAACCCACATAGGTCTAAACTAAGTGTCTGTGTTGGCTTGTTGGCGGGAACGGAGATGGAGAGCCACTGACGGTCCTCTGCCTGTTTTTTTTTCCCAGAGGCCGAATTGGGTAACACGCACACTATGACCCAGCCGAAGGATAATGGCAATGCAAGTTAACAACACGATTGACTGCATTTTGTTGCAACACTCGTGTCCGGCCGGAGGACACAGTCCTTTAAACTCGCCAAAGTCCAATTAGTCTGTTCTCAGGGTCTCTGTTCCTTAGATGCCTCTGTCAGAGAGGTTTGTTCGTCCTCCGTCGGTTGTGGCACCGGTCCCTTGATCCGAGTATAATGTGTCCAGCCCTTTTCGGCCGTGCGGACAGCCGTTTCGGTCGTCAAAAGTACTAGGAAGGGACCGTCCCAAGTTGGTTCGAGGGTGCGTTGCTTCCAGTTTTTAATTAGGACCCACTGACCCGGCTTGATGGTGTGCACCGCGAACTCGAGGGGCGGCGTCTGTGCCAAAAGTCCCTGTTGGCGTAAACGAGATAGAGCAGACCCCAGAGCCACCACATATTTTTGCACAAACATGTCCCGAGACTCGAATAAGGGAGGTTCTCCCTTCGGCCCATGGAACGGGAGGCCAAACAGCATTTCGTAAGGGGAGACGCCCAAATCCTGTCTTGGCTGGGTGCGAATTTGCAACAGGGCGAGGGGTAGGCATTTGGTAACTGTCTTCAGGCCCTGCCTATTTCCCCATCGGGGTCTAAACCTGAATACTTTCGTATGGACTCCCGCAAACGGTCTAAAAACTCACTCGGGGATTCATCCTTTTTCTGTCCAACATCGAATGCTTTCGCTAAATTCCGCTGTTTAGGCATGCAGGTTTTGATTCCCCTGATTATAAGGTTTCTGAGGTCTGTCATATTAGCCCGTCCCCCCTCGTCATTATGATCCCACCGGGGGTCCTCTAAGGGGTACTTCTGCTCTCCACGCTGAGGGCCGTCCTGATGCTCCCTATCCCAAATGGCCATTGCACTATTCCGGATCATGACAATTTCATCGTAATTAAATAGTATTCTCATCATGGCCTGCAATTCGGCCCATGTGTATATACTGGGCCCCAGAAATTGATCTAATTGTGTTCCCACACTGACGGGGTCGTCCAGTAGACGGGGTAGTTCATTACGGAGTTGTCGGATATCCCCAGAATTTAAAGGTTGTATTACGAATCCGGTCCGTTCGTTCCCAAACGGCACCTCTCGTAAAGGGTTCATCTGTTCAACATTGTTAACCCTCTCAGCACCCAATCTCTCTTCTTGATCTCTCCGCATCTCAATTCGGGCTGATCTCCTAATGCCTGGGGTGGGCTCTTCTTCCCTTCCTGTGTCCCCCCCAGCAGGCTCTCCCTCACTGAGCATGACCTGCCGGGAACCGGGATTATCCGACGCAGGAGGGAGGTCCGCGCTGGACGCCTGGCCGTGCGCGGGTTGTACATACGGGGGCGGGGCAGAAGGGGGCAAACCGTCGGTGAGGACGTCCCAAGACTTCTGGGGCTTTCTCGGGTCTGTTTGGGGAATCAGAGGATAGAGACGCGTGGGGTCCCCGCAGTCACTCGCCAACCAGGCGGCGGCATATTTGCTCTCTTCTGGGTCAAACGGTTGTTTTCTGTTAACATATATATTTAGGAGTTGACACATCCAGTCTTCATCAGACCCATACTCGGGCCAAACTACCGAGGGGGCGCGGATAGGTTCTTTGGTCCATATAAAACAACAATATTTTATCATGGTCTCTTTCTTTAAGTCCTTTGTCCTACTGCTTTCCGACCATAAACTCAATTTCCGACCTAGTGGACTATCGGGGGGTATTTCTTTTCCATTTACAGTCCTCCCTGACTTGTCCTTAGTGGACCTAAAAGTCTGATTTCCCATGGTCTATCTTCGGTCCTGGTCTTAAACGCCTAAAGCATTTTCACAGATAACCGTCAAAACCACAATTTCCTGTGGTTTATCTTCGGTCCTGGTCTTAAACGCCTAAAGCATTTTCACAGATGACCGTCAAAACCACAATTTCCCATGGTCTATCTTCGGTCCTGGTCTTAAACGCCTAAAGCATTTTCACAGATGACCGTCAAAACCACGCGGCCAACAAGGAAGAACAAAAAGAAACTCTCTCACCTTGATTCGTGCACGAAGTTGTCTGGCCTTTTTAAATGTGTGTACCCCTGCGTATAGTCACTAACCGGTAGTCCCAACACTCGTCCGTGTGTTCCTTTTCTCGGGATCCAAAATTATTTTAATGAGCCGGGTCACTCTCTTGGCCGATGGCAGACGGACCAAGCCGATCCAGTGAGCAGTATAAATATATACCAGACGCGTCTTTTTGTATCAGACTTGATCCACGAGCCGAAGAGAGCCCCGGCAATAATTATTGCATCCCGGACGAGCCCCCAATTGTGCAGGATAGGGGACTCTGCGACCCCCCATCAGGCACTCTGCTTCCCTTCCCAAGAACAAAGACACGGAGGAGCTCGTCCAAAACTATTTATTCAATTCTGCAGAACCGGGTGTTACCTCAATGGCTTCCCACGAGGCACACACACAGATTGTAATCCCCGCACGTTATATACATGTAGGAGTGGGCGGGGCCTTCTACTGTCTCAGCCAATCAGTGTTAAAGTTCCCCACTGTCCTCCTGATGGATGAGATTATTTGGTTATTCACCCAGCCAATCAGTGTTCGAGTTCCCCGCTTCTCCCTTATATGGATGATGACGTACAGCGGTGGTTGTGGGCGGTCCCTCAGCCACGAGGAAAGCTGTTTCCATTGTTCCATTCATGAAAATCTGGGGGAGTGTCTGCTCGTGTTTACTACAGGGTAGAGAAGACTAAAACGGTGGCTTTGTACTTACTATGTGCTTACTACAGCAGTTAATGATTTAAAAATTACACCACCCCCTACAAGGGGAAACCCGAGGCCCAGTGCTGAGCGAGAGGGAAATCCAACTCTCGGAGCAGAGCGAGGGGAAACCGAGTCCCGGAGTAGGGCACAGGGAAACCCGGTTTTCGGAGCAGAGCGAGGAGAAACCCGAGTCCCGGAGCAGAGCGAGGGGAAACCCAAGACCCGGTGCAGAGCGAGGGGAAACCCAATCCCGGTGCAGAGCTAGGGGAAAGCCGAGTCCCGGTGCAGAGCGAGGGGAAATCCGGGTCTCGGAGCGATGCGAGGGAAACCGAGATCCGGTGCAGAACGAGAGGAAACCCGAGTCCTGCAGAACGAGGGGAAATGCGAGTCTTGGACAAGTGTGAGGGAAAACACAAATCCCGGAGTAGAGCAAGTGGAATTCCGAGTCCCGGAGCAGAGCGATAGGACAAAAGAGTCTCAGACAAGAGTGAAGGAAAGCCTGAATCACGGAGCAATGCAAGGGAATCCCGAGTACCGGAGTATAGCGAGGGGTAACCCGAATCCCGGAGTAGAGCAAGTGGAATTCCGAATCCCGGAGCAGAGCGAGGGGAAACTCGAAAGCCGGAGTAGTTCAAGTGGAATCCCAAATCCCGGAGCAGTGCAAAGTGAATCCCAAATCCCGTGGAAGAGTGAGGGAAATTCCGATGCCCGGAGAAGAGCGAGGGGAACCCCAAATCCTGGAGCCGAGCGAGGGGAAACCCGAGTCCCAGTGCAGAGCGAGGGGAAACCCGAGACCCGGAGCAGAGCGAGGGGAAATCCGAGTCCCGGAGAAGAGCGAGGGGTAACCCAACTCCTGGAGAAGAGCGTGGGGAATCACCAGTTCCAGATCAGAGTGAGGGGAAACCCCAGTACCAATGCAGAGTGAATGGAAAAATGAATTCCAGTGCAGGGCAAGGGGAAACCAGAGTCCCGGTGCAGGGCAAGGGGAAACCCGAGTCCCAGAGCAGAGTGAGGGGAAACCCGAGTCCCAGAGCAGAGTGAGGGGAAACCCGAGTCTCGGATCATGGCGAGGGGAAACCCGAGTCCCGGAGCAGAGCGAGGGGAAACCCGAGACCCGGTGCAGAGCGAGGGGAAACCCGAGACCTGGTGCAGAGCGAGGGGAAACCCGACTCTCGGAGCAGAGCGAGGGGAAACCCGAGTCCTGGAGCAGAGCGAGGGGAAATTCGAGTCCCAGAGCACAGTGAGGGGAAACCCGAGTCCCAGAGCAGAGTGAGGGGAAACCCGAGTCTCAGAGCAGAGTGAGGGGAAACCCGAGTCCTGGAGCAGAGCGAGGGGAAATTAGAGTCCCAGTGCACAGTGAGGGGAAACCCGAGTCCCAGAGCAGAGTGAGGGGAAACCCGAGTCTCAGAGCAGAGTGAGGGGAATCCCGAGTCTCAGAGCAGAGTGAGGGGAAACCCGCGTCCGGAGCATGGCGAGGGAAAACCCGAGTCCCGGAGCAGAGCGAGGGGAGACCCGAGTCCCGGAGAAGAGCGAGGGGAAACCCGAGTCCCGGAGAAGAGCGAGGGGAAACCCGAGTCCCGGAGCAGAACGAGGGGAAACCCGAGACCTGGTGCAGAGCCAGGGGAAATGCGAGTCCTGGAGCAGAGTGAGGGGAAACCCGAGTCCCAGAGCACAGTGAGGGGAAACCCGAGTCCCAGAGCAGAGCGAGGGGAAACCCAAGTCTCAGAGCAGAGTGAGGGGAAACCCGAGTCCCGGTGCAGGGCGAGGGGAAACCCGAGTCCCGGTGCAGGACGAGGGGAAACCCGAGTCCCGGAGCAGAGCGAAGGGAAACACGAGTCCCGGGGTAGTTCAAGTGGAATTCCAAATCCCGGATCAGTGCAAAGGGAATCCCGAATCCCAGGGAAGATTGAGGGGAATTCCAATGCCCGGAGCAGAACGAGGGGAAACCTGAGTCCTAGTCCAGAGTGAGGGGAATCCTGTGTCCCAGAGCTGAGTGAGGGAAACCCGGGTCTTGGAGAAATGCGAGGGAAAATCGTGTCCCGGTGCAGTGCGAGGGGAATTCCGAGGCCTGGAGCAGAGCGAGGGGAAACCCGAGTCCCGGAGCAGAGCGAGGGGAAACCCGAGACACGGTGCAGAGCGAGGGGAAACCCGAGACCTGGTGCAGAGCGAGGGGAAACCCGACTCTCAGAGCAGAGCCAGGGGAAATGCGAGTCCTGGAGCAGAGTGAGGGGAAACCCGAGTCCCAGAGCACAGCGAGGGGAAACCCGAGTCCTGGTGCAGAGTGAGGGGAAACCCGAGTCCCGGATCAGAACGAGTTCAAACCCCAGTCCCGGAGCTGAGCGAGGGGAAACCCGAGTCCCGGAGCAGAGCGAGGGGAAACCCGAGTCCCGGAGAAGAGCGAGGGGAAACCCGAGTCCCGGAGCAGAACGAGGGGAAACCCAAGTCCCGGAGCAGAGCGAGGGGAAACCCGAGACCCAGAACAGAGCGAGGGGAAACCCGAGATTCGGTGCAGAGCTAGGGGAAAGCCGATACCCGGTGCAGAGTGAGGGGAAACCCGAGTCCCGGAGCTGAGTGAGGGGAAAACCGAGACCCGGTGCAGAGAGAGGGGAAACCCGAGTCCCGGAGCAGAGCGAGGGGAAACCCGAGTCCTGGTGCAGAGCGAGGGGAAACCCGAGTCCCGGTGCAGGGCGAGGTGAAACCCGAGTCCCGGTGCAGAGCGAGGGGAAACCCGAGACCCGGTGCAGAGTGAGGGGAAACCCGAGTCCCGGAGCAGAGCGAGGGGAAACCCGAGTCCTGGTGCAGAGCGAGGGGAAACCCGAGTCCCGGTGCAGGGCGAGGTGAAACCCGAGTTCCGGTGCAGAGCGAGGGGAAACCCGAGTCCTGGTGCAGAGCGAGGGGAAACCCGAGTCCCGGAGCAGAGCGAAGGGAAACACGAGTCCCGGAGCATTTCAAGTGGAATTCCAAATCCTGGATCAGTGCAAAGGGAATCCCGAATCCCGGGGAAGATTGAGGGGAATTTCAATGCCCGGAGCAGAACGAGGGGAAACCTGAGTCCTAGTCCAGAGTGAGGGGAATCCTGTGTCCCAGAGCTGAGTGAGGGAAACCCGGGTCTTGGAGTAATGCGAGGGAAAACCGTGTCCTGGTGCAGTGCGAAAGAAAATCCGAGTCCCGGTGCAGAGCGAGGGGAATTCCGAGGCCTGGAGCAGAGCGAGGGGAAACCCGAGTCCCGGAGCAGAGCGAGGGGAAACCCGAGTCCCGGAGAAGAGCGAGGGGAAACCCGAGTCCTGGAGCAGAACGAGTGGAAACCCGAGTCCCGGAACAGAGCGAGGGTAAACCCGAGACCCGGAACAGAGCGAGGGGAAACCCGAGACCCGGTGCAGAGTGAGGGGAAACCCGAGTCCCGGAGCAGAGTGAGGGGAAACCCGAGTCCCGGAGTAGGGCGTGGGGAAACCCGAGTCCCGGAGCAGAGCGAGGGGAAACCCGAGTCCCGGAGGAGAGCGA
The DNA here is from genome assembly GCF_037043375.1 of Chiloscyllium plagiosum. Classification (NCBI taxonomy): domain Eukaryota; kingdom Metazoa; phylum Chordata; class Chondrichthyes; order Orectolobiformes; family Hemiscylliidae; genus Chiloscyllium; species Chiloscyllium plagiosum. The sequence goes on from NW_028270140.1 coordinate 89,518,788, forward strand.
GGGGAAACCCGAGTCCCGGAACAGAGCGAGGGGAAACCCGAGACCCGGTGCAGAGTGAGGGGAAATCCGAGTCCCGGAGCAGAGCGAGCGGAAACCCGAGTCCCGGAGCAGAGCGAGGGGAAACCCGAGTCCCGTGCAGGTCGAGGGGAAACCCGAGTCCCGGTGCAGGGCGAGGGGAAACCCGAGTCCCAGAGCAGAACTAGGGGAAACCCGAGTCCCGGTGCAGATCGAGGGGAAACCCGAGTCCCGGAGCAGAGCGAGGGGAAACCCGAGTCCCGGTGCAGAGCGAGGGGAAACCCGAGTCCCGGTGCAGGGCGAGGGGAAACCCGAGTCCCGATGCAGAGCGAGGGGAAACCCGAGTCCCGGAGCAGAGCGAAGGGAAACCCGAGTCCCGGAGCTGAACGAGGGAAACCCGGGTGTCGGAGCAATGCGAGGGGAAACAGAGATCCGGTGCAGAGCGAGAGGAAACTCAAAACCCGGAGTAGTCCAAGTGGAATTCCAAATCCCGGATCAGTGCAAAGGGAATCCCGAATCCCGGGGAAGATTGAGGGGAATTCCGATGCCCGGAGCAGAACGAGGGGAAACCTGAGTCCTAGTCCTGAGTGAGGGGAATCCTGTGTCCCAGAGCTGAGCGAGGGAAACGCGGGTCTTGGAGTAATGCGAGGGAAAACCGTGTCCCGGTGCAGTGCGAGAGAAAATCCGAGTCCCGGTGCAGAGCGAGGGGAATTCCGAGGCCTGGAGCAGAGCGAGGGGAATCCCGAGTCCCGGTGCAGAGCGAATGCAAACCCGAGTCCCGGAGAAGAGCGCGGGGTAACCCAACTCCCGGAGAAGAGCGTGGGGAATCTCCAGTTCCAGATCAGAGTGAGGCGAAACCCCAGTACCAATGCAGAGTGAATGGAAATCTGAAATCCGGTGCAGGGCAAGGGGAAACCCGAGGTCCGGAGCAGAGCAAGGGGAAACCGAGATCCGGTGCTGAGTCAGAGGAAATCCGAGTCCTGGAGCAGAGCGAGGGGAAACGCGAGTCCCAAAGCAGAGCGAGGGGAAACCCGAGTCCCAGAGCTGAGCGAGGGGAAACCCGGGTCTCAGAGCAATGCGAGGGAAAACCGAGATCCGGTGCAGAGCGATAGGAAATCCGAGTGGCAGAGCAGAACGAGTGGAAACCCGAGTCCTGCCGAACGAGGGGAAATGCGAGTGAGGGGAATTCCGATGCCCAGAGCAGAGCGAGGGGAAACCCAAATCCTGGAGCAGAGTGAGGGGAATCCCGAGTCCCGGTGCAGGGCGAGGGGAAGCCCGAGTCCCAGAGCAGAGTGAGGGGAAACCCGAGTCCCGGAGCATGGCGAGGGGAAACCCGAGTCCCGGAGCAGAGTGAGAGGGAAACCCGAGTCCCGGAGCAGATGAGGGGAAACCCGAGACCCGGTGCAGAGCGAGGGGAAACCCGACTCTCGGAGCAGAGCGAGGGGAAACCCGAGTCCCGGTGCAGAGCGAAGGGAAACCCGACTCTCGGAGCAGAGCGAGGGGAAACCCGAGTCCCGGTGCAGAGCGAAGGGAAACCCGAGTCCTGGAGAAGAGCGAGGGGTAACCCAACTCCCGGAGAAGAGCGTGGGGAATCCCCAGTTCCAGATCAGAGTGAGGGGAAACCCCAGTACCAATGCAGAGAGAATGGAAAAATGAATTCCAGTGCAGGGCAAGGGGAAACGCGAGTCCCAGAGCAGAGGGAGGGGAATCCCGAGTCCCAGAGCTGAGCGAGGGGAAACCCGGGTCTCGGAGCAATGCGAGGGAATACCGAGATCCGGTGCAGAGCGACAGGAAATCCGAGTGGCAGAGCAGAACGAGTGGAAACCCGAGTCCTGCAGTACGAGGGGAAATGTGAGTCTTGGACAAGAGCGAGGGAAAACACAAATCCCAGAGTAGTGCAAGTGGAATTCCGAGACCCGGAGCAGAGCGAGAGGAATCCCGAAACCCGGAGTAGTTCAAGTGGAATCCCAAATCCCGGAGCAGTGCAAAGGGAATCCCGAATTCCGGGGAAGAGTGAGGGGAATTCCGATGCCCGGAGCAGAGCGAGGGGAAACCCAAATCCTGGAGCAGAGTGAGGGGAATCCCGAGTCCCGGTGCAAAACAAGGTGAAATCCGAGTCTCGGAGTACAACGAGGGGAAACCTGAGTCCTAGTCCAGAGTGAGGGGAATCCTGTGTCCCAGAGCTGAGCGAGGGAACCCCGGGTCTCGGAGCAATGCGAGGGAAAACCGAGTCCCGGTGCAGAGCGAGAGAAAATCCGAGTCTCGGTGCAGAGTGAGGGGAATTCCGAGGCCTGGAGCAGAGCGAGGGGAAACCCGAGTCCCGGTGCAGAGCGAAGGGAAACCCGAGGCCCGTAGCAGAGCTAGGGGAAACCCGAGTCCCGGAGCAGAGTGAGGGGAAATCCGAGTCCCGTAGAAGAGCGAGGGGTAACCCAACTCCTGGAGAAGAGCGTGGGGAATCACCAGTTCCAGGTCAGAGTGAGGGGAAACCCCAGTACCAATGCAGAGTGAATGGAAAAATGAATTCCAGTGCAGGGCAAGGGGAAACCCGAGTCCCGGTGCAGGGCAAGGGGAAACCCGAGTCCCGGAGCAGGGCGAGGGGAAACCCGAGTCCCAGAGCAGAGTGAGGGGAAACTCGAGTCCCAGAGCAGAGTGAGGGGAAACCCGAGTCCCGGAGCCTGGCGAGGGGAAACCCGAGTCCCGGAGCAGAGTGAGAGGGAAACCCGAGTCCCGGTGCAGAGCGAGGGGAAACCCGAGACCCGGTGCAGAGCGAGGGGAAACCCGACTCTCGGAGCAGAGCGAGGGGAAACCCGAGTCCTGGAGCAGAGCGAGGGGAAATTCGAGTCCCAGAGCACAGTGAGGGGAAACCTGAGTCCCGGATCAGAACGAGGGCAAACCCGAGTCCCGGTGCAGAGCGAGGGGAAACCCGAGTCCCGGAGCAGAGCGAGGGGAAACCCGAGTCCCGGAGCAGAGCGAGGGGAAACCCGAGTCCCGGTGCAGAGCTAGGGGAAAGCCGAGTCCCGGTGCAGAGCAAGGGGAAACCCGAGTCCTGGTGCAGAGCGATGGGAAACCCGAGTCCCGGACCAGAGCGAGGGGAAACCCGGGTCTCGGAGCGATGCGCAGGAAAACCGAGATCCGGTGCAGAGCGAGAGGAAATCCGAGTCCTGCAGAACGAGGGGAAATGTGAGTCTTGGACAAGTGTGAGGGAAAACACAAATCCCGGAGTAGTGCAAGTGGAATTCCGAGTCCCGGAGTAGAGTGAGAGGACAACAGGGTCTCAGACAAGAGTGAAGGAAAGCCCGAATCCCGGAGCAATGCAAGGGAATCCCGAGTACCGGAGTATAGCGAGGGGTAACCCGAATCCCGGAGTAGAGCAAGTGGAATTGCGAATCCCGGAGCAGAGCGAGGGGAAACTCGAAACCCGGAGTAGTTCAAGTGGAATCACAAATCCCAGAGGAGTGCAAAGTGAATCCCAAATCCTGGGGAAGAGTGAGGGGAATTCCGATGCCCGGAGCAGAGCGAGGGGAAACCCGAGTCCTGGAGCAGAGCGAGGGGAAACCCAACTCCCGGAGAAGTGCATGGGGAATCTCCAGTTCCAGATCAGAGTGAGGGGAAACCCCAGTACCAATGCAGAGTGAATGGAAAAATGACTTCCAGTGCAGGGCAAGGGCAAACCCGAGTCCCGGTGCAGAGCGAGGGGAAACCCGAGTCCCGGTGCAGAGCAAGGGGAAACCCGAGTCCCAGAGCAGAATGAGGGGAAACCCGAGTCCCGGAGCAGGGCGAGGGGAAACCCGAGACCCGGTGCAGAGGGAGGGGAATCCCGAAACCCGGAATATTGCAAGTGGAATCCCAAATCCCTGGGCAGAGCGATGGAAATTCCGAGTCCCGGAGCAGAACGAGGGGATTCCAGAGTCCCAGAGCAGAGCGAGGGGAAACCCAAATCCGGGAGCACAGACAGAGGAAACTTGAATCCTGGTGCAGTGTGAGGCGAAACCCCGAGCCCGGAGCAGAATGAAGGGAATCTGGAGGCCTGGAGCAGATTGAGGGGAAACCCGAGTCCTGGAGCAGAGCGTGGAGAAACCCAAGTCCCGGTGCAGAACGAGGGGAATCCCGAGTCCCGGAGAAGAGTGAGAGGAGGACGGGTCTCGGAACAGAGCGAAGGAAAGACTGAATCCCGGAGCAGTGCAAGAGGAAACCTGAATCCTGCTGCAGCGCGAGGGAAAACCCGAAACCCGGAGAAGAGTGAGGGAAAACATGAATCCCGGAGTAGTGCTAGTGAAATCCCAAGTCCATAGCGAGGGGAAACCCGAGTCCTGGACCAGAGCGAGGGGAAACCTGAGTCCCGGGAGCAGAGCAAGGGGAAACAAAAATCCCGGAGCAGAGTGAGGGGAAACCCGAGTCCCGGTGCAGAGCGAGGAGAATCTAGAATTCCGGTGCAGAGCGAGAGGAAATCCGAGTCGCAGAGCAGAGCGAGAGGAATCCCGAAACCCGGAGTAGTTCAAGTGGAATCCCAAATACCGGAGCAGTGCAAAGGGAATCCCGAATTCTGGGGAAGAGTGAGGGTAATTCCGATGCCCGGAGCAGAGCGAGGGGAAACCCAAATCCTGGAGCAGAGTGAGGGGAATCCCGAGTCCCGGTGCAAAACAAGGGGAAATCCGAGTCTCGGAGTACAACGAGGGGAAACCTGAGTCCTAGTCCAGAGTGAGGGGAATCCTGTGTCCCAGAGCTGAGCGAGGGAACCCCGGGTCTCGGAGCAATGCGAGGGAAAACTGAGTCCCGGTGCAGAGCGAGAGAAAATCCGAGTCTCGGTGCAGAGTGAGGGGAATTCCGAGGCCTGGAGCAGAGCGAGGGGAAACCCGAGTCCCGGTGCAGAGCGAAGGGAAACCTGAGGCCCGTAGCAGAGCGAGGGGAAACCCGAGTCCCGGAGCAGAGTGAGGGGAAATCCGAGTCCCGGAGCAGGGCGAGGGGAAACCTGAGTCCCGAAGCAGCACGAGTTGAAACCCGAGTGCAGAGTGAATGGAAAAATGAATTCCAGTGCAGGGAAAGGGGAAACCCGAGTCCCGGTGCAGAGCGAGCGGAAACCCGAGTCCTGGAGCAGAGCGAGGGGAAATTCAAGTCCCAGAGCACAGTGAGGGGAAACCTGAGTCCCGGATCAGAACGAGGCCAAATCCGAGTCCCGGAGCAGAGCGAGGGGAAACCCGAGTCCCGGAGCAGAGCGAGGGGAAACCCGAGTCCCAGTGCAGAGCTAGGGTAAAGCCAAGTCCCGGTGCAGAGCAGGGGGAAACCCGAGTCCTGGTGCAGAGCGAAGGGAAACCCGAGTCCCGGACCAGAGCGAGGGGAAACCCGGGTCTCGGAGCGATGCGCAGGAAAACCAAGATCCGGTGCAGAGCGAGAAGAAATCCGAGTCCTGCAGAACGAGGGGAAATGTGAGTCTTGGACAAGTGTGAGGGAAAACACAAATCCCGGAGTTGTGCAAGTGGAATTCCGAGTCCCGGAGTAGAGTGAGAGGACAACAGGGTCTCAGACAAGAGTGAAGGAAAGCCCGAATCCCGGAGCAATGCAAGGGAATCCCGAGTACCGGAGTATAGCGAGGGGTAACTCGAAACCAGGAGTAGTTCAAGTGGAATCACAAATCCCAGAGGAGTGCAAAGTGAATCCCAAATCCTGGGGAAGAGTGAGGGGAATTCTGATGCCCGGAGCAGAGCGAGGGGAAATCCGAGTCCCGTAGAAGAGCGAGGGGTAACCCAACTCCTGGAGAAGAGCGTGGGGAATCCCCAGTTCCAGATCAGAGTGAGGGGAAACCCCAGTACCAATGCAGAGTGAATGGAAAAATGAATTCAAGTGCAGGGAAAGGGGAAACCGGAGTCCCAGAGCAGAGTGAGGGGAAACCTGAGTTCCAGAGCAGAGTGAGGGGAAACCCGAGCCCCGGAGCATGGCGAGGGGAAACCCGAATCCCGGAGCAGAGCGAGGGGAAACCCAACTCCCGGAGAAGTGCATGGGGAATCTCCAGTTCCAGATCAGAGTGAGGGGAAACCCCAGTACCAATGCAGAGTGAATGGAAAAATGACTTCCAGTGCAGGGCAAGGGCAAACCCGAGTCCCGGTGCAGAGCGAGGGGAAACCCGAGTCCCGGTGCAGAGCAAGGGGAAACCCGAGTCCCAGAGCAGAATGAGGGGAAACCCGAGTCCCGGAGCAGGGCGAGGGGAAACCCGAGACCCGGTGCAGAGGGAGGGGAATCCCGAAACCCGGAATATTGCAAGTGGAATCCCAAATCCCTGGGCAGAGCGATGGAAATTCCGAGTCCCGGAGCAGAACGAGGGGATTCCAGAGTCCCAGAGCAGAGCGAGGGGAAACCCAAATCCGGGAGCACAGACAGAGGAAACTTGAATCCTGGTGCAGTGTGAGGCGAAACCCCGAGCCCGGAGCAGAATGAAGGGAATCTGGAGGCCTGGAGCAGATTGAGGGGAAACCCGAGTCCTGGAGCAGAGCGTGGAGAAACCCAAGTCCCGGTGCAGAACGAGGGGAATCCCGAGTCCCGGAGAAGAGTGAGAGGAGGACGGGTCTCGGAACAGAGCGAAGGAAAGACTGAATCCCGGAGCAGTGCAAGAGGAAACCTGAATCCTGCTGCAGCGCGAGGGAAAACCCGAAACCCGGAGAAGAGTGAGGGAAAACATGAATCCCGGAGTAGTGCTAGTGAAATCCCAAGTCCATAGCGAGGGGAAACCCGAGTCCTGGACCAGAGCGAGGGGAAACCTGAGTCCCGGGAGCAGAGCAAGGGGAAACAAAAATCCCGGAGCAGAGTGAGGGGAAACTCGAGTCCCGGTGCAGAGCGAGGAGAATCTAGAATTCCGGTGCAGAGCGAGAGGAAATCCGAGTCGCAGAGCAGAGCGAGAGGAATCCCGAAACCCGGAGTAGTTCAAGTGGAATCCCAAATACCGGAGCAGTGCAAAGGGAATCCCGAATTCTGGGGAAGAGTGAGGGTAATTCCGATGCCCGGAGCAGAGCGAGGGGAAACCCAAATCCTGGAGCAGAGTGAGGGGAATCCCGAGTCCCGGTGCAAAACAAGGGGAAATCCGAGTCTCGGAGTACAACGAGGGGAAACCTGAGTCCTAGTCCAGAGTGAGGGGAATCCTGTGTCCCAGAGCTGAGCGAGGGAACCCCGGGTCTCGGAGCAATGCGAGGGAAAACTGAGTCCCGGTGCAGAGCGAGAGAAAATCCGAGTCTCGGTGCAGAGTGAGGGGAATTCCGAGGCCTGGAGCAGAGCGAGGGGAAACCCGAGTCCCGGTGCAGAGCGAAGGGAAACCTGAGGCCCGTAGCAGAGCGAGGGGAAACCCGAGTCCCGGAGAAGAGCGAGGGGTAACCCAACTCCCGGAGAAGAGCGTGGGGAATCCCCAGTTCCAGATCAGAGTGAGGGGAAACCCCAGTACCAATGCAGAGAGAATGGAAAAATGAATTCCAGTGCAGGGCAAGGGGAAACGCGAGTCCCAGAGCAGAGGGAGGGGAATCCCGGGTCCCAGAGCTGAGCGAGGGGAAACCCGGGTCTCGGAGCAATGCGAGGGAATACCGAGATCCGGTGCAGAGCGACAGGAAATCCGAGTGGCAGAGCAGAACGAGTGGAAACCCGAGTCCTGCAGTACGAGGGGAAATGTGAGTCTTGGACAAGAGCGAGGGAAAACACAAATCCCAGAGTAGTGCAAGTGGAATTCCGAGACCCGGAGCAGAGCGAGAGGAATCCCGAAACCCGGAGTAGTTCAAGTGGAATCCCAAATCCCGGAGCAGTGCAAAGGGAATCCCGAATTCCGGGGAAGAGTGAGGGGAATTCCGATGCCCGGAGCAGAGCGAGGGGAAACCCAAATCCTGGAGCAGAGTGAGGGGAATCCCGAGTCCCGGTGCAAAACAAGGTGAAATCCGAGTCTCGGAGTACAACGAGGGGAAACCTGAGTCCTAGTCCAGAGTGAGGGGAATCCTGTGTCCCAGAGCTGAGCGAGGGAACCCCGGGTCTCGGAGCAATGCGAGGGAAAACCGAGTCCCGGTGCAGAGCGAGAGAAAATCCGAGTCTCGGTGCAGAGTGAGGGGAATTCCGAGGCCTGGAGCAGAGCGAGGGGAAACCCGAGTCCCGGTGCAGAGCGAAGGGAAACCCGAGGCCCGTAGCAGAGCTAGGGGAAACCCGAGTCCCGGAGCAGAGTGAGGGGAAATCCGAGTCCCGTAGAAGAGCGAGGGGTAACCCAACTCCTGGAGAAGAGCGTGGGGAATCACCAGTTCCAGGTCAGAGTGAGGGGAAACCCCAGTACCAATGCAGAGTGAATGGAAAAATGAATTCCAGTGCAGGGCAAGGGGAAACCCGAGTCCCGGTGCAGGGCAAGGGGAAACCCGAGTCCCGGAGCAGGGCGAGGGGAAACCCGAGTCCCAGAGCAGAGTGAGGGGAAACTCGAGTCCCAGAGCAGAGTGAGGGGAAACCCGAGTCCCGGAGCCTGGCGAGGGGAAACCCGAGTCCCGGAGCAGAGTGAGAGGGAAACCCGAGTCCCGGTGCAGAGCGAGGGGAAACCCGAGACCCGGTGCAGAGCGAGGGGAAACCCGACTCTCGGAGCAGAGCGAGGGGAAACCCGAGTCCTGGAGCAGAGCGAGGGGAAATTCGAGTCCCAGAGCACAGTGAGGGGAAACCTGAGTCCCGGATCAGAACGAGGGCAAACCCGAGTCCCGGTGCAGAGCGAGGGGAAACCCGAGTCCCGGAGCAGAGCGAGGGGAAACCCGAGTCCCGGAGCAGAGCGAGGGGAAACCCGAGTCCCGGTGCAGAGCTAGGGGAAAGCCGAGTCCCGGTGCAGAGCAAGGGGAAACCCGAGTCCTGGTGCAGAGCGATGGGAAACCCGAGTCCCGGACCAGAGCGAGGGGAAACCCGGGTCTCGGAGCGATGCGCAGGAAAACCGAGATCCGGTGCAGAGCGAGAGGAAATCCGAGTCCTGCAGAACGAGGGGAAATGTGAGTCTTGGACAAGTGTGAGGGAAAACACAAATCCCGGAGTAGTGCAAGTGGAATTCCGAGTCCCGGAGTAGAGTGAGAGGACAACAGGGTCTCAGACAAGAGTGAAGGAAAGCCCGAATCCCGGAGCAATGCAAGGGAATCCCGAGTACCGGAGTATAGCGAGGGGTAACCCGAATCCCGGAGTAGAGCAAGTGGAATTGCGAATCCCGGAGCAGAGCGAGGGGAAACTCGAAACCCGGAGTAGTTCAAGTGGAATCACAAATCCCAGAGGAGTGCAAAGTGAATCCCAAATCCTGGGGAAGAGTGAGGGGAATTCCGATGCCCGGAGCAGAGCGAGGGGAAACCCGAGTCCTGGAGCAGAGTGAGGGGAAACCCAACTCCCGGAGAAGTGCATGGGGAATCTCCAGTTCCAGATCAGAGTGAGGGGAAACCCCAGTACCAATGCAGAGTGAATGGAAAAATGACTTCCAGTGCAGGGCAAGGGCAAACCCGAGTCCCGGTGCAGAGCGAGGGGAAACCCGAGTCCCGGTGCAGAGCAAGGGGAAACCCGAGTCCCAGAGCAGAATGAGGGGAAACCCGAGTCCCGGAGCAGGGCGAGGGGAAACCCGAGACCCGGTGCAGAGGGAGGGGAATCCCGAAACCCGGAATATTGCAAGTGGAATCCCAAATCCCTGGGCAGAGCGATGGAAATTCCGAGTCCCGGAGCAGAACGAGGGGATTCCAGAGTCCCAGAGCAGAGCGAGGGGAAACCCAAATCCGGGAGCACAGACAGAGGAAACTTGAATCCTGGTGCAGTGTGAGGCGAAACCCCGAGCCCGGAGCAGAATGAAGGGAATCTGGAGGCCTGGAGCAGATTGAGGGGAAACCCGAGTCCTGGAGCAGAGCGTGGAGAAACCCAAGTCCCGGTGCAGAACGAGGGGAATCCCGAGTCCCGGAGAAGAGTGAGAGGAGGACGGGTCTCGGAACAGAGCGAAGGAAAGACTGAATCCCGGAGCAGTGCAAGAGGAAACCTGAATCCTGCTGCAGCGCGAGGGAAAACCCGAAACCCGGAGAAGAGTGAGGGAAAACATGAATCCCGGAGTAGTGCTAGTGAAATCCCAAGTCCATAGCGAGGGGAAACCCGAGTCCTGGACCAGAGCGAGGGGAAACCTGAGTCCCGGGAGCAGAGCAAGGGGAAACAAAAATCCCGGAGCAGAGTGAGGGGAAACCCGAGTCCCGGTGCAGAGCGAGGAGAATCTAGAATTCCGGTGCAGAGCGAGAGGAAATCCGAGTCGCAGAGCAGAGCGAGAGGAATCCCGAAACCCGGAGTAGTTCAAGTGGAATCCCAAATACCGGAGCAGTGCAAAGGGAATCCCGAATTCTGGGGAAGAGTGAGGGTAATTCCGATGCCCGGAGCAGAGCGAGGGGAAACCCAAATCCTGGAGCAGAGTGAGGGGAATCCCGAGTCCCGGTGCAAAACAAGGGGAAATCCGAGTCTCGGAGTACAACGAGGGGAAACCTGAGTCCTAGTCCAGAGTGAGGGGAATCCTGTGTCCCAGAGCTGAGCGAGGGAACCCCGGGTCTCGGAGCAATGCGAGGGAAAACTGAGTCCCGGTGCAGAGCGAGAGAAAATCCGAGTCTCGGTGCAGAGTGAGGGGAATTCCGAGGCCTGGAGCAGAGCGAGGGGAAACCCGAGTCCCGGTGCAGAGCGAAGGGAAACCTGAGGCCCGTAGCAGAGCGAGGGGAAACCCGAGTCCCGGAGCAGAGTGAGGGGAAATCCGAGTCCCGGAGCAGGGCGAGGGGAAACCTGAGTCCCGAAGCAGCACGAGTTGAAACCCGAGTGCAGAGTGAATGGAAAAATGAATTCCAGTGCAGGGAAAGGGGAAACCCGAGTCCCGGTGCAGAGCGAGCGGAAACCCGAGTCCTGGAGCAGAGCGAGGGGAAATTCAAGTCCCAGAGCACAGTGAGGGGAAACCTGAGTCCCGGATCAGAACGAGGCCAAATCCGAGTCCCGGAGCAGAGCGAGGGGAAACCCGAGTCCCGGAGCAGAGCGAGGGGAAACCCGAGTCCCGGTGCAGAGCTAGGGTAAAGCCAAGTCCCGGTGCAGAGCAGGGGGAAACCCGAGTCCTGGTGCAGAGCGAAGGGAAACCCGAGTCCCGGACCAGAGCGAGGGGAAACCCGGGTCTCGGAGCGATGCGCAGGAAAACCAAGATCCGGTGCAGAGCGAGAAGAAATCCGAGTCCTGCAGAACGAGGGGAAATGTGAGTCTTGGACAAGTGTGAGGGAAAACACAAATCCCGGAGTTGTGCAAGTGGAATTCCGAGTCCCGGAGTAGAGTGAGAGGACAACAGGGTCTCAGACAAGAGTGAAGGAAAGCCCGAATCCCGGAGCAATGCAAGGGAATCCCGAGTACCGGAGTATAGCGAGGGGTAACTCGAAACCAGGAGTAGTTCAAGTGGAATCACAAATCCCAGAGGAGTGCAAAGTGAATCCCAAATCCTGGGGAAGAGTGAGGGGAATTCTGATGCCCGGAGCAGAGCGAGGGGAAATCCGAGTCCCGTAGAAGAGCGAGGGGTAACCCAACTCCTGGAGAAGAGCGTGGGGAATCCCCAGTTCCAGATCAGAGTGAGGGGAAACCCCAGTACCAATGCAGAGTGAATGGAAAAATGAATTCAAGTGCAGGGAAAGGGGAAACCGGAGTCCCAGAGCAGAGTGAGGGGAAACCTGAGTTCCAGAGCAGAGTGAGGGGAAACCCGAGCCCCGGAGCATGGCGAGGGGAAACCCGAATCCCGGAGCAGAGCGAGGGGAAACCCAACTCCCGGAGAAGTGCATGGGGAATCTCCAGTTCCAGATCAGAGTGAGGGGAAACCCCAGTACCAATGCAGAGTGAATGGAAAAATGACTTCCAGTGCAGGGCAAGGGCAAACCCGAGTCCCGGTGCAGAGCGAGGGGAAATCCGAGTCCCGGTGCAGAGCAAGGGGAAACCCGAGTCCCAGAGCAGAATGAGGGGAAACCCGAGTCCCGGAGCAGGGCGAGGGGAAACCCGAGACCCGGTGCAGAGGGAGGGGAATCCCGAAACCCGGAATATTGCAAGTGGAATCCCAAATCCCTGGGCAGAGCGATGGAAATTCCGAGTCCCGGAGCAGAACGAGGGGATTCCAGAGTCCCAGAGCAGAGCGAGGGGAAACCCAAATCCGGGAGCACAGACAGAGGAAACTTGAATCCTGGTGCAGTGTGAGGCGAAACCCCGAGCCCGGAGCAGAATGAAGGGAATCTGGAGGCCTGGAGCAGATTGAGGGGAAACCCGAGTCCTGGAGCAGAGCGTGGAGAAACCCAAGTCCCGGTGCAGAACGAGGGGAATCCCGAGTCCCGGAGAAGAGTGAGAGGAGGACGGGTCTCGGAACAGAGCGAAGGAAAGACTGAATCCCGGAGCAGTGCAAGAGGAAACCTGAATCCTGCTGCAGCGCGAGGGAAAACCCGAAACCCGGAGAAGAGTGAGGGAAAACATGAATCCCGGAGTAGTGCTAGTGAAATCCCAAGTCCATAGCGAGGGGAAACCCGAGTCCTGGACCAGAGCGAGGGGAAACCTGAGTCCCGGGAGCAGAGCAAGGGGAAACAAAAATCCCGGAGCAGAGTGAGGGGAAACCCGAGTCCCGGTGCAGAGCGAGGAGAATCTAGAATTCCGGTGCAGAGCGAGAGGAAATCCGAGTCGCAGAGCAGAGCGAGAGGAATCCCGAAACCCGGAGTAGTTCAAGTGGAATCCCAAATACCGGAGCAGTGCAAAGGGAATCCCGAATTCTGGGGAAGAGTGAGGGTAATTCCGATGCCCGGAGCAGAGCGAGGGGAAACCCAAATCCTGGAGCAGAGTGAGGGGAATCCCGAGTCCCGGTGCAAAACAAGGGGAAATCCGAGTCTCGGAGTACAACGAGGGGAAACCTGAGTCCTAGTCCAGAGTGAGGGGAATCCTGTGTCCCAGAGCTGAGCGAGGGAACCCCGGGTCTCGGAGCAATGCGAGGGAAAACTGAGTCCCGGTGCAGAGCGAGAGAAAATCCGAGTCTTGGTGCAGAGTGAGGGGAATTCCGAGGCCTGGAGCAGAGCGAGGGGAAACCCGAGTCCCGGTGCAGAGCGAAGGGAAACCTGAGGCCCGTAGCAGAGCGAGGGGAAACCCGAGTCCCGGAGCAGAGTGAGGGGAAATCCGAGTCCCGGAGCAGGGCGAGGGGAAACCTGAGTCCCGAAGCAGCACGAGTTGAAACCCGAGTGCAGAGTGAATGGAAAAATGAATTCCAGTGCAGGGAAAGGGGAAACCCGAGTCCCGGTGCAGAGCGAGCGGAAACCCGAGTCCTGGAGCAGAGCGAGGGGAAATTCAAGTCCCAGAGCACAGTGAGGGGAAACCTGAGTCCCGGATCAGAACGAGGCCAAATCCGAGTCCCGGAGCAGAGCGAGGGGAAACCCGAGTCCCGGAGCAGAGCGAGGGGAAACCCGAGTCCCGGTGCAGAGCTAGGGTAAAGCCAAGTCCCGGTGCAGAGCAGGGGGAAACCCGAGTCCTGGTGCAGAGCGAAGGGAAACCCGAGTCCCGGACCAGAGCGAGGGGAAACCCGGGTCTCGGAGCGATGCGCAGGAAAACCAAGATCCGGTGCAGAGCGAGAAGAAATCCGAGTCCTGCAGAACGAGGGGAAATGTGAGTCTTGGACAAGTGTGAGGGAAAACACAAATCCCGGAGTTGTGCAAGTGGAATTCCGAGTCCCGGAGTAGAGTGAGAGGACAACAGGGTCTCAGACAAGAGTGAAGGAAAGCCCGAATCCCGGAGCAATGCAAGGGAATCCCGAGTACCGGAGTATAGCGAGGGGTAACTCGAAACCAGGAGTAGTTCAAGTGGAATCACAAATCCCAGAGGAGTGCAAAGTGAATCCCAAATCCTGGGGAAGAGTGAGGGGAATTCTGATGCCCGGAGCAGAGCGAGGGGAAATCCGAGTCCCGTAGAAGAGCGAGGGGTAACCCAACTCCTGGAGAAGAGCGTGGGGAATCCCCAGTTCCAGATCAGAGTGAGGGGAAACCCCAGTACCAATGCAGAGTGAATGGAAAAATGAATTCAAGTGCAGGGAAAGGGGAAACCGGAGTCCCAGAGCAGAGTGAGGGGAAACCTGAGTTCCAGAGCAGAGTGAGGGGAAACCCGAGCCCCGGAGCATGGCGAGGGGAAACCCGAATCCCGGAGCAGAGCGAGAGGGAAACCCGACTCTCGGAGCAGAGCGAGGGGAAACCTGAATCCAGGTGCAGAGCGAGGGGAAATTCGAGTCCCAGAGCAGAGCGAGGGAAAACCCGAGTCCCGGATCAGAACGAGGGAAAACCCGAGTCCCGGAGCAGAGCGAGGGGAAACCCGAGTCCCGGTGCAGAGCGAGGGGAAACCCGAGTCCCGGTGCAGAGCGAGGGGAAACCCGAGTCCCGGTGCAGAGCGAGGGGAAACCCGAGTCCCGGTGCAGAGCGAGGGGAAACCCGAGTGCCGGAGAAGAGTGAGAGGAGGACGGGTCTCGGAACAGAGCGAAGGAAAGACTGAATCCCGGAGCAGTGCAAGAGGAAACCTGAATCCTGCTGCAGCGCGAGGGAAAACCCGAAACCCGGAGAAGAGCGAGGGAAAACATGAATCCCAGAGTAGTGCTAGTGAAATCCCAAGTCCATAGTGAGGGGAAACTCGAGTCCAGGACCAGAGCGAGGGGAAACCTGAGTCCCGGAGCAGAGCAAGGGGAAACAAAAATCCCGGAGCAGAGTGAGCGGAAACACGAGTCCCGGTGCAGAGCGAGGGGAATCTAGAATTCCGGCGCAGATCGAGGGGAAACCCGAGTCCCGGAGCAGAGTGAGGGGAAACCCGAGTCCCGGAGCAAAGCGAGGGGAAACACGAGTCCCAGAGCTGAACGAGGGAAACCCGGGTGTCGGAGCAATGCGAGGGAAAACCGAGATCCGTTGCAGAGCGAGAGGAAATCCGAGTCGCAGAGCAGAACGAGAGGAAACCCGAGTCCTGCAGAACGAGGGGAAATGCGAGTCTTGGACAAGTGTGAGGGAAAACACAAATCCCGGAGTAGTGCAAGTGGAATTCCGAGTCGCGGAGCAGAGCGATAAGACAACAGAGTCTCAGACAAGAGTGAAGGAAAGCCCGAATCCCGGAGCAATGCAAAGGAATCCCGCGTACCGGAGTATAGCGAGGGGTAACCCGAATCCCGGAGTAGAGCAAGTGGAATTCCGAATCCCGGAGCAGTGCGAGGGGAAACTCGAAACCTGGAGTAGTTCAAGTGGAATCCCAAATCCTGGAGCAGTGCAAAGGGAATCCCGAATTCCGGGGAAGAGTGAGGGGAATTCCGATGCCCGCAGCAAAGCGAGGGGAAACCTAAATCCTGGAGCAGAGTGAGGGGAATCCTGAGTCCCGGTGCAAAACAAGTGGAAATCCGAGTCTCGGAGTACAACGAGGGGAAATCTGAGTCCTAGTCCAGAGTGAGGGGAATCCTGTGTCCCAGAGCTGAGCGAGGGAACGCCGGGTCTCTGAGCAATGCGAGGGAAAACCGAGTCCCGGTGCAGAGCGAGAGAAAATTCGAGTCCCGGTGCAGAGCGAAGGGAAACCCGAGTCCCGGAGCAGAGCGAGGGGAAACCCAAGTCCTGGAGCAGAGCGAGGGGAAACCCGAGTCCAGGTGCAGAGCGAGGGGAAACCCGAGTCCGGGAGCAGAGCGAGGGGAAAACCCAAGTCCTGGAGCAGAGCGAGGGGAAACCCGAGTCCCGGAGAAGAGCGAGGGGCAACCCAACTCCTGGAGAAGAGTGAGAGAAATCCCCAGTTCCAGATCAGAGTGAGGGGAAACCCCAGTACCAATGCAGAGTGAATGGAAAAATGAATTCAAGTGCAGGGCAAGGGGAAACCAGAGTCCCAGAGCAGAGCGATTGGAAAACCGAAACCCGGAGAAAAGTGAGGGAAAACACGAATCCCGGAGTAGTGCAGTTGAAATCCAAAGTCCATAGCGAGGGGAAACTCGAGTCCTGGAGCAGAGCGACTGGAAACCCGAGTCCCGGTGCAGAGCGAAGGAAAACCCGAGTCCCGGAGCAGAGCGAGGGGAATCCTGAGTCCCGGATCAGAGCGTGGGGAAACCTGAATCCTGGTGCAGTGCGGATAGAGCAAGGGAAAAAAACAAATCAAGTGGAGTCCCAAGTCCATATCGAAGGGGAGTCCGAGAGCCGGAGCAGCGCGAGGGGAAACCCGATCCCAGAGCAGAGCGAGTGGAAACCCGAGTCCTGCAGAGCGAGTGGAAATTCGAGTCTGGGACAAGAGCGAGGGAAAACACAAATCCCGGAGTAGTGCAAATGGAATTCCGAGACCCGGAGCAGAGCAAGAGGAGAACAGAGTCTCAGACATGAGTGAAGGAAAGCCTGAATCCCGGAGCAGTGCAAGGGAATCCTGAGACCCGGAGCAGAGCAAGAGGAAATCCGAGTACTGGTGCAGAGTGAGGGGAAACCCGAGTCCCGGAGCAGAGCGAGGGGAAATCGGTGTCCCGGAGAAGGGCGAAGGGAATCCCGAGTCCCGATACGGAGCGAGGCCAATCTGGAATCCGGGAGCAGAGCAAGGGAAGACCTGAGACCCGGAGCTGTGCGATGGGAAACCCGAGTCCTGGTGCAGAGCGAGTGGAAACCCAAGTCCTGGAGCAGAGCAAGGGGAAACAAAAATCCCGGAGCAGAGTGAGCGGAAACACGAGTCCCGGTGCAGAGCGAGGGGAATCTAGAATTCCGGCGCAGATCGAGGGGAAACCCGAGTCCCGGAGCAGAGTGAGAGGAAACCCGAGTCCCGGAGCAAAGCGAGGGGAAACACGAGTCCCGGAGCTGAACGAGGGAAACCCGGGTGTCGGAGCAATGCGAGGGAAAACCGAGATCCGGTGCAGAGCGAGAGGAAATCCGAGTCACAGAGCAGAACGAGAGGAAACCCGAGTCCTGCAGAACGAGGGGAAATGCGAGTCTTGGACAAGTGTGAGGGAAAACACAAATCCCGGAGTAGTGCAAGTGGAATTCCGAGTCCCGGAGCAGAGCGAGAGGACAACAGAGTCTCAGACAAGAGTGAAGGAAAGCCCGAATCCCGGAGCAATGCAAAGGAATCCCGCGTACCGGAGTATAGCGAGGGGTAACCCGAATCCCGGAGTAGAGCAAGTGGAATTCCGAATCCCGGAGCAGTGCGAGGGGAAACTCGAAACCTGGAGTAGTTCAAGTGGAATCCCAAATCCTGGAGCAGTGCAAAGGGAATCCCGAATTCCGGGGAAGAGTGAGGGGAATTCCGATGCCCGGAGCAAAGCGAGGGGAAACCTAAATCCTGGAGCAGAGTGAGGGGAATCCTGAGTCCCGGTGCAAAACAAGTGGAAATCCGAGTCTCGGAGCATAACGAGGGGAAACCTGAGTCCTAGTCCAGAGTGAGGGGAATCCTGTGTCCCAGAGCTGAGCGAGGGAACGCCGGGTCTCGGAGCAATGCGAGGGAAAACCGAGTCCCGGTGCAGAGCGAGAGAAAATCCGAGTCCCGGTGCAGAGCGAAGGGAAACCCGAGTCCCGGAGCAGAGCGAGGGGAAACCCAAGTCCTGGAGCAGAGCGAGGGGAAACCCGAGTCCAGGTACAGTGCGAGGGGAAACTCGAAACCTGGAGTAGTTCAAGTGGAATCCCAAATCCTGGAGCAGTGCAAAGGGAATCCCGAATTCCGGGGAAGAGTGAGGGGAATTCCGATGCCCGCAGCAAAGCGAGGGGAAACCTAAATCCTGGAGCAGAGTGAGGGGAATCCTGAGTCCCGGTGCAAAACAAGTGGAAATCCGAGTCTCGGAGCATAACGAGGGGAAACCTGAGTCCTAGTCCAGAGTGAGGGGAATCCTGTGTCCCAGAGCTGAGCGAGGGAACGCCGGGTCTCGGAGCAATGCGAGGGAAAACCGAGTCCCGGTGCAGAGCGAGAGAAAATCCGAGTCCCGGTGCAGAGCGAAGGGAAACCCGAGTCCCGGAGCAGAGCGAGGGGAAACCCGAGTCCAGGTGCAGAGCGAGGGGAAACCCGAGTCCGGGAGCAGAGCGAGGGGAAAACCCAAGTCCTGGAGCAGAGCGAGGGGAAACCCGAGTCCCGGAGAAGAGCGAGGGGCAACCCAACTCCTGGAGAAGAGTGAGAGGAATCCCCAGTTCCAGATCAGAGTGAGGGGAAACCCCAGTACCAATGCAGAGTGAATGGAAAAATGAATTCCAGAGCAGGGCAAGGGGAAACCAGAGTCCCAGAGCAGAGCGAGTGGAAAACCGAAACCCGGAGAAAAGTGAGGGAAAACACGAATCCCGGAGTAGTGCACTTGAAATCCAAAGTCCATAGCGAGGGGAAACTCGAGTCCTGGAGCAGAGCGACTGGAAACCCGAGTCCCGGTGCAGAGCGAAGGAAAACCCGAGTCCCGGAGCAGAGCGAGGGGAATCCCGAGTCCAGGATCAGAGCGTGGGGAAACCTGAATCCTGGTGCAGCGCGGATAGAGCAAGGGAAAAAAACAAATCCTGGAGTAGTGCAAGTGGAGTCCCAAGTCCATATCGAAGGGGAGTCCGAGAGCCGGAGCAGAGCGAGGGGAAACCCGATCCCAGAGCAGAGCGAGTGGAAACCCGAGTCCTGCAGAGCGAGGGGAAATTCGAGTCTGGGACAAGAGCGAGGGAAAACACAAATCCCGGAGTAGTGCAAATGGAATTCCGAGACCCGGAGCAGAGCAAGAGGAGAACAGAGTCTCAGACATGAGTGAAGGAAAGCCTGAATCCCGGAGCAGTGCAAGGGAATCCTGAGACCCGGAGCAGAGCAAGAGGAAATCCGAGTACTGGTGCAGAGTGAGGGGAAACCCGAGTCCCGGAGCAGAGCGAGGGGAAATCGGTGTCCCGGAGAAGGGCGAAGGGAATCCCGAGTCCCGGTACGGAGCGAGGCCAATCCGGAATCCGGGAGCAGAGCAAGGGAAGACCTGAGACCCGGAGCTGTGCGATGGGAACCCCGAGTCCTGGTGCAGAGCGAGTGGAAACCCAAGTCCTGGAGCAGAGCGAGGGGAAACCCGAGACCCGGAGCAGAGCGAGTGGAAACCCGAGTCCCGGAGCAGAACGAAGGGAAACCCGAATCCCGAGTAGTGCAAGTGGAATCACAAATCCCGGAGCAGTGCACAGGGAATCTTGAATCCTGGAGAAGAGCGAGGGGAATCCCGAATCCCTGGGCAGAGCGAAGGAAAGTCCGAGTCCCGGACCAGAACGAGGGGAAACCTGAGTCCTAGTCCAGATTGAGGGAATCCTGTGTCCCAGAACTGAGCAAGCGAAACCCGAGTCTTGGAGCAATGCGAGGGAAAACCGAGTCCCGGTGCAGAGCAAGGGGAAATCCGGGTCCTGGATCAGAGCGTGGGGAAACCTGAATCCTGGTGCAGCGCGGATCGAGCAAGGGAAAACACAAATCCCGGAGTAGTGCAAGTGAAATCCCAAGTCCATAGCGAAGGGAAACCTGAGTCCCGGAGCTGCGCAAGGGGAAACCGGAGTCCCGGTGCAGAGCGAGGGGAAACTCGAGTCCCAGAGCAGAGCGAGGGGAAACCCGAGTCCCTGTGCAGAGCGAGGGGAATCCCGAGTCCCGGAGCAGAGCGAGGGGAATCCCGAGTCCCGGAGCAGAGCGATGGGAATCCCGAGTCCCTGATCAGAGCGAGGGGAATCCCGAGTACCAGAGTATAGTGAGGGGAAACCCGAATCCCGGTGCAGAGCGAGGGGAAACCCGAGTCCCGGATCAGAGCGAGGGGAATCCCGAGTACCAGAGTATAGTGAGGGGAAACCCGAATCCCGGTGCAGAGCGAGGGGAAACCCGAGTCCCGGATCAGAGCGATGGGAATCCCGAGTCCCTGATCAGAGCGAGGGGAATCCCGAGTACTGGAGTATAATGAGGGGAAACCCGAATCCCGGAGTAGTGCAAGTGGAATCACAAATCCCGGAGCAATGCACAGGGAATCTTGAATCCTGGAGAAGAGCGAGGGGAATTCCGAATCCCGGAGCAGAGCGAGGGGAAACCCGAAAACCGTAGTAGTGCAAGTGGAACCCCTAATCCCGGAGAAGTGCAAATGGAATCCCGAATCCCTGGGCAGAGCGAGGGAAAGTCCGAGTCCCGGACCAGAACCAGGGGAAACCTGAGTCCTAGTCCAGATTGAGGAGAATCCTGTGTCCCAGAGCTGAGCGAGCGAAACCCGAGTCTTGGAGCAATGCGAGGGAAAACCGAGTCCCGGTGCAGAGTGAGAGGAAATCCGGGTCCTGGATCAGAGTGTGGGGAAACCTGAATCCTGGTGCAGCGCGGATAGAGCAAGGGAAAACACGAATCCCGGAGTAGTGCAATTGAAATCCCAAGTCCATAGCGAGGGGAAACTCGAGTCCCGGAGCAGAGCAAGGGAAATCCCGAGTCCATGTGCAGATTGATGGAAAACCCGAGTCCATGTGCAGATTGATGGAAAACCCGAGTCCCGGAGCAGAGCGAGGGGAAACCCGAGTCCCGGAGCAGAGCGAGGGGAAACCCGAGTCCCGGAGAAGAGTGAGGGGAATCCCGAGTCCAAGAGCAGAGCGAGGGCAAGTCCGAGTCCCGGTGCAGAGTGATGGAAAACCCGAGTCCCGGAGCAGAGCGAGGGGAAACCCGAGTCCCGGAGCAGAGCGAGGGGAAACCCGAGTCCCGGAGAAGAGTGAGGGGAAACCCGAGTCCAGGAGCAGAGCGAGGGCAAGTCCAAGTCCCGGTGCAGAGTGAGGGGAAACCCGAGTCCCGGTGCAGAGTGAGGGGAAACCCAAGTCCCGGTGCAGAGTGAGGGGAAACCCGAGTCCCGGAGCAGAGCGAGGGGAATCCCGAGTCCCGGAGCAGAGCGAGGGGAATCCCGAGTCCCGGAGCAGAGCAAGGGGAAACCCGAGTCCCAGAGCAGAGCGAGTGGAAACCCAAGTCCTGCAGAGAGAGGGGAAATGCGAGTCTGGGACAAGAGCGAGGGAAAACACAAATCCCTCTGTAGTGCTAGTGGAATTCCGAGTACCACAGCAGAGCGAGATGAAATCCGAGTCCTGGTGCAGAGCGAGGGGAAACCCGTATCCTGGTGCAGAGCGAGGGGAAGCCCGTATCCTGGTGCAGAACGAGGGGAAACCCGAGTCCCGGAGCAGAGCGAGGGAAAACCCGAGTCCTGGTGCAGAGCGAGGGAAAACCCGAGTCCCGGTGCAGAGCGAGGGGAAACCCGAGTCCCGGAGCAGAGCGAGGGAAAACCCGAGTCCTGGTGCAGAGCGAGGGGAAACCCGAGTCCAGGTGCAGACCGAGGGCAAACCCGAGTCCAGCAGAGCGAGGGGAAATGCAAGTCTGGGACAAGAGTGAGGGAAAACACAAATCCGGGACTAGTGCAAGTGGAATTCCGAGACCCGGAGCAGAGCGAGAAGAGAACAGAGTCTCAGACATGAGTGAAGGAAAGCCCGAATCCCGGAGCAGTGCAAGGGAATCCTGAGATCCGGAGCAGAGCGAGAGGAAATCCGAGTACTGGTGCAGCGTGAGGGGAAACCCAAGTCCCGGAGCAGAGTGAGGGGAAACCCGAGTCCCGGAGCAGAGCGAGGGGAATCCCGAGTCCCGGATCAGAGCGATGGGAATCCCGAGTCCCTGATCAGGGCGAGGGGAATCCCGAGTACCAGAGTATAGTGAGGGGAAACCCGAATCCCGGTGCAGAGCGAGGGGAAACCCGAGTCCCGGATCAGAGCGAGGGGAATCCCGAGTACCAGAGTATAGTGAGGGGAAACCCGAATCCCGGTGCAGAGCGAGGGGAAACCCGAGTCCCGGATCAGAGCGATGGGAATCCCGAGTCCCTGATCAGAGCGAGGGGAATCCCGAGTACTGGAGTATAATGAGGGGAAACCCGAATCCCGGAGTAGTGCAAGTGGAATCACAAATCCCGGAGCAGTGCACAGGGAATCTTGAATCCTGCAGAAGAGCGAGGGGAATTCCGAATCCCGGAGCAGAGCGAGGGGAAACCCGAAAACCGTAGTAGTGCAAGTGGAACCCCTAATCCCGGAGAAGTGCAAATGGAATCCCGAATCCCTGGGCAGAGCGAGGGAAAGTCCGAGTCCCGGACCAGAACCAGGGGAAACCTGAGTCCTAGTCCAGATTGAGGAGAATCCTGTGTCCCAGAGCTGAGCGAGCGAAACCCGAGTCTTGGAGCAATGCGAGGGAAAACCGAGTCCCGGTGCAGAGTGAGAGGAAATCCGGGTCCTGGATCAGAGTGTGGGGAAACCTGAATCCTGGTGCAGCGCGGATAGAGCAAGGGAAAACACGAATCCCGGAGTAGTGCAATTGAAATCCCAAGTCCATAGCGAGGGGAAACTCGAGTCCCGGAGCAGAGCAAGGGAAATCCCGAGTCCATGTGCAGAGTGATGGAAAACCCGAGTCCTGGTGCAGAGCGAGGGAAAACCCGAGTCCCGGTGCAGAGCGAGGGGAAACCCGAGTCCCGGAGCAGAGCGAGGGGAAACCCGAGTCCCGGAGAAGAGTGAGGGGAATCCCGAGTCCAAGAGCAGAGCGAGGGCAAGTCCGAGTCCCGGTGCAGAGTGAGGGGAAACCCGAGTCCAGGAGCAGAGCGAGGGCAAGTCCGAGTCCCGGTGCAGAGTGAGGGGAAACCCGAGTCCAGGAGCAGAGCGAGGGCTAGTCCGAGTCCCGGTGCAGAGTGAGGGGAAACCCGAGTCCCGGTGCAGAGTGAGGGGAAACCCGAGTCCAGGAGCAGAGCGAGGGGAAACCCGAGTCCCGGAGAAGAGTGAGGGGAATCCCGAGTCCCGGAGAAGAGGAACGGGAAACCCGAGACCCGGAGAAGAGTGAGTGGAAACCCGAGTCCTGGTGCAGAGCAAGGGGAATCCCGAGTCCCGGATCAGAGTGTGGGGAAACCTGAATCCTGGTGCAGCGCGGATAGAGCAAGTGAAAACTCAAATCCTGGAGTAGTGCAAGTGGAATCCCAAGTCCATATCGAAGGGGAGTCCGAGGGCCGGAGCAGAGCAAGGGGAAACCCGAGTCCCAGAGCAGAGGGAGTGGAAACCCAAGTCCTGCAGAGCGAGGGGAAATGCGAGTCTGGGATAAGAGCGAGGGAAAACACAAATCCCTCTGTAGTGCAAGTGGAATTCCGAGTACCGCAGCAGAGCGAGAGGAAATCCGAGTCCTGGTGCAGAGCGAGGGGAAACCCGTATCCTGGGGCAGAACGAGGGGAAACCCGAGTCCCGGAGCAGAGCGAGGGGAAACCCGAGTCCCGGAGCAGAATGAGGGGAAACCCGAGTCCCGGAGCACGGCGAGGGGAAACCCGAGTCCTGGTGCAGAGCGAGGGGAAACTCGAGTCCAGGTGCAGAGCGAGGGGAATCCCGAGTCCCGGTGCAGAGCGAGGGGAAACCCGAGTCCAGGTGCAGAGCGAGGGGAAACCCGAGTCCCGGTGCAGAGTGAGGGGAAACCCGAGTCCCGGTGCAGAGCGAGGGGAAACCCGAGTCCCGGTGCAGAGCGAGGGCAAACCCGAGACCCGGAGCAGAGCGAGTGGAAACCCGAGTCCCGGAGCAGAACGAAGGGAAACCCGAATCCCGAGTAGTGCAAGTGGAATCACAAATCCCGGAGCAGTGCACAGGGAATCTTGAATCCTGGAGAAGAGCGAGGGGAATCCCGAATCCCTGGGCAGAGCGAAGGAAAGTCCGAGTCCCGGACCAGAACGAGGGGAAACCTGAGTCCTAGTCCAGATTGAGGGAATCCTGTGTCCCAGAACTGAGCAAGCGAAACCCGAGTCCTGGAGCAGAGCGTGGAGAAACCCAAGTCCCGGTGCAGAACGAGGGGAATCCCGAGTCCCGGAGAAGAGTGAGAGGAGGACGGGTCTCGGAACAGAGCGAAGGAAAGACTGAATCCCGGAGCAGTGCAAGAGGAAACCTGAATCCTGCTGCAGCGCGAGGGAAAACCCGAAACCCGGAGAAGAGTGAGGGAAAACATGAATCCCGGAGTAGTGCTAGTGAAATCCCAAGTCCATAGCGAGGGGAAACCCGAGTCCTGGACCAGAGCGAGGGGAAACCTGAGTCCCGGGAGCAGAGCAAGGGGAAACAAAAATCCCGGAGCAGAGTGAGGGGAAACCCGAGTCCCGGTGCAGAGCGAGGAGAATCTAGAATTCCGGTGCAGAGCGAGAGGAAATCCGAGTCGCAGAGCAGAGCGAGAGGAATCCCGAAACCCGGAGTAGTTCAAGTGGAATCCCAAATACCGGAGCAGTGCAAAGGGAATCCCGAATTCTGGGGAAGAGTGAGGGTAATTCCGATGCCCGGAGCAGAGCGAGGGGAAACCCAAATCCTGGAGCAGAGTGAGGGGAATCCCGAGTCCCGGTGCAAAACAAGGGGAAATCCGAGTCTCGGAGTACAACGAGGGGAAACCTGAGTCCTAGTCCAGAGTGAGGGGAATCCTGTGTCCCAGAGCTGAGCGAGGGAACCCCGGGTCTCGGAGCAATGCGAGGGAAAACTGAGTCCCGGTGCAGAGCGAGAGAAAATCCGAGTCTCGGTGCAGAGTGAGGGGAATTCCGAGGCCTGGAGCAGAGCGAGGGGAAACCCGAGTCCCGGTGCAGAGCGAAGGGAAACCTGAGGCCCGTAGCAGAGCGAGGGGAAACCCGAGTCCCGGAGCAGAGTGAGGGGAAATCCGAGTCCCGGAGCAGGGCGAGGGGAAACCTGAGTCCCGAAGCAGCACGAGTTGAAACCCGAGTGCAGAGTGAATGGAAAAATGAATTCCAGTGCAGGGAAAGGGGAAACCCGAGTCCCGGTGCAGAGCGAGCGGAAACCCGAGTCCTGGAGCAGAGCGAGGGGAAATTCAAGTCCCAGAGCACAGTGAGGGGAAACCTGAGTCCCGGATCAGAACGAGGCCAAATCCGAGTCCCGGAGCAGAGCGAGGGGAAACCCGAGTCCCGGAGCAGAGCGAGGGGAAACCCGAGTCCCGGTGCAGAGCTAGGGTAAAGCCAAGTCCCGGTGCAGAGCAGGGGGAAACCCGAGTCCTGGTGCAGAGCGAAGGGAAACCCGAGTCCCGGACCAGAGCGAGGGGAAACCCGGGTCTCGGAGCGATGCGCAGGAAAACCAAGATCCGGTGCAGAGCGAGAAGAAATCCGAGTCCTGCAGAACGAGGGGAAATGTGAGTCTTGGACAAGTGTGAGGGAAAACACAAATCCCGGAGTTGTGCAAGTGGAATTCCGAGTCCCGGAGTAGAGTGAGAGGACAACAGGGTCTCAGACAAGAGTGAAGGAAAGCCCGAATCCCGGAGCAATGCAAGGGAATCCCGAGTACCGGAGTATAGCGAGGGGTAACTCGAAACCAGGAGTAGTTCAAGTGGAATCACAAATCCCAGAGGAGTGCAAAGTGAATCCCAAATCCTGGGGAAGAGTGAGGGGAATTCTGATGCCCGGAGCAGAGCGAGGGGAAATCCGAGTCCCGTAGAAGAGCGAGGGGTAACCCAACTCCTGGAGAAGAGCGTGGGGAATCCCCAGTTCCAGATCAGAGTGAGGGGAAACCCCAGTACCAATGCAGAGTGAATGGAAAAATGAATTCAAGTGCAGGGAAAGGGGAAACCGGAGTCCCAGAGCAGAGTGAGGGGAAACCTGAGTTCCAGAGCAGAGTGAGGGGAAACCCGAGCCCCGGAGCATGGCGAGGGGAAACCCGAATCCCGGAGCAGAGCGAGAGGGAAACCCGACTCTCGGAGCAGAGCGAGGGGAAACCTGAATCCAGGTGCAGAGCGAGGGGAAATTCGAGTCCCAGAGCACAGTGAGGGAAAACCCGAGTCCCGGATCAGAGCGAGGGGAAACCCGAGTCCCGGTGCAGAGCGAGGGGAAACCCGAGTCCCGGTGCAGAGCGAGGGGAAACCCGAGTCCCGGTGCAGAGCGAGGGGAAACCCGAGTCCCGGTGCAGAGCGAGGGGAAACCCGAGTCCCGGAGAAGAGTGAGAGGAGGACGGGTCTCGGAACAGAGCGAAGGAAAGACTGAATCCCGGAGCAGTGCAAGAGGAAACCTGAATCCTGCTGCAGCGCGAGGGAAAACCCGAAACCCGGAGAAGAGCGAGGGAAAACATGAATCCCAGAGTAGTGCTAGTGAAATCCCAAGTCCATAGTGAGGGGAAACTCGAGTCCAGGACCAGAGCGAGGGGAAACCTGAGTCCCGGAGCAGAGCAAGGGGAAACAAAAATCCCGGAGCAGAGTGAGCGGAAACACGAGTCCCGGTGCAGAGCGAGGGGAATCTAGAATTCCGGCGCAGATCGAGGGGAAACCCGAGTCCCGGAGCAGAGTGAGGGGAAACCCGAGTCCCGGAGCAAAGCGAGGGGAAACACGAGTCCCAGAGCTGAACGAGGGAAACCCGGGTGTCGGAGCAATGCGAGGGAAAACCGAGATCCGTTGCAGAGCGAGAGGAAATCCGAGTCGCAGAGCAGAACGAGAGGAAACCCGAGTCCTGCAGAACGAGGGGAAATGCGAGTCTTGGACAAGTGTGAGGGAAAACACAAATCCCGGAGTAGTGCAAGTGGAATTCCGAGTCGCGGAGCAGAGCGATAAGACAACAGAGTCTCAGACAAGAGTGAAGGAAAGCCCGAATCCCGGAGCAATGCAAAGGAATCCCGCGTACCGGAGTATAGCGAGGGGTAACCCGAATCCCGGAGTAGAGCAAGTGGAATTCCGAATCCCGGAGCAGTGCGAGGGGA
Organism: Chiloscyllium plagiosum; assembly: GCF_037043375.1. Taxonomy (NCBI): domain Eukaryota; kingdom Metazoa; phylum Chordata; class Chondrichthyes; order Orectolobiformes; family Hemiscylliidae; genus Chiloscyllium; species Chiloscyllium plagiosum. The sequence goes on from NW_028270140.1 coordinate 89,545,451, forward strand.
AACTCGAAACCTGGAGTAGTTCAAGTGGAATCCCAAATCCTGGAGCAGTGCAAAGGGAATCCCGAATTCCGGGGAAGAGTGAGGGGAATTCCGATGCCCGCAGCAAAGCGAGGGGAAACCTAAATCCTGGAGCAGAGTGAGGGGAATCCTGAGTCCCGGTGCAAAACAAGTGGAAATCCGAGTCTCGGAGTACAACGAGGGGAAATCTGAGTCCTAGTCCAGAGTGAGGGGAATCCTGTGTCCCAGAGCTGAGCGAGGGAACGCCGGGTCTCTGAGCAATGCGAGGGAAAACCGAGTCCCGGTGCAGAGCGAGAGAAAATTCGAGTCCCGGTGCAGAGCGAAGGGAAACCCGAGTCCCGGAGCAGAGCGAGGGGAAACCCAAGTCCTGGAGCAGAGCGAGGGGAAACCCGAGTCCAGGTGCAGAGCGAGGGGAAACCCGAGTCCGGGAGCAGAGCGAGGGGAAAACCCAAGTCCTGGAGCAGAGCGAGGGGAAACCCGAGTCCCGGAGAAGAGCGAGGGGCAACCCAACTCCTGGAGAAGAGTGAGAGAAATCCCCAGTTCCAGATCAGAGTGAGGGGAAACCCCAGTACCAATGCAGAGTGAATGGAAAAATGAATTCAAGTGCAGGGCAAGGGGAAACCAGAGTCCCAGAGCAGAGCGATTGGAAAACCGAAACCCGGAGAAAAGTGAGGGAAAACACGAATCCCGGAGTAGTGCAGTTGAAATCCAAAGTCCATAGCGAGGGGAAACTCGAGTCCTGGAGCAGAGCGACTGGAAACCCGAGTCCCGGTGCAGAGCGAAGGAAAACCCGAGTCCCGGAGCAGAGCGAGGGGAATCCTGAGTCCCGGATCAGAGCGTGGGGAAACCTGAATCCTGGTGCAGTGCGGATAGAGCAAGGGAAAAAAACAAATCAAGTGGAGTCCCAAGTCCATATCGAAGGGGAGTCCGAGAGCCGGAGCAGCGCGAGGGGAAACCCGATCCCAGAGCAGAGCGAGTGGAAACCCGAGTCCTGCAGAGCGAGTGGAAATTCGAGTCTGGGACAAGAGCGAGGGAAAACACAAATCCCGGAGTAGTGCAAATGGAATTCCGAGACCCGGAGCAGAGCAAGAGGAGAACAGAGTCTCAGACATGAGTGAAGGAAAGCCTGAATCCCGGAGCAGTGCAAGGGAATCCTGAGACCCGGAGCAGAGCAAGAGGAAATCCGAGTACTGGTGCAGAGTGAGGGGAAACCCGAGTCCCGGAGCAGAGCGAGGGGAAATCGGTGTCCCGGAGAAGGGCGAAGGGAATCCCGAGTCCCGATACGGAGCGAGGCCAATCTGGAATCCGGGAGCAGAGCAAGGGAAGACCTGAGACCCGGAGCTGTGCGATGGGAAACCCGAGTCCTGGTGCAGAGCGAGTGGAAACCCAAGTCCTGGAGCAGAGCAAGGGGAAACAAAAATCCCGGAGCAGAGTGAGCGGAAACACGAGTCCCGGTGCAGAGCGAGGGGAATCTAGAATTCCGGCGCAGATCGAGGGGAAACCCGAGTCCCGGAGCAGAGTGAGAGGAAACCCGAGTCCCGGAGCAAAGCGAGGGGAAACACGAGTCCCGGAGCTGAACGAGGGAAACCCGGGTGTCGGAGCAATGCGAGGGAAAACCGAGATCCGGTGCAGAGCGAGAGGAAATCCGAGTCACAGAGCAGAACGAGAGGAAACCCGAGTCCTGCAGAACGAGGGGAAATGCGAGTCTTGGACAAGTGTGAGGGAAAACACAAATCCCGGAGTAGTGCAAGTGGAATTCCGAGTCCCGGAGCAGAGCGAGAGGACAACAGAGTCTCAGACAAGAGTGAAGGAAAGCCCGAATCCCGGAGCAATGCAAAGGAATCCCGCGTACCGGAGTATAGCGAGGGGTAACCCGAATCCCGGAGTAGAGCAAGTGGAATTCCGAATCCCGGAGCAGTGCGAGGGGAAACTCGAAACCTGGAGTAGTTCAAGTGGAATCCCAAATCCTGGAGCAGTGCAAAGGGAATCCCGAATTCCGGGGAAGAGTGAGGGGAATTCCGATGCCCGGAGCAAAGCGAGGGGAAACCTAAATCCTGGAGCAGAGTGAGGGGAATCCTGAGTCCCGGTGCAAAACAAGTGGAAATCCGAGTCTCGGAGCATAACGAGGGGAAACCTGAGTCCTAGTCCAGAGTGAGGGGAATCCTGTGTCCCAGAGCTGAGCGAGGGAACGCCGGGTCTCGGAGCAATGCGAGGGAAAACCGAGTCCCGGTGCAGAGCGAGAGAAAATCCGAGTCCCGGTGCAGAGCGAAGGGAAACCCGAGTCCCGGAGCAGAGCGAGGGGAAACCCAAGTCCTGGAGCAGAGCGAGGGGAAACCCGAGTCCAGGTACAGTGCGAGGGGAAACTCGAAACCTGGAGTAGTTCAAGTGGAATCCCAAATCCTGGAGCAGTGCAAAGGGAATCCCGAATTCCGGGGAAGAGTGAGGGGAATTCCGATGCCCGCAGCAAAGCGAGGGGAAACCTAAATCCTGGAGCAGAGTGAGGGGAATCCTGAGTCCCGGTGCAAAACAAGTGGAAATCCGAGTCTCGGAGCATAACGAGGGGAAACCTGAGTCCTAGTCCAGAGTGAGGGGAATCCTGTGTCCCAGAGCTGAGCGAGGGAACGCCGGGTCTCGGAGCAATGCGAGGGAAAACCGAGTCCCGGTGCAGAGCGAGAGAAAATCCGAGTCCCGGTGCAGAGCGAAGGGAAACCCGAGTCCCGGAGCAGAGCGAGGGGAAACCCGAGTCCAGGTGCAGAGCGAGGGGAAACCCGAGTCCGGGAGCAGAGCGAGGGGAAAACCCAAGTCCTGGAGCAGAGCGAGGGGAAACCCGAGTCCCGGAGAAGAGCGAGGGGCAACCCAACTCCTGGAGAAGAGTGAGAGGAATCCCCAGTTCCAGATCAGAGTGAGGGGAAACCCCAGTACCAATGCAGAGTGAATGGAAAAATGAATTCCAGAGCAGGGCAAGGGGAAACCAGAGTCCCAGAGCAGAGCGAGTGGAAAACCGAAACCCGGAGAAAAGTGAGGGAAAACACGAATCCCGGAGTAGTGCACTTGAAATCCAAAGTCCATAGCGAGGGGAAACTCGAGTCCTGGAGCAGAGCGACTGGAAACCCGAGTCCCGGTGCAGAGCGAAGGAAAACCCGAGTCCCGGAGCAGAGCGAGGGGAATCCCGAGTCCAGGATCAGAGCGTGGGGAAACCTGAATCCTGGTGCAGCGCGGATAGAGCAAGGGAAAAAAACAAATCCTGGAGTAGTGCAAGTGGAGTCCCAAGTCCATATCGAAGGGGAGTCCGAGAGCCGGAGCAGAGCGAGGGGAAACCCGATCCCAGAGCAGAGCGAGTGGAAACCCGAGTCCTGCAGAGCGAGGGGAAATTCGAGTCTGGGACAAGAGCGAGGGAAAACACAAATCCCGGAGTAGTGCAAATGGAATTCCGAGACCCGGAGCAGAGCAAGAGGAGAACAGAGTCTCAGACATGAGTGAAGGAAAGCCTGAATCCCGGAGCAGTGCAAGGGAATCCTGAGACCCGGAGCAGAGCAAGAGGAAATCCGAGTACTGGTGCAGAGTGAGGGGAAACCCGAGTCCCGGAGCAGAGCGAGGGGAAATCGGTGTCCCGGAGAAGGGCGAAGGGAATCCCGAGTCCCGGTACGGAGCGAGGGCAATCCGGAATCCGGGAGCAGAGCAAGGGAAGACCTGAGACCCGGAGCTGTGCGATGGGAACCCCGAGTCCTGGTGCAGAGCGAGTGGAAACCCAAGTCCTGGAGCAGAGCGAGGGGAAACCCGAGACCCGGAGCAGAGCGAGTGGAAACCCGAGTCCCGGAGCAGAACGAAGGGAAACCCGAATCCCGAGTAGTGCAAGTGGAATCACAAATCCCGGAGCAGTGCACAGGGAATCTTGAATCCTGGAGAAGAGCGAGGGGAATCCCGAATCCCTGGGCAGAGCGAAGGAAAGTCCGAGTCCCGGACCAGAACGAGGGGAAACCTGAGTCCTAGTCCAGATTGAGGGAATCCTGTGTCCCAGAACTGAGCAAGCGAAACCCGAGTCTTGGAGCAATGCGAGGGAAAACCGAGTCCCGGTGCAGAGCAAGGGGAAATCCGGGTCCTGGATCAGAGCGTGGGGAAACCTGAATCCTGGTGCAGCGCGGATCGAGCAAGGGAAAACACAAATCCCGGAGTAGTGCAAGTGAAATCCCAAGTCCATAGCGAAGGGAAACCTGAGTCCCGGAGCTGCGCAAGGGGAAACCGGAGTCCCGGTGCAGAGCGAGGGGAAACTCGAGTCCCAGAGCAGAGCGAGGGGAAACCCGAGTCCCTGTGCAGAGCGAGGGGAATCCCGAGTCCCGGAGCAGAGCGAGGGGAATCCCGAGTCCCGGAGCAGAGCGATGGGAATCCCGAGTCCCTGATCAGAGCGAGGGGAATCCCGAGTACCAGAGTATAGTGAGGGGAAACCCGAATCCCGGTGCAGAGCGAGGGGAAACCCGAGTCCCGGATCAGAGCGAGGGGAATCCCGAGTACCAGAGTATAGTGAGGGGAAACCCGAATCCCGGTGCAGAGCGAGGGGAAACCCGAGTCCCGGATCAGAGCGATGGGAATCCCGAGTCCCTGATCAGAGCGAGGGGAATCCCGAGTACTGGAGTATAATGAGGGGAAACCCGAATCCCGGAGTAGTGCAAGTGGAATCACAAATCCCGGAGCAGTGCACAGGGAATCTTGAATCCTGGAGAAGAGCGAGGGGAATTCCGAATCCCGGAGCAGAGCGAGGGGAAACCCGAAAACCGTAGTAGTGCAAGTGGAACCCCTAATCCCGGAGAAGTGCAAATGGAATCCCGAATCCCTGGGCAGAGCGAGGGAAAGTCCGAGTCCCGGACCAGAACCAGGGGAAACCTGAGTCCTAGTCCAGATTGAGGAGAATCCTGTGTCCCAGAGCTGAGCGAGCGAAACCCGAGTCTTGGAGCAATGCGAGGGAAAACCGAGTCCCGGTGCAGAGTGAGAGGAAATCCGGGTCCTGGATCAGAGTGTGGGGAAACCTGAATCCTGGTGCAGCGCGGATAGAGCAAGGGAAAACACGAATCCCGGAGTAGTGCAATTGAAATCCCAAGTCCATAGCGAGGGGAAACTCGAGTCCCGGAGCAGAGCAAGGGAAATCCCGAGTCCATGTGCAGATTGATGGAAAACCCGAGTCCATGTGCAGATTGATGGAAAACCCGAGTCCCGGAGCAGAGCGAGGGGAAACCCGAGTCCCGGAGCAGAGCGAGGGGAAACCCGAGTCCCGGAGAAGAGTGAGGGGAATCCCGAGTCCAAGAGCAGAGCGAGGGCAAGTCCGAGTCCCGGTGCAGAGTGATGGAAAACCCGAGTCCCGGAGCAGAGCGAGGGGAAACCCGAGTCCCGGAGCAGAGCGAGGGGAAACCCGAGTCCCGGAGAAGAGTGAGGGGAAACCCGAGTCCAGGAGCAGAGCGAGGGCAAGTCCAAGTCCCGGTGCAGAGTGAGGGGAAACCCGAGTCCCGGTGCAGAGTGAGGGGAAACCCAAGTCCCGGTGCAGAGTGAGGGGAAACCCGAGTCCCGGAGCAGAGCGAGGGGAATCCCGAGTCCCGGAGCAGAGCGAGGGGAATCCCGAGTCCCGGAGCAGAGCAAGGGGAAACCCGAGTCCCAGAGCAGAGCGAGTGGAAACCCAAGTCCTGCAGAGAGAGGGGAAATGCGAGTCTGGGACAAGAGCGAGGGAAAACACAAATCCCTCTGTAGTGCTAGTGGAATTCCGAGTACCACAGCAGAGCGAGATGAAATCCGAGTCCTGGTGCAGAGCGAGGGGAAACCCGTATCCTGGTGCAGAGCGAGGGGAAGCCCGTATCCTGGTGCAGAACGAGGGGAAACCCGAGTCCCGGAGCAGAGCGAGGGAAAACCCGAGTCCTGGTGCAGAGCGAGGGAAAACCCGAGTCCCGGTGCAGAGCGAGGGGAAACCCGAGTCCCGGAGCAGAGCGAGGGAAAACCCGAGTCCTGGTGCAGAGCGAGGGGAAACCCGAGTCCAGGTGCAGACCGAGGGCAAACCCGAGTCCAGCAGAGCGAGGGGAAATGCAAGTCTGGGACAAGAGTGAGGGAAAACACAAATCCGGGACTAGTGCAAGTGGAATTCCGAGACCCGGAGCAGAGCGAGAAGAGAACAGAGTCTCAGACATGAGTGAAGGAAAGCCCGAATCCCGGAGCAGTGCAAGGGAATCCTGAGATCCGGAGCAGAGCGAGAGGAAATCCGAGTACTGGTGCAGCGTGAGGGGAAACCCAAGTCCCGGAGCAGAGTGAGGGGAAACCCGAGTCCCGGAGCAGAGCGAGGGGAATCCCGAGTCCCGGATCAGAGCGATGGGAATCCCGAGTCCCTGATCAGAGCGAGGGGAATCCCGAGTACCAGAGTATAGTGAGGGGAAACCCGAATCCCGGTGCAGAGCGAGGGGAAACCCGAGTCCCGGATCAGAGCGAGGGGAATCCCGAGTACCAGAGTATAGTGAGGGGAAACCCGAATCCCGGTGCAGAGCGAGGGGAAACCCGAGTCCCGGATCAGAGCGATGGGAATCCCGAGTCCCTGATCAGAGCGAGGGGAATCCCGAGTACTGGAGTATAATGAGGGGAAACCCGAATCCCGGAGTAGTGCAAGTGGAATCACAAATCCCGGAGCAGTGCACAGGGAATCTTGAATCCTGCAGAAGAGCGAGGGGAATTCCGAATCCCGGAGCAGAGCGAGGGGAAACCCGAAAACCGTAGTAGTGCAAGTGGAACCCCTAATCCCGGAGAAGTGCAAATGGAATCCCGAATCCCTGGGCAGAGCGAGGGAAAGTCCGAGTCCCGGACCAGAACCAGGGGAAACCTGAGTCCTAGTCCAGATTGAGGAGAATCCTGTGTCCCAGAGCTGAGCGAGCGAAACCCGAGTCTTGGAGCAATGCGAGGGAAAACCGAGTCCCGGTGCAGAGTGAGAGGAAATCCGGGTCCTGGATCAGAGTGTGGGGAAACCTGAATCCTGGTGCAGCGCGGATAGAGCAAGGGAAAACACGAATCCCGGAGTAGTGCAATTGAAATCCCAAGTCCATAGCGAGGGGAAACTCGAGTCCCGGAGCAGAGCAAGGGAAATCCCGAGTCCATGTGCAGAGTGATGGAAAACCCGAGTCCTGGTGCAGAGCGAGGGAAAACCCGAGTCCCGGTGCAGAGCGAGGGGAAACCCGAGTCCCGGAGCAGAGCGAGGGGAAACCCGAGTCCCGGAGAAGAGTGAGGGGAATCCCGAGTCCAAGAGCAGAGCGAGGGCAAGTCCGAGTCCCGGTGCAGAGTGAGGGGAAACCCGAGTCCAGGAGCAGAGCGAGGGCAAGTCCGAGTCCCGGTGCAGAGTGAGGGGAAACCCGAGTCCAGGAGCAGAGCGAGGGCTAGTCCGAGTCCCGGTGCAGAGTGAGGGGAAACCCGAGTCCCGGTGCAGAGTGAGGGGAAACCCGAGTCCAGGAGCAGAGCGAGGGGAAACCCGAGTCCCGGAGAAGAGTGAGGGGAATCCCGAGTCCCGGAGAAGAGGAACGGGAAACCCGAGACCCGGAGAAGAGTGAGTGGAAACCCGAGTCCTGGTGCAGAGCAAGGGGAATCCCGAGTCCCGGATCAGAGTGTGGGGAAACCTGAATCCTGGTGCAGCGCGGATAGAGCAAGTGAAAACTCAAATCCTGGAGTAGTGCAAGTGGAATCCCAAGTCCATATCGAAGGGGAGTCCGAGGGCCGGAGCAGAGCAAGGGGAAACCCGAGTCCCAGAGCAGAGGGAGTGGAAACCCAAGTCCTGCAGAGCGAGGGGAAATGCGAGTCTGGGATAAGAGCGAGGGAAAACACAAATCCCTCTGTAGTGCAAGTGGAATTCCGAGTACCGCAGCAGAGCGAGAGGAAATCCGAGTCCTGGTGCAGAGCGAGGGGAAACCCGTATCCTGGGGCAGAACGAGGGGAAACCCGAGTCCCGGAGCAGAGCGAGGGGAAACCCGAGTCCCGGAGCAGAATGAGGGGAAACCCGAGTCCCGGAGCACGGCGAGGGGAAACCCGAGTCCTGGTGCAGAGCGAGGGGAAACTCGAGTCCAGGTGCAGAGCGAGGGGAATCCCGAGTCCCGGTGCAGAGCGAGGGGAAACCCGAGTCCAGGTGCAGAGCGAGGGGAAACCCGAGTCCCGGTGCAGAGTGAGGGGAAACCCGAGTCCCGGTGCAGAGCGAGGGGAAACCCGAGTCCCGGTGCAGAGCGAGGGCAAACCCGAGACCCGGAGCAGAGCGAGTGGAAACCCGAGTCCCGGAGCAGAACGAAGGGAAACCCGAATCCCGAGTAGTGCAAGTGGAATCACAAATCCCGGAGCAGTGCACAGGGAATCTTGAATCCTGGAGAAGAGCGAGGGGAATCCCGAATCCCTGGGCAGAGCGAAGGAAAGTCCGAGTCCCGGACCAGAACGAGGGGAAACCTGAGTCCTAGTCCAGATTGAGGGAATCCTGTGTCCCAGAACTGAGCAAGCGAAACCCGAGTCTTGGAGCAATGCGAGGGAAAACCGAGTCCCGGTGCAGAGCAAGGGGAAATCCGGGTCCTGGATCAGAGCGTGGGGAAACCTGAATCCTGGTGCAGCGCGGATCGAGCAAGGGAAAACACAAATCCCGGAGTAGTGCAAGTGAAATCCCAAGTCCATAGCGAAGGGAAACCTGAGTCCCGGAGCTGCGCAAGGGGAAACCGGAGTCCCGGTGCAGAGCGAGGGGAAACTCGAGTCCCAGAGCAGAGCGAGGGGAAACCCGAGTCCCTGTGCAGAGCGAGGGGAATCCCGAGTCCCGGAGCAGAGCGAGGGGAATCCCGAGTCCCGGAGCAGAGCGATGGGAATCCCGAGTCCCTGATCAGAGCGAGGGGAATCCCGAGTACCAGAGTATAGTGAGGGGAAACCCGAATCCCGGTGCAGAGCGAGGGGAAACCCGAGTCCCGGATCAGAGCGAGGGGAATCCCGAGTACCAGAGTATAGTGAGGGGAAACCCGAATCCCGGTGCAGAGCGAGGGGAAACCCGAGTCCCGGATCAGAGCGATGGGAATCCCGAGTCCCTGATCAGAGCGAGGGGAATCCCGAGTACTGGAGTATAATGAGGGGAAACCCGAATCCCGGAGTAGTGCAAGTGGAATCACAAATCCCGGAGCAGTGCACAGGGAATCTTGAATCCTGGAGAAGAGCGAGGGGAATTCCGAATCCCGGAGCAGAGCGAGGGGAAACCCGAAAACCGTAGTAGTGCAAGTGGAACCCCTAATCCCGGAGAAGTGCAAATGGAATCCCGAATCCCTGGGCAGAGCGAGGGAAAGTCCGAGTCCCGGACCAGAACCAGGGGAAACCTGAGTCCTAGTCCAGATTGAGGAGAATCCTGTGTCCCAGAGCTGAGCGAGCGAAACCCGAGTCTTGGAGCAATGCGAGGGAAAACCGAGTCCCGGTGCAGAGTGAGAGGAAATCCGGGTCCTGGATCAGAGTGTGGGGAAACCTGAATCCTGGTGCAGCGCGGATAGAGCAAGGGAAAACACGAATCCCGGAGTAGTGCAATTGAAATCCCAAGTCCATAGCGAGGGGAAACTCGAGTCCCGGAGCAGAGCAAGGGAAATCCCGAGTCCATGTGCAGATTGATGGAAAACCCGAGTCCATGTGCAGATTGATGGAAAACCCGAGTCCCGGAGCAGAGCGAGGGGAAACCCGAGTCCCGGAGCAGAGCGAGGGGAAACCCGAGTCCCGGAGAAGAGTGAGGGGAATCCCGAGTCCAAGAGCAGAGCGAGGGCAAGTCCGAGTCCCGGTGCAGAGTGATGGAAAACCCGAGTCCCGGAGCAGAGCGAGGGGAAACCCGAGTCCCGGAGCAGAGCGAGGGGAAACCCGAGTCCCGGAGAAGAGTGAGGGGAAACCCGAGTCCAGGAGCAGAGCGAGGGCAAGTCCAAGTCCCGGTGCAGAGTGAGGGGAAACCCGAGTCCCGGTGCAGAGTGAGGGGAAACCCAAGTCCCGGTGCAGAGTGAGGGGAAACCCGAGTCCCGGAGCAGAGCGAGGGGAATCCCGAGTCCTGGAGCAGAGCGAGGGGAATCCCGAGTCCCGGAGCAGAGCAAGGGGAAACCCGAGTCCCAGAGCAGAGCGAGTGGAAACCCAAGTCCTGCAGAGAGAGGGGAAATGCGAGTCTGGGACAAGAGCGAGGGAAAACACAAATCCCTCTGTAGTGCTAGTGGAATTCCGAGTACCACAGCAGAGCGAGATGAAATCCGAGTCCTGGTGCAGAGCGAGGGGAAACCCGTATCCTGGTGCAGAGCGAGGGGAAGCCCGTATCCTGGTGCAGAACGAGGGGAAACCCGAGTCCCGGAGCAGAGCGAGGGAAAACCCGAGTCCTGGTGCAGAGCGAGGGAAAACCCGAGTCCCGGTGCAGAGCGAGGGGAAACCCGAGTCCCGGAGCAGAGCGAGGGAAAACCCGAGTCCTGGTGCAGAGCGAGGGGAAACCCGAGTCCAGGTGCAGACCGAGGGCAAACCCGAGTCCAGCAGAGCGAGGGGAAATGCAAGTCTGGGACAAGAGTGAGGGAAAACACAAATCCGGGACTAGTGCAAGTGGAATTCCGAGACCCGGAGCAGAGCGAGAAGAGAACAGAGTCTCAGACATGAGTGAAGGAAAGCCCGAATCCCGGAGCAGTGCAAGGGAATCCTGAGATCCGGAGCAGAGCGAGAGGAAATCCGAGTACTGGTGCAGCGTGAGGGGAAACCCAAGTCCCGGAGCAGAGTGAGGGGAAACCCGAGTCCCGGAGCAGAGCGAGGGGAATCCCGAGTCCCGGATCAGAGCGATGGGAATCCCGAGTCCCTGATCAGAGCGAGGGGAATCCCGAGTACCAGAGTATAGTGAGGGGAAACCCGAATCCCGGTGCAGAGCGAGGGGAAACCCGAGTCCCGGATCAGAGCGAGGGGAATCCCGAGTACCAGAGTATAGTGAGGGGAAACCCGAATCCCGGTGCAGAGCGAGGGGAAACCCGAGTCCCGGATCAGAGCGATGGGAATCCCGAGTCCCTGATCAGAGCGAGGGGAATCCCGAGTACTGGAGTATAATGAGGGGAAACCCGAATCCCGGAGTAGTGCAAGTGGAATCACAAATCCCGGAGCAGTGCACAGGGAATCTTGAATCCTGGAGAAGAGCGAGGGGAATTCCGAATCCCGGAGCAGAGCGAGGGGAAACCCGAAAACCGTAGTAGTGCAAGTGGAACCCCTAATCCCGGAGAAGTGCAAATGGAATCCCGAATCCCTGGGCAGAGCGAGGGAAAGTCCGAGTCCCGGACCAGAACCAGGGGAAACCTGAGTCCTAGTCCAGATTGAGGAGAATCCTGTGTCCCAGAGCTGAGCGAGCGAAACCCGAGTCTTGGAGCAATGCGAGGGAAAACCGAGTCCCGGTGCAGAGTGAGAGGAAATCCGGGTCCTGGATCAGAGTGTGGGGAAACCTGAATCCTGGTGCAGCGCGGATAGAGCAAGGGAAAACACGAATCCCGGAGTAGTGCAATTGAAATCCCAAGTCCATAGCGAGGGGAAACTCGAGTCCCGGAGCAGAGCAAGGGAAATCCCGAGTCCATGTGCAGATTGATGGAAAACCCGAGTCCATGTGCAGATTGATGGAAAACCCGAGTCCCGGAGCAGAGCGAGGGGAAACCCGAGTCCCGGAGCAGAGCGAGGGGAAACCCGAGTCCCGGATCAGAGCGAGGGGAATCCCGAGTACCAGAGTATAGTGAGGGGAAACCCGAATCCCGGTGCAGAGCGAGGGGAAACCCGAGTCCCGGATCAGAGCGATGGGAATCCCGAGTCCCTGATCAGAGCGAGGGGAATCCCGAGTACTGGAGTATAATGAGGGGAAACCCGAATCCCGGAGTAGTGCAAGTGGAATCACAAATCCCGGAGCAGTGCACAGGGAATCTTGAATCCTGCAGAAGAGCGAGGGGAATTCCGAATCCCGGAGCAGAGCGAGGGGAAACCCGAAAACCGTAGTAGTGCAAGTGGAACCCCTAATCCCGGAGAAGTGCAAATGGAATCCCGAATCCCTGGGCAGAGCGAGGGAAAGTCCGAGTCCCGGACCAGAACCAGGGGAAACCTGAGTCCTAGTCCAGATTGAGGAGAATCCTGTGTCCCAGAGCTGAGCGAGCGAAACCCGAGTCTTGGAGCAATGCGAGGGAAAACCGAGTCCCGGTGCAGAGTGAGAGGAAATCCGGGTCCTGGATCAGAGTGTGGGGAAACCTGAATCCTGGTGCAGCGCGGATAGAGCAAGGGAAAACACGAATCCCGGAGTAGTGCAATTGAAATCCCAAGTCCATAGCGAGGGGAAACTCGAGTCCCGGAGCAGAGCAAGGGAAATCCCGAGTCCATGTGCAGAGTGATGGAAAACCCGAGTCCTGGTGCAGAGCGAGGGAAAACCCGAGTCCCGGTGCAGAGCGAGGGGAAACCCGAGTCCCGGAGCAGAGCGAGGGGAAACCCGAGTCCCGGAGAAGAGTGAGGGGAATCCCGAGTCCAAGAGCAGAGCGAGGGCAAGTCCGAGTCCCGGTGCAGAGTGAGGGGAAACCCGAGTCCAGGAGCAGAGCGAGGGCAAGTCCGAGTCCCGGTGCAGAGTGAGGGGAAACCCGAGTCCCGGTGCAGAGTGAGGGGAAACCCGAGTCCAGGAGCAGAGCGAGGGGAAACCCGAGTCCCGGAGAAGAGTGAGGGGAATCCCGAGTCCCGGAGAAGAGGAACGGGAAACCCGAGACCCGGAGAAGAGTGAGTGGAAACCCGAGTCCTGGTGCAGAGCAAGGGGAATCCCGAGTCCCGGATCAGAGTGTGGGGAAACCTGAATCCTGGTGCAGCGCGGATAGAGCAAGTGAAAACTCAAATCCTGGAGTAGTGCAAGTGGAATCCCAAGTCCATATCGAAGGGGAGTCCGAGGGCCGGAGCAGAGCAAGGGGAAACCCGAGTCCCAGAGCAGAGGGAGTGGAAACCCAAGTCCTGCAGAGCGAGGGGAAATGCGAGTCTGGGATAAGAGCGAGGGAAAACACAAATCCCTCTGTAGTGCAAGTGGAATTCCGAGTACCGCAGCAGAGCGAGAGGAAATCCGAGTCCTGGTGCAGAGCGAGGGGAAACCCGTATCCTGGGGCAGAACGAGGGGAAACCCGAGTCCCGGAGCAGAGCGAGGGGAAACCCGAGTCCCGGAGCAGAATGAGGGGAAACCCGAGTCCCGGAGCACGGCGAGGGGAAACCCGAGTCCTGGTGCAGAGCGAGGGGAAACTCGAGTCCAGGTGCAGAGCGAGGGGAATCCCGAGTCCCGGTGCAGAGCGAGGGGAAACCCGAGTCCAGGTGCAGAGCGAGGGGAAACCCGAGTCCCGGTGCAGAGTGAGGGGAAACCCGAGTCCCGGTGCAGAGCGAGGGGAAACCCGAGTCCCGGTGCAGAGCGAGGGGAATCCCGAGTCCCGGTGCAGAGCGAGGGGAATCCCGAGTCCAGGTGCAGAGTGAGGGGAAACCCGAGTCCCGGTGCAGAGCGAGGGGAATCCCGAGTCCAGGTGCAGAGCGAGGGGAAACCCGAGTCCCGGTGCAGAGCGAGGGGAATCCCGAGTCCAGGTGCAGAGTGAGTGGAAACCCGAGTCCAGGTGCAGTGCGAGGGGAAACCCGAGTCCAGGTGCAGAGTGAGTGGAAACCCGAGTCCAGGTGCAGCGCTAGGGGAAACCTGAGTCCCGGAGCAGGGCGAGGGGAAACCCGAGTCCCAGAGCAGAGCGAGGGGAAACCCGAATCCCAGAGCAGAGCGATGGGAATCCCGAGTCCCGGATCAGAGCGAGGGGAATCTCGAGTACCGGAGTATTGTAGGGGGTAGTGTAATTTTTAAACGGTTAGCTGCATTTTAGTCTTTCCTACCTTATAGTAAACACAAGCAGACACTTGAAACTGTTGCCGGACCTCCCCCATGTTTTTATGAATGAAACAATTGAGCAGCTTTCCTCGATAGTTGAGAGACCGCCCTTAACCACAGTTGTACAACATCATCCATATAAGGAAAGAACGGGAAGCTCGAACACTGATTGGCCAAGTGAATAACAAAATAATCGCAGGCACCAGAACCCAAATAAGGAAAACAGTGGGGAACCCTAGCACTCATTGGTCAAGACAGCAGTAGGAGACCCAGCCCACATATATGTGTATATAATGCGTGGAGATTACTATGCTTGTGAGTGTACCCACGGGAACAACACCCGACTTTGCAAAATTGAATGAAAAGTTTTGGACAGACTCCTCCATGTCTTTGTTCCTGGGAAGGGAAATACAAGTGCCGGAGATGGGGCCGGACAGCCGCATATCTCGCACAATTGGGGGCTCGTCCGGGATGAAATAATTATTGCCGGGGGGGAAGTCTCTTCGGCTCACGGATCAAGCCTGATCACAACAACGACGCGTCTAGTATATATTTATACTTCTCACTGATCAGCTTGGTCCGTCGGCCAAGAGAGGATGTGACCCGGCTCATTTAAAAATAATTTTGAATCCTGGAAAAAGGAACACACGGACGAGTGCTGGGACGACCGGTTAGTGACTATACACGGGGGTACACACATTTAAAAAGGCCAGACAACTCTGTGCACGGATCAAGGTAAGAGAGTTTCTTTTGTTCTTCCTTGTTGGCCGAGTGGTTTTGACGGTCATCTGTGAAAACGCTTTGGGCGTTTAAGACCAGGACCGAAGATAAACCACGGGAAATTGTGGTTTTGACGGTCATCTGTGAAAATGTTTTAGGCGTTTAAGACCAGGACCGAAGATAGACCATGGGAAATCAGACTTCTAGATTTACTAAGGAGAAGTCAGGGAAGACTGCAAATGGGAAAGAAATACCCCCCCGATAGTCCATTAGGTCGGAAGTTAAGTCTATGGACGGACAGTAGTAGAACGAAGGACTTAAAGAAAGTGACCATGATAAAATATTGTTGTTTTATATGGACCAAAGAACCTATCCGCGCCCCCTCGGTAGTTTGGCCCGAGTATGGGTCTGATGAAGACTGGATGTGTCAAATCCTAAATGTGTATGTTAACAGAAAACAACCGTTTGACCCAGAAGAGAGCAAATACGCCACCCCCTGATTGGCGGGCGACGGCGAGAGTCCCACGCGTCTCTATCCTCTGATTCCCCAAACAGACCCGAGGAAGCCCCAGAAGTCTTGGGACATCCTCACCGACGGTTTGCCACCGTCTGCCCCGCCCCCGTATATACCACCCACGCACCACCAGGCGTCCAGCGCGTACCTCCCTCCTGCGACGGATAAATCCGATTCCCAGCAGGCTACGACCAGTGAGGAAGGGACTGCTGGGGGGAGGGGCACAGGAGGGGGCGCAGAACCCACCCCAGGCACTAGGAAATCAGTCCGACTCGAGATGCGGAAAGGCCGAGAAGAGGGATTGAGAGCTGGGAGGAGTGACAATATTGAACAGCTGAACCCCTTACGAGAGGTGCCGTTTGGAAACGAACGGACCGGGTTTGTAGTACAACCTTTAAATTCTGGGGATATCCGGCAACTCTGTAACGAACTACCCCGTCTACTGGATGACCCCGTCAGTGTGGGAATACAACTGGACCAATTTCTGGGGCCCAGTATATACACATGGGCTGAACTGCAGGCCATGATGAGAATACTATTTAATTACGATGAAATTGTTATGTTCCGGAATAGTGCAATGGCCATTTGGGATAGGGAGCATCAGGATGGCCCTCAGCGTGGAGAGCAGAAGTACCCCTTAGAGGACCCCTGGTGGGATCATAACGACATGGGGGGGACGGGCCAATATGACAGATCTCAGAAGCCTTATAATCAGGGGGATCCAAACCTGCGTGCCCAAACAGCGGAATTTAGCGAAAGCATTCGAAGTTGGACAGAAAAAGGATGAATCCCCGAGTGAGTTTTTAGACCGTTTGCGGGAGTTCATGCGAAAGTATTCAGGTTTAGACCCCGATGGGGAAATAGGCAAGGGCATGCTTAAGGTGCACTTTGTGACTAAGTCATGGCCTGACATTCAGAAGAAATTACAGAAAGTGGAGGATTGGGCTGAAAAAGATGTTGCAGAATTATTACGGGAAGCACAGAAGGTGTACGTTCAGAGGGATGTAATAAGGGAGAAACATAAGACAAAAATGATGGTGGGGGAGGGAGGTTATGGGGTGGAAAGAGGAACGTCGAAGGAAAGTTGGAGAGGGAGAGGAGCGAGACGGGGCAGAAGTGAGAGAGGAAGAATTAGCCGTTACCATGTCATACCTTAGTGAGTCCCGATTGACAGAGATAGACCCTAGGGTTTGGGTCGCCAAAGGGAACCGGGGAGGACTCGCAATTCGACCTGTGGAGGTAAAATTAAAGCCCCAGAGCCCCGACGTCAGAGTGCGCCAATACCCCATCTCTTGGGAAGGGAGGCAGGGCCTGAAGACAGTTATGGAAGACCTAATAAAAGTTGGATTGGTAGAGCCCTGTATATCACGATACAATTCCCCCATCCTGCCGGTCCGGAAGTCGGACGGGAGCTACCGAATGGTCCAAGACCTAAGGGAAGTAAATAAAATTGTCCAAGTACGGCACCCCGTGGTACCGAACCCATACACTATTCTGGGGCGAATACCCCCGGACCACGGCTGGTTTAGTGTTATAGACTTAAAGGATGCCTTCTGGGCGTGTCCCCTGGACAAGGACAGTAGGGATCTTTTTGCTTTTGAATGGAAGGATCCTGGTACTGGCAGAAAACAGCAGTACAGGTGGACCGTGCTCCCCCAAGGATTCACTGAGTCCCCGACTCTGTTCGGGCAGATTCTGGAACAATTATTGGAGGGACTAACCTTGTCCCCAGCCCTTAAGCTTATACAATACGTGGACGATCTCCTTTTATCCGGACCCGCGGAGGAGGACGTCCTACTTGGGACTAATGCCCTGTTAAATTACCTAGCTGAGAAGGGGTTAAGAGTGAGTCAGAAGAAGCTCCAATATGTCGAGAAAGAGGTTAAGTACCTGGGACACTTGATAAGCCAGGGACAGAAACGAATAAGTCCGGAAAGAGTGCGGGCAATAATCGAACTAGGCCTCCCAACAACCAAGAGGGAGTTGCGGAAGTTCTTGGGACTCTTAGGCTATTGTCGGTTATGGATAGATGACTATGCCCCCCTTACTAAAAACTTGTACCTAAAACTCATTGAGGAGGCACCCAACAGAATAAAATGGGAGGAGGAGGAGAAAAAGTTAATTGGAATCCTAAAAGAAAAATTGATGACCGCACCTGTTTTAAGCTTGCCGGATTTTAGTCAGACATTTCGTCTCTTTGTGAACTCCAGAAAGGGAACCGCTCTTGGAGTATTGACCTAGGATTGGGGGGAAAAAAGGAAGCCCGTGGCTTTCCTGTCAAAAATTCTGGATCCAGTCTCCTGAGGGTGGCCGGAGTGTGTCCAAGCGATGGCAGCCACGGCAAAGCTGGTAGAGGAAAGCAGGAACTTGACTTTCGGGGCCCCCTTGACAGTCACTACTCCCCACCAGGTTAGAACTATCCTGAATCAGAAGGCCGGGAGGTGGCTGACTGACTCGAGAATTCTGAAATATGAAGCCATATTGTTAGACTGAGAAGACCTCCGAATAGAAGTCGGGGGCTGCCAGAACCCGGCGGACTTTCTTTGGAAAGGGGAAGGGGAGGAGGAACTGGAACACTGCTGTTCAGACATAATAGAGTACCAGAGTAAAGTGAGGGAAGATCTGAGGGATACCCCCTTACATGCAGGAAGGCGGTGGTACATTGACGGGTCCTCTCGAGTGATAGATGGGAAAAGACACAACGGTTATGCAGTCATTAGTGAGACTGGTTGGGAATTAGTGGAAAGTGGACGGCTACCGAATGCCTGGTCCGCACAAACGTGCAAATTGTACACCTTGCACCGGGCTCTGAGGAATTTAAAGGGAATAGCCGGGACAATCTACACTGACTCTAAGTATGCCTTTGGGGTAGTACACACCTTTGGGAAGATCTGGAAGGAAAGGGGAATGATAAATAGTAGAGGAAAGGAGTTGGTCCACGAGGAACTAGTAGCCATGATCTTGGAGGATTTGTTGCTGCCACAAGAGATTGCTGTAGTACATGTGAAAGGGCACCAGAAAGACGATAAAATAGAGACCCTGGGGAATCAATTGGCAGATGAACAGGCAAAATTGGCCGGGATGGGGAAGGAAGTAATAAACTGCCTGGTAAGGATTCCCCAGATATCCGAAATTACCGAAGTGCCCACGTTTACTGACAAAGAAGAAACTCTTCTTGCGTCTCTGGGGGGTACAAAGGATAAGGAAGGGAAGTGGACCTTACCCGATGGCCGCCAGCTACTAAATCGACCGTTGACGCGGGACATTATTGCCCGTCTACACCAAGGGGGTCACTGGGGCGCCCAGGCACTGTGTGATGCCTTCCTGCGCCGATATGCTCACCCTGGTCTGTACAAGGTAGCCAAGCAGGTCACAGGAGATTGCATAACATGTCGAAAGATTAACAAAAGGGGGCTGCGGCAGCATGCAAGACAAGGGGGTAGGAGTCTGGCCTATAGGCCGTTTGAGTATGTCCAGGTAGATTACACTGAGCTCCCCCCCCATAGGTCGCCTGAAGTATCTATTAGTAATAATAGATCACCTGACAGGATGGGTGGAAGCTTTCCCCACTGCCACGGCAACAGCAACTCAGGTTAGCAAAATTCTACTCGAACAAATCATCCCACGATTTGGGCTACCCCGCGCTATTGACTCTGACCAGGGGAGCCACTTCACCTCGACCGTCCTCCAGAATGTAGTGCAAGCAATGGGGATTGACTGGGATTTGCACACCCCCTGGCATCCCCCCTCCTCGGGCAAGGTCGAAAGAATGAACCAGACCATCAAAAAGCAGCTAACCAATCTCACTAGTGAAATCGGCCTGCCTTGGACCAAATGCCTACCCCTTGCCCTTTTGCAAATTCGCACCCAGCCAAGGCGGGATTTGGGCGTCTCCCCTTTCGAAATGCTGTTTGGCCTCCCGTTCCATGGGCCGAAGGGGGAACCTCCTGTATTCGAGTCTCGGGGTATGTTTGTGCAAAAATATGTGGTGGCTCTGGGGTCTGCTCTATCTCGTTTACGCCAACAGGGACTTTTGGCACAGACGCCGCCCCTCGAGTTTGCGGTGCACACCGTCAAGCCGGGTCAGTGGGTCCTGATTAAAAGCTGGAAGCAACGCACCCTCGAACCAACTTGGGATGGTCCCTTCCTGGTACTTTTGAGTACCTTCCTGGTACTTTTGGCTGTCCGTACGGCCGAAAAGGGCTGGACACATTACACTCGAATCAAGGGACCAGTGCCACAATCGACGGAGGACGAACGAACCTCTCTGACAAAGGCAGCTAAGGAACAGAGACCCTGAGAACAAACTAATCGGACTTTGGCGAGTCTAAAGGAACTGTGCCCTCTGGCTACAGGTGTCGCGACAAAATGCGGTCAATCGTATTGTTAACTTGCTATGCCATTATCCTTGGGCTGGGTCATAGTGCGCGTGTTACCCAATTTGGCCTCTGGAAAAAAACAAGCAGAGGACCGTCAGTGGTTCTCCATCTCCGTGCCTGCCAACAAGCCAACACAGACATTTAGCTTAGACCTATGTGGGTTGGTGCCCTGTGGGACTAAAAGAGAACTGAATCAAACTAAGCAGAACCGAGAGAGAGAAAGGGGATTCCAGGGTCAGACGTTAGTATTACAATTGCATGGTAGGGAAGGCATAAATAGGCCTCTAGCCCCCGGGGTCCAGGCTATGGTGTCAGTTGTCCGTGATCCCATCACCCCTGGACGGGATTGTGGGCAGAATCAGTGCAATCCGCTCTATCTGACCATAAAGAACTTGGGAAACAACGGGACGAGCCTTAATGGAACAATCCTGGGTATTAGGGTTGGGGGCCAGGCAGGACAGGAGGGGTTGCAGCTGTGCTGCACGCGTATCACGATCATTGAAGCTGAGTCTGGGGGCTCATCCGCCACCGATGAGCAGGAAAAGATTAGAATAATTGAGGTGACGGATTTGGAAAAGACCTTTGAAATAGAAACAGGATACGGGGAGGCGAATGCCTGGATGGAATGGGTCAAATATACTGTGAGGAGCATGAAAAAGAGTGATTGCTACGCATGCACGAGTGCCCGCCCTAACCCTCAGGTGGTCCCATTCCCGCTGGGATGGGAGAAACACCCACGAGCCTTGGACTGCATGATAAGGCTGTACCAGGACCGAGAGGCCTGGAACGACTCCACTTGTCGACCCTTGAGTTTGAAGTTTCCCCCCCGTCAGGTCTGAGGGGGCGCCCCGCCCGCCATCATTCTCAGGGGTAACGGGTACGCACCAGGCCTGCGTCTCTCGGACGGGACTACAGTGGGACAATGATGTGGGGACATTTGACAAGTGCAGTGGATCAATTCGGCTGGTCAATGAAACTACCGGGGGCGGGAATTACTCCCACATTCATGTGCCTAGGGCAGACCTCTGGTGGTACTGTGGTGGGAGGGTTCTGCGACCGACCCTGCCCTGAAAATGGACGGGCACTTGTGCAATCGTTCAATTGGCCATCCCATTCACCCTGGCATTCGAAAAACAAGAGCAACACCGTTCCAGTGGAAGAACTGAGAGAGCTTTGGAGACCTCTTTCGATGATAACATATATTTAGATGTCATAGGGGTCCCCAGGGGTGTTCCTGACGAATACAAGGCTAGGAACCAGATAGCGGCAGGTTTTGAGTCGTCACTGTTCTGGTGGGTGACCATCAATAAGAACGTGGATTGGATTAATTATATTTACTACAATCAGCAGAGGTTCATTAATTATACTCGGGATGCAGTGAAGGGAATAGCAGAACAACTGGACGCCACTAGTAGGATGGCGTGGGAAAATAGGTTGGCCTTAGACATGATGTTGGCAGAGAGGGGGGGTGTTTGTGTCATGATAGGCACTCAGTGCTGCACTTTCATCCCCAACAACACAGCCCCTGATGGGTCCATCACCCGCGCCCTGGATGGACTCACCACATTGGCGGACGAACTGGCCGAAAACTCGGGCATCGACTCTGGCCTCACGGACTGGCTGGAAGCTTGGTTCGGTAAATGGACGGGGGTGGTCGTTTCCTTTCTTGTCTCATGGATAGTGGTGGCAGGGGTACTCACTGCCCTTGGGTGTTGCGTTATTCCCTGCGTCCGGGGATTAACTCAACGACTGATCGAAACCGCCCTTACTAAGAGGGATGTTCCCTCTGGGCAGGTTGAACGAATGAATCTCGAGATGGAACAACGTGAATCCCTCTTGGGCGGGGGTAGTATTAGAGACGGGCAGTTTGATGAACAAGCTCGGGAGTTATTAAACGCCCTGGAGAAGAAACTTACGGTTTAAAAATTACAGGCCGTAAGAAAAGACACGGGGGATTTGTAGGGGGTAGTGTACTTTTTAAAAAGTTAGCTGCATTTTAGTCTTTCCTACCTTATAGTAAACACAAGCAGACACCCGAAACTGTTGCCGGACCTCCCCCATGTTTTTATGAATGAAACAATTGTAACAGCTTTCCTCGATAGTTGAGAGACCGCCCTCAACCACAGTTGTACAACATCATCCATATAAGGAAAGAACGGGGAGCTCGAACACTGATTGGCCAAGTGAATAACAAAATAATCGCAGGCACCAGAACCCAAATAAGGAAAACAGTGGGGAACCCTAGCACTCATTGGTCAAGACAGCAGTAGGAGACCCAGCCCACATATACGTGTATATAATGTGTGGAGATTACTATGCTTGTGTGTGTACCCACGGGAACAACACCCGACTTTGCAAAGTTGAATGAAAAGTTTTGGACAGACTCCTCCGTGTCTTTGTTCCTGGGAAGGGAAATAAAAGTGCCGGAGATGGGGCCGGACAGCCGCATATCTCGCCCAGTATAATGAGGGGAAACCCGAATCCCGGAGTAGTGCAAGTGGAATCACAAATCCCGGAGCAGTGCACAGGGAATCCTGAATCCTGGAGAAGAGCGAGGGGAATTCCGAATCCCGGAGCAGAGCGAGGGGAAACCCGAAAACCATAGTAGTGCAAGTGGAACCCCTAATCCCGGAGAAGTGCAAATGGAATCCCGAATCCCTGGGCAGAGCGAGGAAAAGTCCGAGTCCCGGACCAGAACCAGGGGAAACCTGAGTCCTAGTCCAGATTGAGGAGAATCCTGTGTCCCAGAGCTGAGCGAGCGAAACCCGAGTCTTGGAGCAATGCGAGGGAAAACCGAGTCCCGGTGCAGAGTGAGAGGAAATCCGGGTCCTGGATCAGAGCGTGGGGAAACCTGAATCCTGGTGCAGCGCGGATAGAGCAAGGGAAAACACGAATCCCGGAGTAGTGCAATTGAAATCCCAAGTCCATAGCGAGGGGAAACTCGAGTCCCGGAGCAGAGCAAGGGAAATCCCGAGTCCCGGTGCAGAGTGATGGAAAACCCGAGTCCCGGAGCAGAGCGAGGGGAAACCCGAGTCCCGGAGAAGAGTGAGGGGAATCCCGAGTCCGGAGAAGAGGAACGGGAAACCCGAGACCCGGAGAAGAGTGAGTGGAAACCCGAGTCCTGGTGCAGAGCAAGGGGAATCCCGAGTCCCGGAGCAGAGCGAGGGGAAACCCGAGTCCCGGTGCAGAGCGAGGGGAAATCCGAGTCCCGGAGAAGAGTGAGGGGAATCCCGAGTCCGGAGAAGAGGAACGGGAAACCCGAGACCCGGAGAAGAGTGAGTGGAAACCCGAGTCCCGGTGCAGAGCAAGGGGAATCCCGAGTCCAGGAGCAGAGCGAGGGGAAACCCGAGTCCCGGAGAAGAGTGAGGGGAATCCCGAGTCCCGGAGAAGAGGAACGGGAAACCCGAGACCCGGAGAAGAGTGAGTGGAAACCCGAGTCCTGGTGCAGAGCAAGGGGAATCCCGAGTCCCGGATCAGAGCGTGGGGAAACCTGAATCCTGATGCAGCGCGGATAGAGCAAGTGAAAACTCAAATCCTGGAGTAGTGCAAGTGGAATCCCAAGTCCATATCGAAGGGGAGTCCGAGAGCCGGAGCAGAGCGAGGGGAAACCCGAGTCCCAGAGCAGAGCGAGTGGAAACCCAAGTCCTGCAGAGCGAGGGGAAATGCGAGTCTGGGACAAGAGCGAGGGAAAACACAAATCCCTCTGTAGTGCAAGTGGAATTCCGAGTACCGCAGCAGAGCGAGAGGAAATCCGAGTCCTGGTGCAGAGCGAGGGGAAACCCGTATCCAGGGGCAGAACGAGGGGAAACCCGAGTCCCGGAGCAGAGCGAGGGGAAACCCGAGTCCCGGAGCAGAACGAGGGGAAACCCGAGTCCCGGAGCAGAACGAGGGGAAACCCGAGTCCAGGTGCAGCGCGAGGGGAAACCCAAATCCTGGAGCAGAGCGAGGGGAAACCCGAGTCCCGGTGCAGAGCGAGGGGAAACCCGAGTCCCAGAGCTGAACGAGGGATACCCGGGTTTCGGAGCAATGCGTGGGATAACTGTGATCCGGTGCAGAGCGAGAGGAAATCCGAGTCGCAGAGCAGTACGAGAGGAAACCCGAGTCCCGGAGCAGAGCGAGGGAAAACCCGAGTCCTGGAGCAGAACGAGAGGAAACCCAAGTCCTGCACAACGAGGGGAAATGCGAGTCTTGGACAAGTGTGAGGGAAAACACAAATCCCAGAGTAGTGCAAGTGGAATTCCGAGTCCCGGAGCAGAGCGAGAAGACAACAGAGCCTCAGACAAGAGTGGAAACCCGAGTCCTGGTGCAGAGCAAGGGGAATCCCGAGTCCAGGTGCAGAGAGAGGGGAAACCCGAGTCCCGGTGCAGAGCGAGAGGAAATCCGAGTCCCGGAGCAGAGCGAGAAGACAACAGAGTCTCAGACAAGAGTGAAAGAAAGCCCGCAATCCGGAGCAATGCAAGGGAATCCTGAGTACCAGAGTATAGCGAGGGGTAACCCGAAATCCGGAGTAGAGCAAGTGGAATTCCGAATCCCGGAGCAGAGCGAGGGAAACCCGGGTCTTGGAGCAATGCGAGGGAAAACCGAGACCCGGTGCAGTGCAAGAGAAAATCGGAGTCCCGGTGCAGAGCAAGGGGAATTCCGAGGGCTGGAGCAGAGCGAGGGGAAACCCGAGTCCCGGTGCAGAGTGAAGGGAAACCCGAGTCCTGGAGCAGAGTGAGGGGAAACCCGAGTCCCGGAGCAGAGCGAGGGGAAACCAAAATCCTGGAGCAGAACGAGGGGAAACCCGAGTCCTGGAGCAGAACGAGAGGAAACCCAAGTCCCGGTACAGAGAGTGAGGAGAAATCCGAATCCCGGAGCAGAGAGAGGGGAAATCCATGTCCCGGAGAAGAGCGAAGGGAATCCCGAGTCCCGGAGCTGTGCGATGAGAAACCCGAGTCTCGGAGCAGAGCGAGGGGAAACCCAACTCCCGGTGCAGGGTGAGGGGCATCGCAAATCCCGGAGCAGAGCGAGTGGAAATTCGAGTCCTGGAGCAGACCGAGGGAAACCCGAGCACCGGAGTATAGTGCGGGGATACCCGAGTCCCGGAGCAGAGCAAGGTGAATCCCGATTACTGGTGTATAGTGAGGGGAAACCCGAGTCCTAGAGCAGAGCGAGGGGAAATCTGAGTCCCGGAGCAGAGAGAGGGGATTCCCGAGTACCGTAGTATAGGGAGGGGAAACTTGAATCCCGGAGTAGTGCATGTGGAATCACAAATCCCGGAGCAGTGCACAGGGAATCCTGAATCCTGGAGAAGAGCGAGGGGAATTCCGAATCCCGGAGCAGAGCGAGGGGAAACCCGAAAACCGTAGTAGTGCAAGTGGAATCCCTAATCCTGGAGAAGTGCAAATAGAATCCCGAATTCCTGGGCAGAGCGAGGGAAAGTCCGAGTCCCGGACCAGAACGAGTGGAAACCTGAGTCCTAGTCCAGATTGAGGGGAATCCTGTGTCCCAGAGCTGAGCGAGGGAAATCCGAGTCTTGGAGCAATGCGAGGGAAAACCGAGTCCCGGTGCAGAGCGAGGGGAAATCCGGGTCCTGGATCAGAGCGTGGGGAAACCTGAATCCTGGTGCAGCGCGGATAGAGCAAGGGAAAACACAAATCCCGGAGTAGTGCAAGTGAAATCCCAAGTCCATAGCGAAGGGAAACCCGAGTCCCGGTGCAGAGCGAGGGGAAAACCCGAGTCCCAGAGCTGAACGAGGGAAACCTGGGTTTCGGAGCAATGCGTGGGATAACTGTGATCCGATGCAGAGCGAGAGGAAATCCGAGTCGCAGAGCAGTACGAGAGGAAACCAGAGTCCCGGAGCAGAGCGAGGGGAAACCCGAGTCCTGGAGCAGAACGAGAGGAAACCCAAGTCCTGCAGAACGAGGGGAAATGCGAGTCTTGGACAAGTGTGAGGGAAAACACAAATCCCGGAATAGTGCAAGTGGAATTTCGAGTCCCGGAGCAGAGCGAGAAGACAACAGAGTCTCAGACAAGAGTGAAAGAAAGCCCGCATCCCGGAGCAATGCAAGGGAATCCTGAGTACCAGAGTATAGCGAGGGATAACCCGAAATCCGGAGTAGAGCAAGTGGTATTCCGAATCCCGGAGCAGAGCGAGGGGAAACTCGAAAGCCGGAGTAGTTCAAGTGGAATCCCAAATCCCGGAGCAGTGCAAAGGGAATCCTGAATTCCGGGGAAGAGTGAGGGGAATCCCGAGCCCCGGTGCAAAACAAGGTGAAATCCGAGTCTCGGAGCATAACGAGGGGAAACCTGAGTCCTAGTCAAGAGTGAGGGGAATCCTGTGTCCCAGAGCTGAGCGAGGGAAACCCGGGTCTTGGAGCAATGCGAGGGAAACCCGAGACCCGGTGCAGTGCGAGAGAAAATCCGAGTCCCGGTGCAGAGCGAGGGGAATTCCGAGGGCTGGAGCAGAGCGAGGGGAAACCCGAGTCCCGGTGCAGAGTGAAGGGAAACCCAAATCCTGGAGCAGAGTGAGGGGAAACCTGAGTCCCGGTGCAGATCGAGGGGAAACCCGAGTCCCGGAGCAGAGCGAGGGGAAACCCAAATCCTGGAGCAGAACGAGGGGAAACCCGAGTCCCGGTGCAGAGCGAGGGGAAACCCGAGTCCCGGAGCAGAGCGAGGGGAAACCCGAGACCCGGAGCAGAGCGAGGGGAAACATGGGTCCCGGTGCAGAGCGAGGGGAAACCCGAGTCCCGGTGCAGAGCGAGGGGAAAACCCGAGTCCCAGAGCTGAACGAGGGAAACCCGGGTCTCGGAGCAATGCGTAGGATAACCGAGATACGGTGCAGAGTGAGAGGAAACCCAAATCCTGGAGCAGAACGAGGGGAAACCCGAGTCCCGGAGCAGAGCGAGGGGAAACCCGAGTCCTGGAGCAGAACGAGAGGAAACCCAAGTCCTGCAGAACGAGGGGAAATGCGAGTCTTGGACAAGTGTGAGGGAAAACACAAATCCCGGAGTAGTGCAAGTGGAATTCCGAGTCCCGGAGCAGAGCGAGAAGACAACAGAGTCTCAGACAAGAGTGAAAGAAAGCCCGCATCCCGGAGCAATGCAAGGGAATCCTGAGTACCAGAGTATAGAGGGGGGTAACCCGAAATCCGGAGTAGAGCAAGTGGAATTCCGAATCCCGGTGCAGAGCGAGGGGAAACCCGAGTCCCGGTGCAGAGCGAGGGGAAACCCGAGACCCGGAGCAGAGCGAGGGGAAACCCGAGACCCGGAGCAGAGCGAGGGGAAACATGAGTCCCGGTGCAGAGCGAGGGGAAAACCCGAGTCCCAGAGCTGAACGAGGGAAACCCGAGTCCCGGTGCAGAGCGAGGGGTAACCCAAGACCTGGGGCAGGGCGAGGGGAAACCCAAATCCTGGAGCAGAGCGAGGGGAAACCCGAGACCCGGAGCAGAGCGAGGGGAAACACGAGTCCCAGTGCAGAGCGAGGGGAAAACCCGAGTCCCAGAGCTGAACGAGGGAAACCCGGGTTTCGGAGCAATGCGTGGGATAACTGTGATCCGGTGCAGAGCGAGTAGAAATCTGAGTCGCAGAGCAGTACGAGAGGAAACCCGAGTCCTGGAGCAGAACGAGAGGAAACCCAAGTTCTGGTACAGAGAGTGAGGAGAAATCCGAATCCCGGAGCAGAGAGAGGGGAAATCCGTGTCCCGGAGCAGAGCGAAGGGAATCCCGAGTCCCGGAGCTGTGCAATGGGAAACACGAGTCCCGGTGCAGAGCGAGGGGAAACCCGAGTCCCGGAGCAGAGCGAGGGGAAACCCGAGACCTGGAGCAGAGCGAGGGGAAACCCGAGTCCTGGAGCAGAGCGAGGGGAAACCCGAGTACCGGAGTATAGTGCGGGGATACCCGAGTCCCGGAACAGAGCAAGGTGAATCCCGATTACTGGTGTATAGTGAGGGGAAACCCGAGTCCTAGAGCAGAGCGAGGGGAATTCCGAATCCCGGAGCAGAGCGAGGGGAAACCCGAAAACCCTGGAGCAGAGTGAGGGGAATCCCGAGCCCCGGTGCAAAACAAGGTGAAATCCGAGTCTCGGAGCATAACGAGGGGAAACCTGAGTCCTAGTCCAGAGTGAGGGGAATCCTGTGTCCCAGAGCTGAGCGAGGGAAACCCGGGTCTTGGAGCAATGCGAGGGAAACCCGACACCCGGTGCAGTGCGAGAGAAAATCCGAGTCCCGGTGCAGAGCGAGGGGAATTCCGAGGGCTGGAGCAGAGCGAGGGGAAATCTGAGTCCCGGAGCAGAGAGAGGGGATTCCCGAGTACCGTAGTATAGGGAGGGGAAACTCAAATCCCGGAGTAGTGCATGTGGAATCACAAATCCCGGAGCAGTGCACAGGGAATCCTGGAGAAGAGCGAGGGGAATTCCGAATCCCGGAGCAGAGCGAGGGGAAACCCGAAAACCGTAGTAGTGCAAGTGGAATCCCTAATCCCGGAGAAGTGCAAATGGAATCCCGAATTCCTGGGCAGAGCGAGGGAAGGTCCGAGTCCCGGACCAGAACGAGTGGAAACCTGAGTCCTAGTCCAGATTGAGGGGAATCCTGTGTCCCAGAGCTGAGCGAGGGAAATCCGAGTCTTGGAGCAATGCGAGGGAAAACCGAGTCCCGGTGCAGAGCGAGGGGAAATCCGGGTCCTGGATCAGAGCGTGGGGAAACCTGAATCCTGGTGCAGCGCGGATAGAGCAAGGGAAAACACGAATCCCGGAGTAGTGCAAGTGAAATCCCAAGTCCATAGCGAGGGGAAATCTGAGACCCGGAGAAGAGTGAGTGGAAACCCAAAACCCAAAGCAGAGTGAGGGGAAACCCGAGACCCAGTCCAAAATGAAGGGAAATCCAAATCCCGGTGCAGAGCGAAGGGAATCCCGAGTCCCGGTGCAGAGCGAGGGGAAATTCGAGTCCCGGTGCAGAGCGAGGGAAAACTGAATTCCGGGAGCAGAGCGAGGGGAAATCCGAGTCCAGGAGCAGAGCGAGGGGAAATCCAAGTCCCGGAGAAGTGCGAGGGGAAACCCGAGACCCGGTGCAGAGCGAGGTGAAGCCCGAGTCCCGGAGCAGAGCGAGGGGAAACCCGAGTCCCGGAGCAGAGCGAGGGGAAACCCAAGTCCTGGAGCAGAGCGAAGGGAATCCCGAGTCCAGGAGCAGAACGAGGGGAAACCCGAGTCTTGGACAAGAGTGAGGGAAAACACAAATCCCGGATTAGTGCAAGTTGAATTCCGAGTCCCGGAGAAGAGCGAGAGGAGAACGGAGTCTCAGATAAGAGTGAAGGAAAGCCCGAATCCCGGAACAATGCAAGGAAAGCTCGAGTACCGGAGTATAGCGAGGGAAACCCGAATCCTGGAGTAGAGCAAGTGGAATTCCAAATCCTGGAGCAGTCCAATGGAATCCCGAATCCCAGAGAAGAGCGAGGGGAATTCCGAGGCCCGGAGCAGGGCGAGGGGAAATCTGAATCCCGGAGCAGAGTGAGGGGAATCCCGAAACCTGGTACAAAATGAGAGGAAATCCGAGTCCCGGAGTAGTGCAAGTGGAATCCCAAATCCCAGGGCAGAGCGAAGGAAAGCCCGAATCCAGGAGCAGTGCAAGGGGAAACATGAATCCTGGTGCAGCGCGAGGGGAAACCCGAGTCCCGGATCAGAACGACGTGAAACCCGAGTCTTGGACAAGAGCGGGGGAAAGCCCGAATCCAGGAACAGTGCAAGGGGAAATCAAGTCCCCCAGCAGAGCGAGGGGAAAACCGAAACCCGGAGAAGAGCGAGGGAAAACACGTATCCCGGAGTAGTGCAAGTGAAATCCCAAGTCCATAGCGAGGGGAAACCCAAGACCCGGAGCAGAGTGAGGGGAAATCAAGTCCCGGAGCAGAGCGAGGGGAAACCCGAATCCCGGAGCAGAGCGAGGGGAAACCCGAGTCCTGGATGAGTGCGAGGGGAAACCCGAGTCCAGGAGCAGTGCGAGGGGAAATCGAGTCCCGGAGCAGAGTGAGGGGATATCCGAGTCCCGGTGCAGAGCGAGGGAAATGCAAGTCTTGGACAAGAGCGAGGGAAAACAGCAATCCCGGATAGAGCAAGTGGAATTACGAATCCCGGAGCAGAGCGAAGGAAAACCCGAATCCCGGAGTAGTGCAAGTGGAATCCCAAATCCCGGGGCAGTGCAAAGGGAATCCCGAATCCCGGAGCAGAGTGAGTGGAAACCAAATCCCGAAGCAGAGTGAGGGGAAACCCGAGTCCCGGTGCAAAACAAGGGGAAATCCGAGTCTCGGAGCAGAATGAGGGGCAACCTCAATCCTCGTCAGAGTGAGGGGAATCCTATGTCCCAGAGCTGAGCGAGGGAAACCCGGGACTTGGAGCAATGTGAGGGAAAACCGAGACCCGGTGCTGAGCGAGGGAAAACTCTAATCCAGGTGCAACACAAAGAGAAACCTGAGTCCCGGAGGAGAGTGAGAGGAGGACGGAGTCTCGGAACAGAGCGAAGGAAAGCCCGAATCCCGGAGCAGTGCAAGGGGAAACATGAATCCTGGTGCAGCGCGAGGGGAAACCCGAGTCCCAGATCAGAACGAGGGGAAACCCGAGTCTTGGACAAGAGCGAGAGAAAGCCCGAATCCAGGACCAGTGCAAGGGGAAATCAAGACCCGCAGCAGAGCGAGGGGAAAACCGAAACCCGGAGAAGAGCGAGGGAAAACACGAGTCCCGGAGTAGTGCAAGTGAAATCCCAAGTCCATAGCGAGGGGAAACTCGAGACCTGGAGCAGAGTAAGGAGAAACCCAAGTCCTGGAGTAGTGCAAGTGGAATTCCGAGTCCCGGAGCTGAGCGAGAGGAGAAAGGAGTCTTGGACAAGAGCGAAGGAAAGCCCGAATCCAGAGCAGTGCAAGGGACTCCCGAGTACCGGAGTATAGCGAGGGGAAACCCGAATCCTGGAGTAGAGCAAGTGGAATTCTGAATCCCGGAGCAGAGCGAGGGGAAACACGAAACCCGGAGTTGTGCAAGAGGAATCGCAAATCCCGGAGCAGTGCAAAGGGAATCCCGGAGCAGAGCAAGGGGAAACCTGAGTCCCGAAGCAGAGCGAGGGGAAACCCAAGTACCGGAGAAGAGTGTGGGGAAACCCGAATCCCGGACCAAAGCGAGGGGAAAACCGAGTCCCGGAGCTGAGTGAGGGGGATTTCAAATCCTGGAGCAGAACGAGGGAAAACCAAATCCCGGAGCAGAGCGAGGGGAAACCCGAGTCCCGGAGCAGATCGAAGGGAATCCCGAGTCCAGGAGTAGAGCAATGAGAAATCCGAGTCCCGGTGCAGAGCGAGGGGAAACCCGAGTCCCAGAGCAGAGCAAGGGGAATCCTGAGTCCCAGAGCTGAGCCAGGGAAACCCGGGTCTCGGAGCAATGTGAGGGAAAACCGAGATCCAGGGCAGAGCGAGAGGAAATCCAAGTCGCAGAGCAGAGCGAGGGGAAACCCGAGTCCTGCAGAACGAGGGGAAATGCGAGTCTTGGACAAGAGCGAGGGAAAACACAAATCCCAGAGTAGAGCAAGTGGAATCCCGAATCCCAGAACAGAGCGAGGGGAATTCCGAGACTCGGATCAGAGTGAGTGGACACCCAAATCCTGGAGCAGAGTGAGGGGACTCCCGAGTCCAGGTGCAAAACAAGGGGAAATCCGAGTTTCGGAGCAGAATGAGGGGAAACTTCAGTCCTAGTCAGAGTGAAGGGAATCCTGTGTCCCAGAACTGAGTGAGGGAAACCCGGGACTTGGAGCAATTCGAGGGAAAATCGAGTCCTGGTGCTGAGCGAGGGAAAACTCTAATCCAGGTGCAACACAAAGAGAAACCCGAGTCCCGGAGGAGAGCGAGAGGAGGACGGAGTCTCGGAACAGAGTGAAGGAAAGCCCGAATCCTAGAGCAGTGCAAAGGGAAACATGAATCCTGGTGCAGCGTGAGGGAAACCCGAGTCCCGGATCAAAACGATGGGAAACCTGAGTCTTGGACAAGAGGGAGGGAAAGCCCGAATCCAGAAGATGTGCAAGGGGAAATCAAGTCCCGCAGCAGAGCGAGGGGAAACCCGGGTCCCGACGCAGAGCGAGGGGAAACCCGAGTCCCAGTGCAGAGCGAGGGGAAACCCGAGTCCCAGTGCAGAGCGCTGGAAACCCAAGTCCCGGAGCAGAGCGAGGGGAAACCCGAGTCCCGGTGCAGAGCGAAGGGAAACCCGAGTCCCGACGCAGATTGAGGGGAAACCCGAGTCCCGGAGCAGAGCGAGGGGAAACCCAAGTCCCGGTGCAGAGCGAGGGGAAACCCGAGTCCCGGTGCAGAGCGAGGGGAAACCCGAGTCCCGACGCAGAGCGAAGGGAAACCCGAGTCCCAGTGCAGAGCGAGGGGAAACCCGAGTCCTGACGCAGAGCGAGGGGAAACCCGAGTCCCGACGCAGAGTGAGGGGAAACCCAAGTCCCGGAGCAGAGTGAGGGGAAACCCAAGTCCCGGAGTAGAGCGAGGGGAAACCCGAGTCCCGCAGCAGAGCGAGGGGAAACCCGAGTCCCGGTGCAGAGCGAGGGGAAACCCGAGTCCTGGTGCAGAGTGAGGGGAGACACGAGTCCCGGTGCAGGGCGAGGGGAAACCCGAGTCCCGGAGCAGAGCGAGGGGAAACCCAAATCCTGGAGCAGAGTGAGGGGAATCCCGTGTCCCGGTGCAAAACAAGGAGAAATCCAAGTCTCGGAGCAGAACGAGGGGAAACCTGAGTCCCAGTGCAGAGCGAGGGGAAACCCGAGTCCTGACGCAGAGCGAGGGGAAACCCGAGTCCCGACGCAGAGTGAGGGGAAACCCAAGTCCCGGAGCAGAGTGAGGGGAAACCCAAGTCCCGGAGTAGAGCGAGGGGAAACCCGAGTCCCGGAGCAGAGCGAGTGGAAACCCGAGTCCCGGAGCAGAGTGAGGGGAAACCCGAGTCCCGGTGCAGAGCGAGGGGAAACCCGAGTCCTGGTGCAGAGTGAGGGGAGACACGAGTCCCGGTGCAGGGCGAGGGGAAACCCGAGTCCCGGAGCAGAGCGAGGGGAAACCCGAGTCCCGGTGCATAGCGAGGGGAAACCCGAGTCCCGGTGCAGATCGAGGGGAAACCCGAGTCCCGGAGCAGAGCGAGGGGAAACCCGAGTCCCGGAGCAGAGCGAGGGGAAACCCGAGTCCTGACGCAGAGCGAGGGGAAACCCGAGTCCCGACGCAGAGTGAGGGGAAACCCGAGTCCCGGAGCAGAGTGAGGGGAAACCCAAGTCCCGGAGTAGAGCGAGGGGAAACCCGAGTCCCGGAGCAGAACGAGGGGAAACCCGAGTCCCGGTGCAGATCGAGGGGAAACCCGAGTCCCGGAGCAGAGCGAGGGGAAACCCGAGTCCCGGAGCAGAGCGAGGGGAAACCCGAGTCCCGGAGCAGAACGAGGGGAAACCCGAGTCCCGGAGCAGAGCGAGGGGAAACCCGAGTCCCGGAGCAGAGCGAGGGGAAACCCGAGTCCCGGAGCAGAGCGAGGGGAAACCCGAGTCCCGGTGCAGAGCGAGGGGAAACCCGAGTCCCGGTGCAGAGTGAGGGGAGACCCGAGTCCCGGTGCAGGGCGAGGGGAAACCCAAGTCCCGGAGCAGAGTGAGGGGAAACCCGAGTCCCGGTGCAGATCGAGGGGAAACCCGAGTCCCGGTGCAGAGCGAGGGGAATCCCGAGTCCCGGAGCAGAGCGAGGGGAAACCCGAGACATGGTGCAGATCGAGGGGAAACCCGAGTCCCGGTGCAGATCGAGGGGAAACCCAAATCCTGGAGCAGAACGAGGGGAAACACGAGTCCCGGTGCAGAGCGAGGGGAAACCCAAGTCCCGGAGCAGAGCGAGGGGAAACCCAAATCCTGGAGCAGAGTGAGGGGAATCCCGTGTCCCGGTGCAAAACAAGGAGAAATCCAAGTCTCGGAGCAGAACGAGGGGAAACCTGAGTCCTAGTCCAGAGTGAGGGGAATCCTGTGTCCCAGAGCTGAGCGAGGGAAACCCAGGTCTTGGAGCAATGCGAGGGAAAACTGAGTCCCGGTGCAGTGCGAGAGAAAATCCGAGTCCCAGAGCAGAGCGAGGGGAAACCTGAATCCTGGAGCAGAGCGAGGGGAACCCCGAGCCCCGGTGCAGAGCGAGGGAAATGCGAGTCTTGGACAAGAGCGAGGGAAAACACAAATCCCAGAGTAGAGCAAGTGGAATCCCGAATCCCAGAACAGAGCGAGGGGAATTCCGAGACTCGGATCAGAGTGAGTGGACACCCAAATCCTGGAGCAGAGTGAGGGGAAACCCGAGACCCAATGCAAAACGAGGGGCAATCTGAATACACATGCAGTGCAAGGGGAATCCCAAGTCCAGGTGCAAAACAAGGGGAAATCCGAGTCTCGGAGCAGAATGAGGGGAAACCTCAGTCCTAGTCAGAGTGAAGGGAATCCTGTGTCCCAGAACTGAGTGAGGGAAACCCGGGACTTGGAGCAATTCGAGGGAAAATCGAGTCCTGGTGCTGAGCGAGGGAAAACTCTAATCCAGGTGCAACACAAAGAGAAACCCGAGTCCCGGAGGAGAGCGAGAGGAGGACGGAGTCTCGGAACAGAGTGAAGGAAAGCCCGAATCCTAGAGCAGTGCAAAGGGAAACATGAATCCTGGTGCAGCGCGAGGGAAACCCGAGTCCCGGATCAAAACGATGGGAAACCTGAGTCTTGGACAAGAGGGAGGGAAAGCCCGAATCCAGGAGAAGTGCAAGGGGAAATCAAGTCCCGCAGCAGAGCGAGGGGAAAACCCGAGTCCCGGAGCAGAGCGAGGGGAAACCCGAGTCCCGGAGCAGAGCGAGGGGAAACCCGAGTCCCAGTGCAGAGCGCTGGAAACCCAAGTCCCGGAGCAGAGCGAGGGGAAACCCGATTCCCGACGCAGAGTGAGGGGAAACCCGAGTCCCGGAGCAGAGCGAGGGGAAACCCAAGTCCCGGTGCAGAGCGAGGGGAAACCCGAGTCCCGGAGCAGAGCGAGGGGAAACCCAAGTCCCGGTGCAGAGCGAGGGGAAACCCGAGTCCCGGAGCAGAACGAGGGGAAACCCGAGTCCCGGAGCAGAGCGAGGGGAAACCCGAGTCCCGGTGCAGATCGAGGGGAAACCCGAGTCCCGGTGCAGAGCGAGGGGAAACCCGAGTCCCGGAGCAGTGTGAGGGGAAACCCGAGTCCCGGTGCAGATCGAGGGGAAACCCGAGTCCCAGTGCAGAGCGAGGGGAAACCCGAGTCCCGGAGCAGAGCGAGGGGAAACCCAAATCCTGGAGCAGAACGAGGGGAAACCCGAGTCCCGGTGCAGAGCGAGGGGAAACCCGAGACCTGGAGCAGAGCGAGGGGAAACCCAAATCCTGGAGCAGAGCGAGGGGAAACCCGAGTCCCAGTGCAGAGCGAGGGGAAACATAAGTCCCAGTGCAGAGCGAGGGGAAAACCCGAGTCCCAGAGCTGAACGAGGGAAACCCGGGTTTCGGAGCAATGCTTGGGATTACTGTGATCCGATGCAGAGCGAGAGGAAATCCGAGTCGCAGAGCAGTACGAGAGGAAACCCGAGTCCCGGAGCAGAGCGAGGGGAAACCCGAGTCCTGGAGCAGAACGAGAGGAAACCCAAGTCCTGCAGAACGAGGGGAAATGCGAGTCTTGGACAAGTGTGAGGGAAAACACAAATCCCGGAATAGTGCAAGTGGAATTTCGAGTCCCGGAGCAGAGCGAGAAGACAACAGAGTCTCAGACAAGAGTGAAAGAAAGCCCGCATCCCGGAGCAATGCAAGGGAATCCTGAGTACCAGAGTATAGCGAGGGGTAACCCGAAATCCGGAGTAGAGCAAGTGGAATTCCGAATCCCGGAGCAGAGCGAGGGGAAACTCGAAAGCCGGAGTAGTTCAAGTGGAATCCCAAATCCCGGAGCAGTGCAAAGGGAATACTGAATTCCGGGGAAGAGTGAGGGGAATTCCGATGCCCGGAGCAGAGCGAGGGGAAATCCAAACCCTGGAGCAGAGTGAGGGGAATCCCGAGCCCCGGTACAAAACAAGGTGAAATCCGAGTCTCGGAGCATAACGAGGGGAAACCTCAGTCCTAGTCCAGAGTGAGGGGAATACTGTGTCCCAGAGCTGAGCGAGGGAAACCCGGGTCTTGGGGCAATGCGAGGGAAACCCGAGACCCGGTGCAGTGCGAGAGAAAATCCGAGTCCCGGTGCAGAGCAAGGGGAATTCCGAGGGCTGGAGCAGAGCGAGGGGAAACCCGAGTCCCGGTGCAGATCGAGGGGAAACCCGAGTCCCGGAGCACAGCGAGGGGAAACCCAAATCCTGGAGCAGAACGAGGGGAAACCCGAGTCCCGGTGCAGAGCGAGGGGAAACCCGAGTCCCGGAGCAGAGCGAGGGGAAACCCGAGTCCCGGAGCAGAGCGAGGGGAAAACCCGAGTCCCAGAGCTGAACGAGGGAAACCCGGGTCTCGGAGCAATGCGTGGGATAACGGAGATACGGTGCAGAGTGAGAGGAAACCCAAATCCTGGAGCAGAACGAGGGGAAACCCGAGTCCCGGAGCAGAGCGAGGGGAAACCCGAGTCCCAGAGCAGAGCGAGGGGAAACCCGAGTCCTGGAGCAGAACGAGAGGAAACCCAAGTCCTGCAGAACGAGGGGAAATGCGAGTCTTGGACAAGTGTGAGGGAAAACACAAATCCCAGAGTAGTGCAAGTGGAATTCCGAGTCCCGGAGCAGAGCGAGAAGACAACAGAGTCTCAGACAAGAGTGAAAGAAAGCCCGCATCCCAGAGCAATGCAAGGGAATCCTGAGTACCAGAGTATAGCGAGGGGTAACCGGAAATCCGGAGTAGAGCAAGTGGAATTCCGAGTCCCGGTGCAGAGCGAGGGGAAACCCGAGTCCCGGTGCAGAGCGAGGGGAAACCCGAGACCTGGAGCAGAGCGAGGGGAAACCCGAGACCCGGAGCAGAGCGAGGGGAAACATGAGTCCCGGTGCAGAGCGAGGGGAAAACCCGAGACCCAGAGCTGAACGAGGGGAAACCCGAGTCCCGGTGCAGAGCGAGGGGTAACCCGAGTCCCGGTGCAGAGCGAGGGGTAACCCAAGACCTGGGGCAGAGCGAGGGGAAACCCAAATCCTGGAGCAGAGCGAGGGGAAACCCGAGACCCGGAGCAGAGCGAGGGGAAACACGAGTCCCAGTGCAGAGCGAGGGGAAAACCCGAGTCCCAGAGCTGAACGAGGGAAACCCGGGTTTCGGAGCAATGCGTGGGATAACTGTGATCCGGTGCAGAGCGAGTAGAAATCTGAGTCGCAGAGCAGTACGAGAGGAAACCCGAGTCCCGGAGCAGAGCGAGGGGAAACCCAAGTCCCGGTACAGAGAGTGAGGAGAAACCCGAATCCCGGAGCAGAGAGAGGGGAAATCCGTGTCCCGGAGAAGAGCGAAGGGAATCCCGAGTCCCGGAGCAGAGCGAGGGGAAACCCAACTCCCGGTGCAGGGTGAGGGGCATCGCAAATCCCGGAGCAGAGCGAGTGGAAACCCGAGTCCTGGAGCAGACCGAGGGGAAACCCGAGTACCGGAGTATAGTGCGGGGATACCCGAGTCCCGGAGCAGAGCAAGGTGAATCCGGATTACTGGTGTATAGTGAGGGGAAACCCGAGTCCTAGAGCAGAGCGAGGGGAAATCTGAGTCCCGGAGCAGAGAGAGGGGATTCCCGAGTACCGTAGTATAGGGAGGGGAAACTCGAATCCCGGAGTAGTGCATGTGGAATCACACATCCCGGAGCAGTGCACAGGGAATCCTGAATCCTGGAGAAGAGCGAGGGGAATTCCGAATCCCGGAGCAGAGCGAGGGGAAACCCGAAAACCGTAGTAGTGCAAGTGGAATCCCTAATCCTGGAGAAGTGCAAATGGAATCCCGAATTCCTGGGCAGAGCGAGGGAAAGTCCGAGTCCCGGACCAGAACGAGTGGAAACCTGAGTCCTAGTCCAGATTGAGGGGAATCCTGTGTCCCAGAGCTGAGCGAGGGAAATCCGAGTCTTGGAGCAATGCGAGGGAAAACCGAGTCCCGGTGCAGAGCGAGGGGAAACCCGAGTCCTGGAGCAGAACGAGAGGAAACCCAAGTCCTGCAGAACGAGGGGAAATGCGAGTCTTGGACAAGTGTGAGGGAAAACACAAATCCCAGAGTAGTGCAAGTGGAATTCCGAGTCCCGGAGCAGAGCGAGAAGACAACAGAGTCTCAGACAAGAGTGAAAGAAAGCCCGCATCCCAGAGCAATGCAAGGGAATCCTGAGTACCAGAGTATAGCGAGGGGTAACCGGAAATCCGGAGTAGAGCAAGTGGAATTCCGAGTCCCGGTGCAGAGCGAGGGGAAACCCGAGTCCCGGTGCAGAGCGAGGGGAAACCCGAGACCTGGAGCAGAGCGAGGGGAAACCCGAGACCCGGAGCAGAGCGAGGGGAAACATGAGTCCCGGTGCAGAGCGAGGGGAAAACCCGAGACCCAGAGCTGAACGAGGGGAAACCCGAGTCCCGGTGCAGAGCGAGGGGTAACCCGAGTCCCGGTGCAGAGCGAGGGGTAACCCAAGACCTGGGGCAGAGCGAGGGGAAACCCAAATCCTGGAGCAGAGCGAGGGGAAACCCGAGACCCGGAGCAGAGCGAGGGGAAACACGAGTCCCAGTG
Organism: Chiloscyllium plagiosum; assembly: GCF_037043375.1. NCBI lineage: Eukaryota > Metazoa > Chordata > Chondrichthyes > Orectolobiformes > Hemiscylliidae > Chiloscyllium > Chiloscyllium plagiosum. Next base: position 89,583,607 of record NW_028270140.1, read on the forward strand.
CAGAGCGAGGGGAAAACCCGAGTCCCAGAGCTGAACGAGGGAAACCCGGGTTTCGGAGCAATGCGTGGGATAACTGTGATCCGGTGCAGAGCGAGTAGAAATCTGAGTCGCAGAGCAGTACGAGAGGAAACCCGAGTCCCGGAGCAGAGCGAGGGGAAACCCAAGTCCCGGTACAGAGAGTGAGGAGAAACCCGAATCCCGGAGCAGAGAGAGGGGAAATCCGTGTCCCGGAGAAGAGCGAAGGGAATCCCGAGTCCCGGAGCAGAGCGAGGGGAAACCCAACTCCCGGTGCAGGGTGAGGGGCATCGCAAATCCCGGAGCAGAGCGAGTGGAAACCCGAGTCCTGGAGCAGACCGAGGGGAAACCCGAGTACCGGAGTATAGTGCGGGGATACCCGAGTCCCGGAGCAGAGCAAGGTGAATCCGGATTACTGGTGTATAGTGAGGGGAAACCCGAGTCCTAGAGCAGAGCGAGGGGAAATCTGAGTCCCGGAGCAGAGAGAGGGGATTCCCGAGTACCGTAGTATAGGGAGGGGAAACTCGAATCCCGGAGTAGTGCATGTGGAATCACACATCCCGGAGCAGTGCACAGGGAATCCTGAATCCTGGAGAAGAGCGAGGGGAATTCCGAATCCCGGAGCAGAGCGAGGGGAAACCCGAAAACCGTAGTAGTGCAAGTGGAATCCCTAATCCTGGAGAAGTGCAAATGGAATCCCGAATTCCTGGGCAGAGCGAGGGAAAGTCCGAGTCCCGGACCAGAACGAGTGGAAACCTGAGTCCTAGTCCAGATTGAGGGGAATCCTGTGTCCCAGAGCTGAGCGAGGGAAATCCGAGTCTTGGAGCAATGCGAGGGAAAACCGAGTCCCGGTGCAGAGCGAGGGGAAATCCGGGTCCTGGATCAGAGCGTGGGGAAACCTGAATCCTGGTGCAGCGCGGATAGAGCAAGGGAAAACACAAATCCCGGAGTAGTGCAAGTGAAATCCCAAGTCCATAGCGAAGGGAAAGCCGAGTCCCGGTGCAGAGCGAGGGGAATCGCAAATCCCGGAGCAGAGTGAGGGGAAACTCGAGTCCCGGAACAGAGCGAGGGGAAACCCGAGTCCCGGAGCAGAGCGAAGGGAAACCCAAGTCCCGGTGCAGAGCGAGGGTAAACCCGAAAACCCAGACAAAAGCGAGGGAAAACACGAATCCCGGAGTAGTGCAAGTGAAATCCCAAGTCCATAGCGAGGGGAAATCTGAGACCCGGAGAAGAGTGAGTGGAAACCCAAAACCCAAAGCAGAGTGAGGGGAAACCCGAGACCCAGTCCAAAATGAAGGGAAATCCAAATCCCGGTGCAGAGCGAAGGGAATCCCGAGTCCCGGTGAAGAGCGAGGGGAAATTCGAGTCCCGGTGCAGAGCGAGGGAAATCTGAATTCCGGGAGCAGAGCGAGGGGAAATCCGAGTCCCGGAGCAGAGCAAGGGGAAATCCAAGTCCCGGAGAAGTGCGAGGGGAAACCCGAGACCCGGTGCAGAGCGAGGGGAAACCCGAGTCCCGGAGCAGAGCGAGGGGAAACCCGAGTCCTGGAGCAGAGCGAGGGGAAACCCGAATCCCGGAGCAGAGCGAGGGGAAACCCGAGACATGGAGCAGAGCGAGGGGAAACCCGAGACATGGAGCAGAGCGAGGGGAAACCCGAGTCCCGGTGCAGAACGAGGGGAAACCCGAGTCCCGGAGCAGAGCGAGGGGAAACCCGAGTCCCAGAGCTGAACGAGGGAAACCCGGGTTTCGGAGCAATGCGTGGGATAACTGTGATCCGGTGCAGAGCGAGTAGAAATCTGAGTCGCAGAGCAGAGCGAGGGGAAACACGAGTCCCAGTGCAGAGCGAGGGGAAAACCCGAGTCCCAGAGCTGAACGAGGGAAACCCGGGTTTCGGAGCAATGCGTGGGATAACTGTGATCCGGTGCAGAGCGAGTAGAAATCTGAGTCGCAGAGCAGTACGAGAGGAAACCCGAGTCCCGGAGCAGAGCGAGGGGAAACCCAAGTCCCGGTACAGAGAGTGAGGAGAAACCCGAATCCCGGAGCAGAGAGAGGGGAAATCCGTGTCCCGGAGAAGAGCGAAGGGAATCCCGAGTCCCGGAGCAGAGCGAGGGGAAACCCAACTCCCGGTGCAGGGTGAGGGGCATCGCAAATCCCGGAGCAGAGCGAGTGGAAACCCGAGTCCTGGAGCAGACCGAGGGGAAACCCGAGTACCGGAGTATAGTGCGGGGATACCCGAGTCCCGGAGCAGAGCAAGGTGAATCCGGATTACTGGTGTATAGTGAGGGGAAACCCGAGTCCTAGAGCAGAGCGAGGGGAAATCTGAGTCCCGGAGCAGAGAGAGGGGATTCCCGAGTACCGTAGTATAGGGAGGGGAAACTCGAATCCCGGAGTAGTGCATGTGGAATCACACATCCCGGAGCAGTGCACAGGGAATCCTGAATCCTGGAGAAGAGCGAGGGGAATTCCGAATCCCGGAGCAGAGCGAGGGGAAACCCGAAAACCGTAGTAGTGCAAGTGGAATCCCTAATCCTGGAGAAGTGCAAATGGAATCCCGAATTCCTGGGCAGAGCGAGGGAAAGTCCGAGTCCCGGACCAGAACGAGTGGAAACCTGAGTCCTAGTCCAGATTGAGGGGAATCCTGTGTCCCAGAGCTGAGCGAGGGAAATCCGAGTCTTGGAGCAATGCGAGGGAAAACCGAGTCCCGGTGCAGAGCGAGGGGAAATCCGGGTCCTGGATCAGAGCGTGGGGAAACCTGAATCCTGGTGCAGCGCGGATAGAGCAAGGGAAAACACAAATCCCGGAGTAGTGCAAGTGAAATCCCAAGTCCATAGCGAAGGGAAAGCCGAGTCCCGGTGCAGAGCGAGGGGAATCGCAAATCCCGGAGCAGAGTGAGGGGAAACTCGAGTCCCGGAACAGAGCGAGGGGAAACCCGAGTCCCGGAGCAGAGCGAAGGGAAACCCAAGTCCCGGTGCAGAGCGAGGGTAAACCCGAAAACCCAGACAAAAGCGAGGGAAAACACGAATCCCGGAGTAGTGCAAGTGAAATCCCAAGTCCATAGCGAGGGGAAATCTGAGACCCGGAGAAGAGTGAGTGGAAACCCAAAACCCAAAGCAGAGTGAGGGGAAACCCGAGACCCAGTCCAAAATGAAGGGAAATCCAAATCCCGGTGCAGAGCGAAGGGAATCCCGAGTCCCGGTGAAGAGCGAGGGGAAATTCGAGTCCCGGTGCAGAGCGAGGGAAATCTGAATTCCGGGAGCAGAGCGAGGGGAAATCCGAGTCCCGGAGCAGAGCAAGGGGAAATCCAAGTCCCGGAGAAGTGCGAGGGGAAACCCGAGACCCGGTGCAGAGCGAGGGGAAACCCGAGTCCCGGAGCAGAGCGAGGGGAAACCCGAGTCCTGGAGCAGAGCGAGGGGAAACCCGAATCCCGGAGCAGAGCGAGGGGAAACCCGAGACATGGAGCAGAGCGAGGGGAAACCCGAGACATGGAGCAGAGCGAGGGGAAACCCGAGTCCCGGTGCAGAACGAGGGGAAACCCGAGTCCCGGAGCAGAGCGAGGGGAAACCCGAGTCCTGGAGCAGAACGAGGGGAAACACGAGTCCCGGTGCAGAGCGAGGGGAAACCCGAGTCCCGGAGCAGAGCGAGGGGAAACCCAAATCCTGGAGCAGAACGAGGGGAAACCTGAGTCCCGGTGCAGAGCGAGGGGAAACCCGAGTCCTGGTGCAGAGCGAGGGGAAACCCGAGACCTGGAGCAGAGCGAGGGGAAACCCGAGTCCCGGTGCAGATCGAGGGGAAACCCGAGTCCCGGAGCAGAGCGAGGGGAAACCCAACTCCCGGTGCAGGGTGAGGGGCATCGCAAATCCCGGAGCAGAGCGAGTGGAAACCCGAGTCCTGGAGCAGACCGAGGGGAAACCCGAGTACCGGAGTATAGTGCGGGGATACCCGAGTCCCGGAGCAGAGCAAGGTGAATCCGGATTACTGGTGTATAGTGAGGGGAAACCCGAGTCCTAGAGCAGAGCGAGGGGAAATCTGAGTCCCGGAGCAGAGAGAGGGGATTCCCGAGTACCGTAGTATAGGGAGGGGAAACTCAAATCCCGGAGTAGTGCATGTGGAATCACAAATCCCGGAGCAGTGCAAATGGAATCCCGAATTCCTGGGCAGAGCGAGGGAAAGTCCGAGTCCCGGACCAGAACGAGTGGAAACCTGAGTCCTAGTCCAGATTGAGGGGAATCCTGTGTCCCAGAGCTGAGCGAGGGAAATCCGAGTCTTGGAGCAATGCGAGGGAAAACCGAGTCCCGGTGCAGAGCGAGGGGAAATCCGGGTCCTGGATCAGAGCGTGGGGAAACCTGAATCCTGGTGCAGCGCGGATAGAGCAAGGGAAAACACAAATCCCGGAGTAGTGCAAGTGAAATCCCAAGTCCATAGCGAAGGGAAAGCCGAGTCCCGGTGCAGAGCGAGGGGAATCGCAAATCCCGGAGCAGAGTGAGGGGAAACCCGAGTCCCGGAACAGAGCGAGGGGAAACCCGAGTCCCGGAGCAGAGCGAAGGGAAACCCGAGTCTCGGTGCAGAGCGAGGGGAAACCCAAGTCCCGGTGCAGAGCGAGGGGAATCCCGAAACCCAGACAAAAGCGAGGGAAAACACGAATCCCGGAGTAGTGCAAGTGAAATCCCAAGTCCATAACGAGGGGAAATCTGAGACCCGGAGAAGAGTGAGTGGAAACCCAAAACCCAAAGCAGAGTGAGGGGAAACCCGAGACCCAGTCCAAAATGAAGGGAAATCCAAATCCCGGTGCAGAGCGAAGGGAATCCCGAGTCCCGGTGCAGAGCGAGGGGAAATTCGAGTCCCGGTGCAGAGCGAGGGAAATCTGAATTCCGGGAGCAGAGCGAGGGGAAATCCGAGTCCCGGAGCACAGCGAGGGGAAATCCAAGTCCCGGTTCCAGAGCGAGGGGAAACCCAACTCCCGGAGCAGAGCGAGGGGAAACCCGAGACCCGGTGCAGAGCGAGGGGAAACCCGAGTCCCGGAGCAGAGCGAGGGGAAACCCGAGACATGGAGCAGAGCGAGGGGAAACCCGAGTCCCGGTGCAGATCGAGGGGAAACCCAAATCCTGGAGCAGAACGAGGGGAAACACGAGTCCCGGTGCAGAGCGAGGGGAAACCCGAGTCCCGGAGCAGAGCGAGGGGAAACCCAAATCCTGGAGCAGAACGAGGGGAAACCCGAGTCCCGGTGCAGAGCGAGGGGAAACCCGAGACCTGGAGCAGTGCGAGGGGAAACCCGAGTCCCGGTGCAGATCGAGGGGAAACCCAAATCCTGGAGCAGAGCGAGGGGAAACCCGAGTCCCGGTGCAGAGCGAGGGGAAAACCCGAGTCCCAGAGCTGAACGAGGGAAACCTGGGTTTCGGAGCAATGCGTGGGATAACTGTGATCCGATGCAGAGCGAGAGGAAATCCGAGTCGCAGAGCAGTACGAGAGGAAACCAGAGTCCCGGAGCAGAGCGAGGGGAAACCCGAGTCCTGGAGCAGAACGAGAGGAAACCCAAGTCCTGCAGAACGAGGGGAAATGCGAGTCTTGGACAAGTGTGAGGGAAAACACAAATCCCGGAATAGTGCAAGTGGAATTTCGAGTCCCGGAGCAGAGCGAGAAGACAACAGAGTCTCAGACAAGAGTGAAAGAAAGCCCGCATCCCGGAGCAATGCAAGGGAATCCTGAGTACCAGAGTATAGCGAGGGATAACCCGAAATCCGGAGTAGAGCAAGTGGTATTCCGAATCCCGGAGCAGAGCGAGGGGAAACTCGAAAGCCGGAGTAGTTCAAGTGGAATCCCAAATCCCGGAGCAGTGCAAAGGGAATCCTGAATTCCGGGGAAGAGTGAGGGGAATCCCGAGCCCCGGTGCAAAACAAGGTGAAATCCGAGTCTCGGAGCATAACGAGGGGAAACCTGAGTCCTAGTCAAGAGTGAGGGGAATCCTGTGTCCCAGAGCTGAGCGAGGGAAACCCGGGTCTTGGAGCAATGCGAGGGAAACCCGAGACCCGGTGCAGTGCGAGAGAAAATCCGAGTCCCGGTGCAGAGCGAGGGGAATTCCGAGGGCTGGAGCAGAGCGAGGGGAAACCCGAGTCCCGGTGCAGAGTGAAGGGAAACCCAAATCCTGGAGCAGAGTGAGGGGAAACCTGAGTCCCGGTGCAGATCGAGGGGAAACCCGAGTCCCGGAGCAGAGCGAGGGGAAACCCAAATCCTGGAGCAGAACGAGGGGAAACCCGAGTCCCGGTGCAGAGCGAGGGGAAACCCGAGTCCCGGAGCAGAGCGAGGGGAAACCCGAGACCCGGAGCAGAGCGAGGGGAAACATGGGTCCCGGTGCAGAGCGAGGGGAAACCCGAGTCCCGGTGCAGAGCGAGGGGAAAACCCGAGTCCCAGAGCTGAACGAGGGAAACCCGGGTCTCGGAGCAATGCGTAGGATAACCGAGATACGGTGCAGAGTGAGAGGAAACCCAAATCCTGGAGCAGAACGAGGGGAAACCCGAGTCCCGGAGCAGAGCGAGGGGAAACCCGAGTCCTGGAGCAGAACGAGAGGAAACCCAAGTCCTGCAGAACGAGGGGAAATGCGAGTCTTGGACAAGTGTGAGGGAAAACACAAATCCCGGAGTAGTGCAAGTGGAATTCCGAGTCCCGGAGCAGAGCGAGAAGACAACAGAGTCTCAGACAAGAGTGAAAGAAAGCCCGCATCCCGGAGCAATGCAAGGGAATCCTGAGTACCAGAGTATAGAGGGGGGTAACCCGAAATCCGGAGTAGAGCAAGTGGAATTCCGAATCCCGGTGCAGAGCGAGGGGAAACCCGAGTCCCGGTGCAGAGCGAGGGGAAACCCGAGACCCGGAGCAGAGCGAGGGGAAACCCGAGACCCGGAGCAGAGCGAGGGGAAACATGAGTCCCGGTGCAGAGCGAGGGGAAAACCCGAGTCCCAGAGCTGAACGAGGGAAACCCGAGTCCCGGTGCAGAGCGAGGGGTAACCCAAGACCTGGGGCAGGGCGAGGGGAAACCCAAATCCTGGAGCAGAGCGAGGGGAAACCCGAGACCCGGAGCAGAGCGAGGGGAAACACGAGTCCCAGTGCAGAGCGAGGGGAAAACCCGAGTCCCAGAGCTGAACGAGGGAAACCCGGGTTTCGGAGCAATGCGTGGGATAACTGTGATCCGGTGCAGAGCGAGTAGAAATCTGAGTCGCAGAGCAGTACGAGAGGAAACCCGAGTCCTGGAGCAGAACGAGAGGAAACCCAAGTTCTGGTACAGAGAGTGAGGAGAAATCCGAATCCCGGAGCAGAGAGAGGGGAAATCCGTGTCCCGGAGCAGAGCGAAGGGAATCCCGAGTCCCGGAGCTGTGCAATGGGAAACACGAGTCCCGGTGCAGAGCGAGGGGAAACCCGAGTCCCGGAGCAGAGCGAGGGGAAACCCGAGACCTGGAGCAGAGCGAGGGGAAACCCGAGTCCTGGAGCAGAGCGAGGGGAAACCCGAGTACCGGAGTATAGTGCGGGGATACCCGAGTCCCGGAACAGAGCAAGGTGAATCCCGATTACTGGTGTATAGTGAGGGGAAACCCGAGTCCTAGAGCAGAGCGAGGGGAATTCCGAATCCCGGAGCAGAGCGAGGGGAAACCCGAAAACCCTGGAGCAGAGTGAGGGGAATCCCGAGCCCCGGTGCAAAACAAGGTGAAATCCGAGTCTCGGAGCATAACGAGGGGAAACCTGAGTCCTAGTCCAGAGTGAGGGGAATCCTGTGTCCCAGAGCTGAGCGAGGGAAACCCGGGTCTTGGAGCAATGCGAGGGAAACCCGACACCCGGTGCAGTGCGAGAGAAAATCCGAGTCCCGGTGCAGAGCGAGGGGAATTCCGGGTCTCGGAGCCATGTGAGGGAAAACTGAGATCCGGTGCAGAGCAAGAGGAAATCTTGCGTCCCGGAGCAGAATGAGGGGAAACCCGAGTCCTGCAGAATGAGGGGAAATGCGAGTCTTGGACAAGTGTGAGGGAAAACACAAATCCTGGAGTAGTGCAAGTTGAATTCTGAGACCCGGAGCAGAGCGAGAGGAGAACGGAGTGTCAGACAAGATTGAAGGAAATCCCGAATCCCAGAGCAGTGCAAGGGAATCCCGAGTACCGGAGTATAGCGAAGGAAACCCGATTCCTGGAGTCGAGTAAGTGGAATTCCAAATCCCGGAGCAAAGCGAGGTGAAACCCGAATCCCGGAGTAGTGCAAGTGGAATCGCAACTCCCGGAGCAGTGCAAAGAGAATCTTGAATCCCGGAGAAGAGCGAGGGGAATTCCGAAGCCCGGAGCAGAGCGAGGGGAAACCCAAATCCCGGAGCAGAGTGAGGGGAAACCCGGGTTTCGGAGCAGAGCGAGGGGAAACCCGACTCCCGGAGCAGAGCGAGGGGAAACTCGAGTCCCAGAGCAGAGCGAGGGGAAACCCGGGTTTCGGAGCAGAGCGAGGGGAAACCCGACTCCCGGAGCAGAGCGAGGGGAAACCCGAGTCCCAGAGCAGAGCGAGGGGAAACCCGAGTCCCGGAGCGGAGCGAGTTGAAATCCGAATCCCGGAGCAGAGCAAAGGCATGAATATATTTTGTTTTGCTTAATATTGAATAGTTAAAATGAGAAAAGTTCGGATCTAGGCTACCTTCTTAACATATTTTGATGAGGGTTTGTTGTGGTCCATTTTACGTGAAACTGATTTCTGAACTGGCCTTAGCAACCATTTAATTATTTCAGACAGCGAAACATTCTCAAAAGATTGCAAGCAGCCAGACCACGGTATCAAATCAGGATAATGGCAAAGTCAGCCCAATGGACCCTCTTTATTAACATTTGGAGGCTAGTTGGGAGGGATGTTTCACCGACTAGTCAAACAACAACCTAAAATGGTTATAGTCACAAAATCTCCCTGACACACAATGACCCAGAAAGATTAGTGTACATTTGAGAGAGAGTGCTGACAGCGCTCAACTTTGGACCCCATGAAAAATGGCACCAGATCAAACATGGGCAAGGAAACCTCTCGCTAAATGACCATGGACTGCCCCACCTCAGTTAATGATTCAATACTCGTCCATGTTAAACAACACTTAGAGGAAGCACTGGAATTGGCAAAGGCATAGATTGTACTAGGTGGGAATTTCAATGTCCAACACCAACAGTAGCTCAATAGTACCATTACTGATCGAGTTGGTCAAATCCTAAAGGATATAGCTGTGAGACCAGATCTGTGGCAGGTGATGAGGGGCCGACATGCCGAACATCATCCTCACCGATTTGTCTGTCATAGATCCGTCATGCAATCACAAGGCTAGGCATACCGGCAGGATTCCTTATATTCCCAAACAACATCGCCACAAGTGATGAACAGGACTAAGCAACCCTATAGTCAATGGATCAGCACTAAGCTCTACAGTCCTGCCACATGCATTTGTGAATGATGGTGGATAATTAAACACCTCACTGCAGGAAGACACTCCACAAATACTCCAACCTTAATAATTAGAGGAGCCCAGCACATCACTGCCACTGAGAACGCTGATGCATTTACAACAATCTCCAGCCAGAAGTGCTGAATGCATGATCCATCTCGACCTCCCTTTGAGGTGCCCATACCACAGATGCCTGTCCTCAGCCAGTGCGATTCATGTTATGGGATATGAAGGAATGACTGAAGGCCTAGATACTGCAGAGGCAGTGGGCCCTGACAATCTGTTACTTTACATATGGGATACGAACATTGCTGATGGAAGAATGTTCCCAGTTTATTGCCCTTTCCTTTTCCTTAAGAAGGTTGTGGTGAGGTGCCTTCTTGAACCTTTCATTGGTGTAGGTGGACTCATATACTGCAAACAGTAGCCACGCTGCAGGAAAGGGATTAAATCAACAAATATTAGGAGCTCCTAAAATAATAGAGCAGTAATAATGGATGGCTTTAATTTTCATTCCTGATGAAGGGCTTTTGGACACATCGATTTTCCTGCTCCTCGGATGCTGCCTGACCTGCTGTGCTTTTCCAGCACCACTCTAATCTAGACTCTGAACTCCAGCATCTGCAGTCCTCACTTTTGCCCAGATTTAATTTTCATGTTGATCGAGTTAATCAATTTGGAAAGGATAGCCACGACAATTAATTCATAGGGATTATGGATAGTTTCTTGGAGCAATATGTCATGGAGCCAACCAGGGAATAGGCTATTTTGGATCTGGTAAGGGTACTGAGACAGGCTTAATAAATTAGCATAGAGGAAAAGATCGTCTAGGAAATAGTGATCATAACGTAATAGAATTTAATATTCATTTCGAGTGTTAGAAACTTGAATTGGAAGCAACCATGTTAACTTCAATAAAGAGAATTACAATTAAATGATGATAGAATTAGTTGAAGTGAACTGGCAGGTAGATTAGCAGAAATGTTCGTAAGTAAACAGCGGTCGATGCGTAAGGAGGTAATTCATGACCCTCAGCAAAAATACAGCTCAGTAAGGAGGAAAGATTGTAAGAATGGGAAAACCAACCATGGTTAAAAAAGGAAGTTAAGAAGTTTATCAAGTTGAAAGGAAGCAAAAGTCAATGATAGCCCCAAATTCAGAATCCTGCAAAGGAGACCAAAAAGATAATAAGGACTGAACAAATAAACTACAAGGTAAACCAACGAGCAATATAATGAACTGACAATAAAAGCTTCCTTAACTATCCAAAAAAAGATCAAAGTATACAAGGGCTCCTGAGAAAACAAATGTAGGGAGACAGTTACGATGAACAAGAAAGTGGCACAGGTGTTAACTGGATATTTTGCATCAAACTTTAATCGTAAGGAATATGAGGGAGGAATTCAGTACCATCACCATCACTAGCGAATTAGTATTAGAAAACCCAATGGAGTTATAGTCTCCCAGCCCTGATGACTTGCATCTTAAAAGAAGTAGCTACAGCAAGAGTGGATACATAGATTATAATTTTCCAAATATCTTTGGACTCTGGAAAAGTACCAGAGGATTGGAAAATTACCAATATGATACTCTTTTTCAAAAAGATCGATTAACCTATCGATTCTTAAGGAAATAATAGCAGCCCATTTGGAAAAATCATAATCTTATCAAGCAGAGTCAGCATGGCTTCATTAAAGGGCAGTTGTGTTTATTTAATTCATTAGAGTTTTTTGAAGAAGTCTCAAACAGAATGGATGGGGGTGGGGGAGACTAGTAGATGCGTTGTATTTGGACTTCCAGAAGACATTCAACAAATTACCTCACAAAAGGTTAAGCCTTAAGGTAAGGGCCCATGGTGTTGGAGGGAGTATGTTGGCATTGATAGAGAATTGGGCAGGAAAGTGGGGATGATTAGATTAGATTCCCTACAGTATGGAAACAGGCTCTTTGGCCCAACAAGTCTATACCCACCCTCCAAAGAGTAACCCACCCAGACTATTCCCCATATTTATCCCTGACTATGGGCAATTTAGCATGACCAATTCACCTAACCTGCACATCTTTGGATTGTAGGAGAAAACCGTAGCACCCGGAGGAAACCCACACAGACACGGGGAGAATGTGCAAACTCTACACAGTCAGTCACCCGAGGCGGGATTCGAACCTGGGTCCCTAGTGCTGTGAGGCAACAGTGCTAACCACTGAGCCACCGTGCCGCCGTGCCACCCCAAAATAAAGGGTTTTTTTTTCATGTTGGCAACCTATAATCAATGGGGATCCACAGGGATCAGTGCTGGGACTGCAACTGTTTGCAATATATATTAATGATTTGGTGGAAGGAAGTGAATGTACTGGGGCCAAATTTGCAGACAACACAAAGTAAGTGGGAAGGCAGGTTATGAGAAGGACACAAACAGTTTACAGAGAGATATTGATAGGTTAATTAAGTGAGCAAAAAGTTAACAAATAGCATATAATTTGGGAGAATGTGAAGTTATTCATTTCAGAAAGGAGAACAAAAGAACAAAGCATTACTTAAATGGAGAAAAACTGCAGAAAATGCAACACAAAGGGACTTGGGGCATCCTGTGTGTGAAACACAGAAACCTAACATACAGATACAGCAGGTAATCAGAAAAGCACGTGGAATGTTGGCCCTTGTTTCAAGAGGGTTGGAGTATAAAAGTAGATAAGCCTTAATGCAAATGTGTTGCTGAGATCAAATCTGGAATACTGGTTTTGAACTACTTATTTATTTCATTGGAGACAGTTCGTGATTACCAGATGATCCCCAGTATGAAGGGATTGTCTTACGGGTAAAGGTTAAACAGTTTGGGGGTGGCACAGTGGTTCAGCGGTTAGCACTGCTGCCTCACAGTGTCAGTGACCTGGGTTTGATTCCACCCTTGGGTGACTCTGTGCAGAGTTTGCATATTCTCCCAGTGTTTGAATGGGTTTACTCCGGATGGTATGGTTTCTTCCCACAGTCCAAAGAGGTGCAGGTTAGGTTAATTGGTCATGCTAAAATTGCCCATAGCGTTCAGGGATGTGCAGGTGAGGTGGATTAGCCAAGGGTGGGATGCTCTTTGAAGGGTTGGTTTGGATCGATGGCTACTTCCATACTGGAGGGATTCTATGGTTCTAGGTTAGGACTATATTCATTGGAGTTTCGAAACATGAGAGGTGATCTTGTTAAAACATGCAGGATTCTTAAGGGCTTGTCAGGGTAAATGCTGAGAGGATGTTTCCACTCATGGGAGAGTGCAGGTTCAAGGGCATGTTCTCAGGATAAAAGGGCACCAATTTAAGATTGAAAAGATGAGGAATTTCTTTTTTCAGAACGATGAGAGTCTTTGGAAGTCCTTGACACAGAGAGCTGTGGGTTCTCAGAGTCCTTATGTATATTGAAGGCTGAGATTGATTCTTGATCAAGTAAGAGTATGGAGAAAATGCAGAAGAATGTGTACAAGGAATGTTTAACCAGCCACTGTTAAATGGTGGAGCGGACGTGAGGAGCCAATTAGCCTATGTCTGTTCTAATTCCCTGTGGTCTTATGGTTTGGAAGGGGGAATCTAGGATTTTGCCTAGCAAGACTGAAGATACATTTCCAAACGATGATGGCGAATGGCTTGGAGACAAAGTTGCCAATTGTGGTGTTCCCATGTGTCTACTGCCCATGTCCTTCTAGATGAAGTCGTCATGGGTTTGGAAGGGGCTATCTAAGGATCCTTGGTGAATTGCGGCAGTGCGTGTTGCAAATAGTACACACTCTTCCTACTGAGCACCATCAGTGGAGAGAATGAATGTTTGTGTGTGGTGCCAGTCAAGTGGGCTACTTTGTTTTGGAAGGTGGTATTTATGGCAATAGTACTCAAGACTTGAACCATAGAAATTGCTTCACCCCGAGCCAAGCTGTTCCAGTACAGCTGCAACTTTGTGGAATGTGGAAAATTGCCCAGGACAAAAAGCAGGACAAATCTAATCCAGCCAATTACTGCTCTATCTGTCAACTTTAGATCACTAATAATGTGATGGAAGAGTTCATTGACAATGCAATCAAGCAACTTTTAGGTTGGGCTGGCAAGCGGAAAGTTACAGTCACACCACACAAGTGCCAAACAATGACTGTCTCCCAGAAGAGAAAAGCTAGCCATTGTTCCTTGAAATTCAATTGCATTACCATCACTGAGGTGCCCACTATCAATAAACTACAGATTACTGTTGACCAGACACTGAACTGGACTGGGTCTACAAATACTGTGGCTACAGAAGCAAGTCAGAGACCAGGCATCCTGTAGCAAATCTGTCACCTTATGAATCCCCAAGGCCAGTCTACTGTCTGCAAGGCACAAGTCAGGAATGGAATACTCTCAGCTTGCCTGGATGAGTGCAGCTTGAACAATATCAAGAAGCTTGACACTATCCAAGTCAAAGCAGTCAATGTGATAAGCATTGCATCCATAAACATTCACTCTCTCCACCACTAATACTCAGTACTGACAGTGTGTACCATGTACAAGATGCACTTCACAAATTCCCCATAGCTTCTTAGACAGTATCTTCCAAACCTATGACCACTACCCTAAAGAAGGACTAGGATAGCAGATGATTGGGAATGCCAAGATCTGCAAAGGCACTCACCATCCTGACTTGGAAATATATCACTGTTCCTTCACTGTCTACTGAGTCAAAATCCTTTCCGAACAGCATTATGTTTCCTCAAAAATACTTGCTTTTGAAATTTTTCACCCTGGAAAAAATGCAACTTTTATGTTAATTGCTTACATTCTAAGGGAAGAGTACGAAACTGGGCCAAGGCCAATTATATCAAAATTCAGGAAGAGCTGGGAAATATGGATTGGGGGCAGCTAATTGAAGGGAAGTCCACATTTGATATGTGGGAGGCTTTCAAATATAGGTTGAAGATAGTGCAGGATAGGCATGTCCCTTTGAAAATAAGGGATAGGAAAGGCAAGATTCTTGAACCGTGAATGTCAGGAGAAATCGTGCGACTAACCAGGAGGAAAAGGGAAATGTACATTAGGTCCAGGCAGCAAAGAACAGAACGGGCCTTGGTGGAATATTGGGACAGTAGGACCAATCTTAATCGAGGAATCAAGTGGGCTGAAAGGGGCCATGAAATAACTTTAGCAAACAGAATTAAGGAGAATTCCAAGGCATTTTATTCTTTTATAAGAAGCAAGAGGGCAACTAGAGAAAGGGTTGGTCCACTAAAGAATAAGGAAGGAAGGTTGTGTGTCGAACCTGAGAAAATGGGTGAGATTCTCAATGATTACTTTGCATTAGTGTTCACTGAGGAGAGGGACATGATCAATGTTGAGATTAGAGATAGAAGTTTGTTTACTCTGAATCACGTTGACATATGGAGGGAAGATGTCTTGGGTAGGCTAAAGGATATTAAAGTGGACAAATCCCCAGGACCAGATTGGATCGATCCTTGGTTGCTGAGGGAGGCGAGAGAGGAAATAGCTGGGGCCCTGACAGATATCTTTGTAGCATCCTTAAGCACAGGTGAAGTGCCGGAGGATTGGAGGGTTGCTTATGTTGTCCCCCTGTACAAGAAGAGTGGTAGGGATATTCCGGCTAACTACAGACCAGTGAGCCTGACATCAGTGGTGGGGAACTTGATGGAGAAGGTACTGAGGGATAAAATCTATTCATTTTTGGAAAAGAATGGGCCTATCAGTATTAGGCAACATGGTTTTGTGTGGGGGAGATTGTGCCTTACCAACTTAATAGAGTTCTTTGAGGAAGTGACCAAGTTGATAGATGAAGGAAGGGTTGTTGATGTCATATACATGGATTTTAGTAAGGCATTTGTTAAGGTTTCCCATGGTAAACTAATGGAGAAAGTGAAGTCACATGGTGTGCAGAGTGTTCTAGCTAGGTGGATAAAGAACTGGTTGAGCAACAGGTGACAGACAGTAATAGTTGATGGGAGTTTCTCGAAATGGAGAAAGGTGACCAGTGGTGTTCTACAGGGGTCAGTGCTGGGGCCACTGTTGTTTGTGATACACATAAATGATCCGGAAGAGGGCATTGTTGGTATGATCAGCAAGTTTACAGATGACACAAAGATTGGTGGAGTAGCAGAAAGCATAGGGGACTGTCAAAGAATCCAGGAGAATATAGATAGACTGGAGAGTTGGGTGAAGAAGTGGCAGATGGAGTTCAATGCAGGCAAATGTGAGGTGATGCATTTTGGGAAGTCTAATTGCAGAGCAAACTATACTGTAAATGGAAGAGCCTTGGGAGAAGTTGATGAGCAGGACATCTGGGAGTCCAGGTCCATTGCAGCCTGAAGGTGGCCGCACAGGTGGATAGAGTGGTCAAGAAGGCATATGGTATGCTTGCCTTTATCGGACGGGGTATTGAGTATAAGAGCTGGCAGGTCATGTTAAAATTGTACCAAACTTTGGTTCGGCCGCATTTAGAATACTGTGTACAGTTTTGGTCCACACATTACCAAAAGGATGTGGATGCTTTGAAGAGGATGCGGAGAAGGTTTACGAGGATGTTGCCTGGTATGGAAGGTGCTGGCTATGAAGACAGGTTGAGTAGGTTGGGATTGTTTTCATTAGAAAAAAGGACATTGAGGGGGGGATCTGATTGAGGTCTGCAAAATCATGAAGGGTATAGACAGGGTGGATAGAGACAAACTTTTTCCCAGAGTGAGGGATTCAATAATGAGAGGTCATGCGTTCAAGGCGAGAGATGAAAAGTTTAAGGGGGATACACACGAGAAGTACTTTACACAGAGGATGGTAGGTGCCTGGAATGCATTGCCAGCAGAGGTAGTGGAGGCAGGCACAGTAGATTCATTTAAGGTGCGTCTGGACAGATGCATGAGTAGGTGGGGAGCAGAGGGATACAGATGCTTAGGAATTAGGCAATAGGTTTTGACAATGGACTTGGACCAGCACAGGCTTGGAGGGCCGAAGGGCCTGTTCCTGGACTGTAAAATTTCTTTGTTCTATTCCCAGGGGTATGTTGTTAAAAGCATTAAATTCTTCAAGATAATTTTTCCTGTAAATCACTGCAAAAGGAATCACTCTACCATCTTGATCACCATGTTTTTCTTCAAAATCTCTAGGATCTTGTCTAGTTTTAGCCTTTGTATCCTATCACGGAACACTTTATGCACATCCATCCTTATGATAACGCTGGTACCTCAGTGTAGGCATCAAACTCTTTCCAGCTGATAACTCTTTTAGCTTGGCATTTTTCGCCAACTTACTTTCAAATTTATTTGCAATCAATGAAATTTCTCAATAACATGGGCTTCAAGTTCTTGCAATATTCCCAGTTTGCTCCATACTCTTTGCTCTGGTCAAACAATAAGCTCTACTTGAATAAAAGCAAAATACTGTGGATGCTGGAAATTTAAAACAAACACCAAGAATGCTGGAGAAACTCAGCAAATTTCTGAAACTCAAAGAGAAGCTGAACTCAGAGAACTTTGTTTCTCTCTTCACATATACTGCCAGACCTGCTAAGTTTCCTAAGCATTTTTGGTGTTAGTAATAAACTCGACACGCCTGCTTTTGGAGTACTATACAATATAGTAATTCAATATCAGGATCCTTTTCACAAATTCAGGATTGCTTCCTAAGACAATGTCCACTTTCAGAACTCATAGTTTCAGACCTTCACTTCATTTTCCCAATGAATCTTCCCTCTTTTTCCTCAAGTTGCACATTTAGCCAATGTTTGTATTTCCAGAGGCTTTCCGTGCTCTCCTTGGAATGGAGGCACTCATCCATTCACTGATCTCTCCTAGAAGAAAAATGTTAACTTTAGTGCCAACTTTTGGTTGTGTGCCAAGGTACAGAATCCCTGTCTTGCATTACTGCACCATTTTGTCCATATTTAGTCAACGTTTCACCTGCCACTTCTAACTGTCCAATGTATGTATATGTGGTGTGCATGATACCTCATAATTTTCTATGACTTGTTAAAATGTTTTAAGTGTGTGATCAGCATTAATTAATCTCAAGAAATGCCCCCTAACAGTTTGGTCACCATGCTGTAAAATTATTGTTTTTCCAACATTACTTAAAGCCTTACACAGACCTTTCCAAAACTTCTGCTCATCTGTTTCATAATAAGTCATTTCTTCTGGATTAAAATTTATTTCAGATAGCCTTATATGATGTTACAAGGCTCCACAAATTTCCTTTGAAACATCCCCCCAAATGAAGGACATTCAACTGCTCAAAACAAAAAGTCGCCCGTCATTTGCAGTCAGCTCCTCGCATAAAGTTCCCATATCGGGGCAAATGCTAATTTACAATGTGACTGATCCGTTAGGATTTCATGAATCATCTCATCTGTCACTCTGTTTTTTTCTTTCACTCACTCCATTACTACAGGATCTTTCTGCTGTAGATAACCCCAATGTTCACATACAGCCCTACATTTATTTTGAGAAAATACCCCCACATTGTCAGTTACAAATTTAGCTGGTGTCCCAGTCCTATCCATTTCTCCACTGCCTTGTCCACTATGACTCTTTCTTTTACTATGTATTATTGTAGAGTATACTGATTAAATCTAGTTACCCCCTCTGAAATGCAAGATGAAAATGTATTTTTCCTTATTCTGCTAGTCCATAGCTTCATAAAAGTCTTTTTCTAATGTGATACTCACAATGGGCTGCGACTGTGTCCTCCTTTTTTTTTGTGTTATCATATTTATTGGCTCCTCTCTTCAGTACAGTTAGTGTTCTCATTGTCCCTTACTCCTGCATCCTTTAGCAGCAATTTTATAATGTAAGAAGATGATTGAGCAAAATGCCACTATAGTTTTAAGATAATGTATCTCTGCTTATTAGTTTGACTGGAGGAGTGAGGTCTTGCAAAAGAAGTACAATATTGTCTGGATTTTTTAACCTATAAGCCCACAGACTTCCTATAAACAGTTGCTTTGATATGCCTAATATCCAAATCAGGTTTCACTGGTGTGATGAACAGGGATACCAAACAAAACCAAATTAGCCCTTTTACCAGATTTGAAACACAATGAAATTAAAATATTCAATGACCCTCAAAATTGCCCAATTCTTCCTAATCAAGCTTTATGAATAATAGAGCTTGGACACCAAGCTTATAACTTAAACAAAAGTTAACAATTTATTATAAATACCGTTGTTTTAGTGAGACAAAGTTATACAAAAAGGTAATTAAATTAATATCTATGATTTAAACTCAATCCATGTTGATCAAAACTTCCACTCATACAAAGGTAGACAAACATAGATAACGACTTAAACAAAACAAAATTGTAATTTGCCAGATCAGTTAAACAGTATCAAGGATGCCACGCTGTCTACTGTGAGATGTGCAATCCTTGGATGATGTGTTATTCACAGACACATAATGGTATATCTAATTTCAAAGACACTGGTGATTGCGAACAGAATCAGTACACTTCCTGCAGTTGTTTACTTATTTTTTGCAGACTGGGGTTCTTTTCTCAGAACATGCAACAATTCTTTAACTGGAAATAAACTAGACAGGGTAAAACATAGCAGCCAGTCATAAAGCTCCCAAAATTACTCATTACTTGCAACAACTGGCAAGAACCAATGTTCTCCCACCTCTTCTTTTTTAACCAATATTCTCTGTGGTTGGCTGATTAACCTCTGTCTTCCCTTGATAGACAAACACAAGATTTAACCAGCTGCTAACTCTGGGCATGGCAAGGCACAGTGCTGAATTGCACACAATGTTGCTTAGATTAGAAATTAAGTTGCATTATCTTCCAAACTAACAGTCACTAACAGCAAACATCTGTGTTTGCTTTCAACTTTTAAAGCAAGCTACTGTTAAAACTTCAACTTACCCTTACCTCAACTCACAGTCCCAAACCAAATGAAAAGAATTATATTGAAGGTCTGTAGATTGGAATCTTTTTCATACACAATCTGCTCAATAATACAGGTGCTTTATTTGAAACTAAACACTGCTGATAAAGGGATTATCCATTTGAATGATCTGGTGAGGCTATAATGAGAGTGTGGGTAAACTTCAAGAAGGGAAGGGGGCCAAAGCATAAGGATGAAAAGGAATACACACAAAGCAAGTCAAGGAGGTGAAGGGAAAAGAAAGAAAAGAAGGTTCACTGACCTAGTGAGCAGAAACCAAGAGAGGAAAATATTATTTTCCACTGATTTCAGTCAAAAGAGCCACTGACTACGCACATGGCAACCTCAATGGGTAAATCCTTGCCAACAGAGAGATGTACCACCTAGGCATAAGCACTGTGCCACCACCACCTTACATGGCTCTGATGTTCATCTTTATCTGTCCCAACATATGTCATACAGTGATACTAGACAATTAGAGAACAATACCATAGGCATTGAAACCTTGATGTTCTTCAAAGGCAATTTACTGAACAATCTCTGACTCAAACTGTTGCCGTCACTTCAGACAATGTGCATCTGTGATTACGAGGATGGGCTAGATTTTGAAGATACAATTTTGAAATTTTCTTCTCCAGGTTGGATTTTTTTTAAAAGCTAAGACTCCATGCAGACAGATGTGTTTCTTTTCTAAAAAGATAGTGACAGACAGACTGATTCTTGCAAATTGTCCAATTTTGTAGCCTACCAACTAGAATAAAAGGAGACAATCAAACATCAGGGATTGTGAATGACCACATCTCCAATAGATCCAGGTTACTCTGAAATTTTTAAAACGTTTCTGAGATGAGATGTCAAAATGCAAAGAGCTATTTTGATGCAATAAATGCTGTAGACTTAAACTAACAGAACAGTTCTCGAATATATAGATGAGCAGAATGCTTGAATGGTCCGCTAACCAAACAGGAGGGGAAGATTAAGCAATGCTGGATTGACGATAAACTGAGAAGCTGTGTGCTTTCTCTCTCTTTATCTCTCTTAGGAAGCGGTCTGCTTGCTTCTGCAAATGTGTTGTAAGACCTTGTTGGGGCAGTGTGCTGGAAATCAAGCCTTGATTTTCTCAGATTCATCAGTTTTTTTTTTAACAAAGGATGCAGAATTCCCTAATTTACCTATTTTATATATCCAGGTTGACAAAGAACAGGGGCCAGGTTTCTGTACTTAATATGAATGACTATTTATTACAAGTAAATACAGTTTAGCCGCAGATAAACAATAATGGGCTACTGGCACATAGCATTGCTAGTTATATCTCTAATGTCCTTACAAAGTTCTGCTTATGCACATACACAGACCCACACCTACACATACAAACACACACACACAAAGCACCCTCCCACATTCACACACAGACCCCCCCCCGCCAACATGCATACACACACACACTCACCGAATGGCGATAATGCTGGGAAAACAGTTTAGTGGTGTCTGTTCACAGGATCTGCTGAGGTGCTTCATGTGCTGATTAGAACACTGGTTCTTGGTCTTCCTTCTCAGGATGTTTTCGCTGGTTTGCAAATGGCATAGGGTGAGTGGTTCACTTTTAGAAAAAGGTCTCTGATTTATTGAAGTTACAGTTTATGGGAACTGCTGAAGGAAAAATAAATGGATTGTCTTCAGGTTTAAACTGGCTTTAACTGCAGAGAACAGAGTGAGAGCTCCTCAGCTGATGGAGGTCTGAAGGCTTCTGGCAATCTTGTTCAGTTACCCGAGATCCAATCACATAGCTGTTGGCAGGCAGAAGGCCCTTGTCATTGATAACTGGACACGGATCCACAGATTAATCAGAGACTTGTTGCTGGCTGAATCTCCATTTATACATAGTCTTTGGCTCCAATTCACCTGCAAATTGCACTTTAACTGCTGCTATAAGAAGATTGATGGTGGTTACAATGGGGTCACTTTTAAAAAGTGCAGTAATCCCTCAGCAATCCTTGGTTTTTAAAACAGTTCTTTTTCCATTTCAGTCCAAAATTAAAAGTACAGAAAAGTAAAACGAAATGGGCTTTGCAGTGAACAGCCCTGAGAGAAAACCAAATGTTAATGAAGCTCTTTTAAAACGTGGAAATCTAATCCTTGTAACTGTGTCCCAGGGAACAGTTGAACCAAGTTACCTCAACATTGAATTCACATTGAAATCAATCAGAAAACACCTAACCATGCACTGTAGTTTTAATTTTTATGTACAGCATCACCTTTGGAAGCCTATCCCTTTACTCTGCCCACTGTATCTGTGTGTGCCTGCAGGCTCAGACCATGTGTAACTGGAAGAATGGTATCCAATTACTTAATCTTTTTTTAGCATAGGAAAATAGCTTCAATAAACCTATCTTTTTTATATATAACCTAAGGAAACCTGAGTAACGTTTTCATACCTGCAAAGCATAAATAAGGGGCACTTACAGAATTGTAAGAACATCTCCTCTCTTGATTCCAAAGCAAAATGCTGTTGCAGTCAAATGTGGTGTGGGGCAACACAACATCATTTCACCCCTCCTCAACTGGTTAGTACACTGCAGTCAAACAAACACCCTCATTCCTCACTAAAATAACAGGTAATGCTAATATTGCAATGTTTCAGTTGCATACATACACAATCATTTCTATGTTTTATGCAAATCTGGGGCATTGAAGGGGTTAAAGGGTTAAACACGTGCCAGTAGAGGTATATGTATGGTGGAAGTTCTGGAAAAGAGTACTTCATGAGAAAGACTTGGGGACCTTGCTTTTTTGAAGTACCTTTGCCTGTCCTAGTGTTGTGACACTTAGATACCATATTGGCTTCAGTTTGGCTGTGGGCAGTTGCTGACTTTTGCTGGAGACAGCTTTGTGGGATGGCCTGGAACACGTCAGAAGGCTGAGTTATAGTTGAAGGTGAAACATCGACAACTGGATGCTACATCACAGCTAATTCCACAAACCTTGTCACTTGCTCCCATTCCTTTCAGAGGGCTTTTCTTGATGACTACATGGCTCCCACTGTGGAGACATGCCACTCTCACTTCCTGTTGATCATAATGACAAAGACCTCAGTGTTACATTGCAAAATGGGCATTCCCTCTCTGCCCATGGTGTTCATTCTCTTTGTTAAAAACTGCAGGCCTTGCTGGGCAGACTGCAAGCTGCAGCTTTTTTTCTGTCAGTACACATCCGTTTTATGAGGGATCGTCTGCCTTTAAATGCTGAAGTCTATCTGGGAGACGTCCACGCTCTGAACATATGGCTGCATACTCTAATCAGATAAATAATGGGATAACACCAAGTTTGTGTGTTACCGGCCTCAATGGGACTGAAGGCAGACAGATTGTGAATAATGACCCTTGAAACACAATTCAGGTGCAGACCAACACCAAGTCTCAACTTTTAAAAACCCTAAGGAAATACTTACATTGAGATATTGAGATCGTCTTTTTAATTGTGACGTAAGAGCACAATAAAACAAAGACCAGGAGTAGGAGTGATCTATGTAGGTGGTGGATACCACTCTTCTATTCCATACATAAAGATTGATTCTGAACTTTAGCTCCACTTACCCACCCACTGAGTGTAGGCCAACAACACTTGCACGGTTCTTGGACTCCTATGTTAGCGGATCTGGCAGTGGGCAAGGCAGTGGAGATCTCCCTCGAGGCTAGCTGTTGGCATGGACTAGGTTGGAAAGCCAGATGAGCTGAACTTTTTACCTGTTTAAATTATTTTTCTAATTTATTCATATGACCTATAATGCTGGACTATTTATTTCCTTTTTTCTATTTTTTTTGTTCCTAAGAATTTCATCTTAAGTATCTATACCTAGGTACCCTTGTTCCTAAGATGGTGCTGCAAGGTGGCAACTGTAAACTTTTCAGTGTATTCATTTGTGTACATGTGACAATAAATTCAATTCAGTTCAACAATCTGCCTGAGAACACCATATTGTGGAACTTCCAAGCCTGCATCCTCAATACACCCGCCATTACTGTCATGAGACCTGAACAACATATACTAGGCAGGAGAAAAGGTTGAACAGTTTCCACCTTCACATTTCAAATGGTCACCAACTCTGAGGTCCCAGCAGTGTTAATTCCATCAGTCTTTACTTGTTTCAATGGCTTGGCAAAGCTCATCAAATGCATGATGACTGTATATCTAAAGGCCGTCCGTAAGTTAAACTGGCCACTGTGTCAGAACCTTCTAGGCTTCCACTGATCTGATGCAAAGACATCTGCAAGTGAGATGTAAAGTTGACGGACATTGACACAACCAACTGGGAGACAATCACTGAGGGCTGTAATCCTTGGAAGTTGATGTTTGCAGGAAAACTGGAAGTGGTGAGAAGATGGAAAAGAATTTATCTGACTGAGAAAAAAGTCTAGAAAATTCAGAGACCAACAAATCCTCTACCTTCTCAGACGATTGACTTCCTCTGTCGGAACTCTGGCAGGGATCGCTATGTAAGACTGGGGCTCTGGAGCCAAACAAAACGAAACAAGTTTCATCGTAAACTATGAGCTTATATGAGATGAAAGGCTGTTACTTGCCAGACCCCCATTTCCCTGGGAGACTGTCTATCTATCTATTTTATCCTTAAAATTATTCAATATTGGAGCCCGTACATCTACAAAAAATTTGAAACTCTTAAAGTTAAGAAATTTCCTCTTATCACACACATAAATGACCTTTATCATGATTCTGTGGTCCCAGTCAATGGAAACAACCTCTCACTGTCTATGTTGTCAAGTCCATTCAGAATCTTGCATATTTCATGAGAGATCGCCTCTCATTCTTGTAAAATTCAAAGAGTATTTGGCTCAATTTACTCAGTGTCACATCACAGGACAATCCTCTCATCTGAGAGACTAACCTCGCACACCTTCATAGTACTGCCTCTGCTGCAAAGTATACACTTCCTTAAATATGAAGAGTGAATGTGAACACAATATAGCAGATGTAGAGTCAAGAAAACCTTGTTCAATTGTAGCCATATTTCTTTATTCTCTAAACTCAGTCTCATTGTTAACAGTCAATCTACAAATGGGAGACCCAAATTGCAGAAAATATCTAAAACAGGTGCAGGGGAATAATTTACAGGCACACAGAATCCTCTCACAGTCTGCTGAAGGGTAAACTCGGGGCTGAAGGTCAGCAGTACCACATTTTAATCAAACATTTTAGTGTCATTAGGTTTTCTATTTTTAGGTTTGCCATAATTTAAAATAATAGACATATCACTGAATTCAATGTTATTAAATATTTGAAAGTCTGGTTGTAGAACAATATATATGCAGAGCTGAACATGATTAAATAACCCGCAAATGATACCTAATTCATGAATTCTACTTTATATTAAAAATCAGTCCATACCAATCTTTCTGCCTAACTTTCATTCAGCTTTACACTATTGCTTGATACATTGCATTTCAAAATAATATGAAAATAAGAAAAGGTTACTTAAGGCATCTAAAACTATGAGTTCTTAACCATCATTTATGATTTTCTTTAGCACGAAAGGGACAGATGTAAAATGGGCTGTGATTTTGCTGTTGTCCCTTTAAAGCTTTCCCACTATATTGGCATGTGTGAATTTTTATTCAAGTAGTGGTCAACCCCAACCCAACCTCCAATTCAAATGATTCAAACTAAGAAACAACATTATTAATGCTTTATGGTATCCAAAATAATTACCTTGAAACAATTGGATGGCTGCGAATTGTCATCACTTATTTCAGTTTCTTAGTTCTTATACAATATAGCATTTTTCAGCATTTCACTTTTCTTAGAAGACCCCAGTAGATTTTCTTTTACATTAAATTCCTTTTGAATTATCTCAAAGATGTTGCCTTTCTTTCCTAGTCATTGAATAGTACAGAATTTGAGCATTACTGAAAAAGACACATCTTGTTAAAACTATTTATCTTGTATATATCAACACAGTTGCAAGAATACCAGTGCAAAGGGGAACAATGTTTGAGAAGTGAGTGTT
The DNA here is from genome assembly GCF_037043375.1 of Chiloscyllium plagiosum. Taxonomy (NCBI): domain Eukaryota; kingdom Metazoa; phylum Chordata; class Chondrichthyes; order Orectolobiformes; family Hemiscylliidae; genus Chiloscyllium; species Chiloscyllium plagiosum. Next base: position 89,608,965 of record NW_028270140.1, read on the forward strand.
GATTGGTTGGCAGCAGCTCTGATTTGTAGAGGCTTTATGATGCAGAATTCACCAGCTAGATAAGTGACTGACATCCACCAATTTTAGTTTAAATTTAAATCAGGCAGGTTGATTCCTAATTATCAAGCCATTACCCTGAAGAATGTACCAGAGAATGGTTGTCTTCCATTTTGTTAAGTTATAACATGCTCAATGAGGGCATTGCTCTCTCTGTATCTGGCAGATCCTATCAAACAGCACATCCCTTCAGCTGTTCACAACAGGCAATGTAATGACCATTACCAAACGGCCTATAGTTGTAAATCTCAAAATATAGTATCCAACACTGGATGTGTTTCTGTGCTTGGACAATACTTGATAAATAACCCTGAGTGTGCTAATAATTATATAATGACTGATTTAATATTGTCAGTCAGGCTCACAGTATGGTGGACTTTCACACACTGGATATTATATTGTTAATACACAGGGCTATGAACTTTGCAGACGGAAAGAACGCGTACACATATTGTGCTTGTTTTAACTTACAGACAACAGCATTCTTTAGTCCATTCCTTGGAAACATGCTTTGACTAATCAGAGTCAGCCGACCTGGTTTAAATGTAAACACTTTTTGGCAGTTAATTGTAAGTCATCATCATCATTCCCCATGTCAATGTCTCTATCAAACAGTGAGAACTTGCTAACCAGTCATCGGTGTCTTCTCATGCAGTATAAAATCCGGGCTTGGCATGGCAGTCTTTTGGCCTGGTACTGCAGACTCTTAGCCTGGTGTGGTGACTCTCTTACTGTGACAGTAACTTTATGGTTGACCGCTGTTTTAAAACAATCTGGATAATTATCATAAATGACTAATCATCTCTGCCTACATGACCAAGGCACAAATTCCATTTTTGTTGAGATGAGGAAGAATTTCTTCACTCTGCGAGTTGTGAACCTGTGGAATTCTCTCCCACAGGAAGTTGTTGGGGCCAGTTCATTAGATATATTCAAGAGGGAGCTGGATGTGGCCCTTGCAGCTAAAAGGATTAAGGGGTGTGGAGAGAAAGTGGGTTTGGGATACTGAAATTGCGTGCACTCCTAACTTGTGCCTTGTACATGGCAGGCAGACTTTCAAGGTGAAAGGTAATGTAGCATGGCCAATTCTGACACAAGTTTTTGATATTATTGCCCGCATCCATTGCCTTTGTGGTACCTAGTGCTGTTTCTTGTGATCATGCAGAGTGAAACAAATTATTTGAAGATCTTTAATGCCAGGGACCTCAGGAAAAAGCTGAGATGATTGAGATGATCATGCACTTGGCACTTCTGACTGACAATAGAGACAAATACTTCAATAATTACAGAAACTACTGGAGACACTTAGTAGGTCTGCAGCATTTGCACAGACAGAAACAGAGTTAATGTTTTGTGTCCAGTGACCCTTCTTCAGAACTTGTTCCACAAATGCTACCAGACATACTGAGTTTCTCTGGCATTTCTGTTTTTGTTTCAGATTTCCAGCATCTGCAGTCCTTTGTTTTATACAAATACAGGTAGACAACCCTTTATCCAAAGACCTTGGGACGAGCTGTCTTTTGGGTTTCAAAATTTTTTGGATTAAGGATTAAATGACATTTTCATAGTAAAATACAAAAACAAATCTTACCGAATAGTAGACGTACCTGAGACCTGAGACAGAATTGATGCTTGCCAGTGCTGGGCCACACTGCTAAGTTACATCTGAGTGATGTGGGATGAGTGGGTTTGGGAAGTTGTGTTAACTGTTTGCACACCTTTTAATGAGAAATAAAGTTCAGGAAAAAATCTTCCAGATTTTGGATAAAGATTGTCTACCTGTACTTCAATCGTCTTGTGCACTGATTATTGGTAATGGGATATTTGTGGGGTTCCCTTCTCCTATTCGTTGTTGAATTGTCCACCACCATTCACAACTGGATGCAGCATAACTGCTGAGCTTAAATCATAGAAGCTCCACATCTCCATCCTACCCCTGTAACACTGCATTCCCCATGGCTAACTCACCAAGCCTGCACACTATGGGCAATTTAGCATGGCCAATTAACCTAAGCTGTCTATCTTTGGACTGTGGGAGGAAACCCACGCAGAAAAAGGAAGAATATGCAAACACTACACAGACAGTCACCTGAGGGTGGAATTGAACCCAAGTCCCTGGCACTGTGAGGTAGCAATGCTAACTACTGAGCCACCATGCTGCACACTCTGATCTGTCGGTTCAAGGGCAGACTTAACCCTGTCTATTACATGCTTCAGTGCAGTTTGATATGCAAACAGTCCTCATATGTAACTAGGGTAGTGTCTAGTTCTTAGGTGTGTCTGGTGTTAGTGCAAGCATGCCATCCTGTACACTTCATTGAACCATTGATTTCTGGCTTGATGGTAATGGTATAGCCCTGGGGTTACAAGTTATAGTGGATACAATTCTTCTGCTACTGCTGCTACTATGTCCACAGAGTCTCATGGATGCTCACATTTCAGTTGCTATATTTGTTCAAAGTCTATCCCATTTGGCAGAGTGGTAGTGGCACAAAATATGTCTGGGGATATCTTTAATATGAGAAAGGGATCTCATCTCCATAATGACAATGCAGTGTCATGACATCTGTGACAGGTCAAAGAAAGCTTTCCTCTAATATTTCCTTCAACATCTGCTGCAGTCCAGTCAGAGTATCACTATGGCACATTCTCATCATTCACATATATTTCATTGTCGTTAAAATGGAATAGAAAGACAACAAGAAAATGTGCTAACAATATTGAAGATATGTATTTATTTTCAAATTACAGAGTTAATCTTACAAGAAATTACTCATGAGATGGATATGTTTGCTTAATTCTTCAGTCCCAGTATAAACAAAGATAGTGAGATTTGATTTGAGCTTTACAAGTAATGACAGATGTTAAGTGCTGTACTCATTTAAGTAAAACGATCTTACAAAATGAATTATACTCTCAGTCAATATATTTACTGTAATGGCTTACTTTAAGTGAAGATGTATAAAACATGTTAGTTAATAGAAAAAGGCCCATTATAAGTGCAGTGGGAAATAATCTGAAGAAGGGCTCATGCCCGAAACGTCGATTCTCCTGCTCCTTGGATGCTGCCTGACCTGCTGCGCTTTTCCAGCAACACATTTTCAGCTCTGATCTCCAGCATCTGCAGTCCTCACTTTCTCCCTGAAATAATCTGAAGCACAGCATCTGGTTTATGGAGATAGAATAAGTTGAATTCTATTTTTACTATATGGGATTCTGAAATTTTGGAATTGCATTCTGTGGTTTAGGACTTTCTGAGCAAAGGAAATCAATAGAGTCGCCAATAATATGCAAAGGGCAATAGCTATGTTCGCAGACAATGTCCCAGACACCACCATCACAATCCTTGGGTATGTCCTGGCCCACTGGCACAATCATAGAATCCCGACAGTGTGGAAGCAGGCCATTCAGCCCATCAAGTGCACACTAAACAGCATCCCACTCAGACCCACCCCCCCCACCCTGTCCCTGTAACCCTGCATGGCTAATCCACCTGGCCTGCATGTCCCTGGACATGATGGGTAATTTAGCATGGCCAATCCACCTAACCTGAACATCTTTGGACTGTGGGAGGAAACCGGAGCACCCGGAGGAAACCCACACAGATAAATGGAGAACATGCAAACTCCACACAGACAGTCACCCAAGGGTGGAATCGAACCTGGGACCTTGGTGCTATGAGGCAGCAGTGTTAATCACTGAGGCACCGTGACACCTTCTGTAAAACAAATTTCAAATAGAATGAACAAGACAGGCCCACAGAGGTGGCAGCACAGTGGCATACTGTCCACCATAAGGGTCCCCCCATATTCTCTAACTGTGTCCCTGGCAGCAGTATTATTGATCGAGCTGGTCGGGTCCTAAAGGACATAGCTGCTAGACTGGGTCTGTGGCAGGGCTGAGTTAATCAACAAGAGGGAAAAAAGTATAAGGCCTCATCCTCACCAATCTGTTAGCTGCAGATGCATCCGTCCATCACTGTTTTGTTAAGAATGACCCCCGCACAGTTGTTGTGGAGACGAGATCCTGCTTTAATATTAAGAATACCCTCCATCGCCGTGTAGCACTATCACTGCTCTAAATGGGACAGACTTCGGACAGATCTAGCAATTGGGCATCTGTGAGGTGCTGTGGGCCATCAACTCCAACACAATCTCATGGTCCAGCATATTCCCCATTCAACCATTACCATCAAGTCAGGGGATCAACTCTGGTTCAATGGAGAGGACAAGAGGGCGTGCCAGGAGCAGCATTAGATATACCTGAAAATGAGGTGTCAACCTGTTGAAGCTACAGAACAGAACAGAGCCAAACTTTATAGGCAGCAAGTGATAGATAGAGCTAAACGATCACACACTGAAGGGATCAGTCCTGCCACTTCCATTCATAAATGGTGGTAGATAATTAAACAACTCATTGGAGGAGGAGTCTCCACAAATATCCCCATTCTGAATGATGGAAGAGTCCAGCATGTCAGTGCAAAAGATAAGGCTGAAGCACTTGCAGCAATCTTCCGCCAGAGGTACCAAGTGGATGATCCATCTCAGGCTCTTCCAGTGGTCCCCAACATCACAGATACCAGCCTTCAGCCAATTTGTTTCATTCCACGTGATATCTAGAAACAAAGGCTATGGGCCCTGACAACATTCTGGCAATAATACTGAAGACTAGTGCTCCTGAACTTGCCACTCCCCAAGCCAAGCTGTTCCAGTAGAGTTATAGCATTGGCAGCTACCCAACAATGTGGAAAATTGTCCAAGTTTGTCCTGTACACAAAAAGCAAGACAAATCCAAACCAATCTCCTCCCCCATCCCCACCCCCCAACCCATCAATCTACTTTTGATCATCAGTAAAGTGAAGGAAGGTGTCATCAATAGTGCTACCCAGCAGCACCTACTCAGTAATAATAACCTGCTCAGTTATGCCCAGTTTAGGTTCTGCCAAGATCAGTTAGCCCCTAACCTAATTACAACTTTGGTTTAGACATGGACAAAAGCACTGAATTCCAGAGGTGAGGCGAGAGGGTACAGCTCTTAACATCAAGTTTGCATTTGACTGAGTGTGGCATCAAGGAACCCTCGAAAACTGGATTCAAGGGGCATCTGGGGCAAACTCTCCACTGGTTGCAGTCATACCTGACACATTGGAAGATGGTTGTGTTTATTGAAGGTCAGTCATCTCAGCTCCAGGACACCTCTGCAGGAGTTCCTCAGGGTACTGCGCTAGGCTCAGCCATCTTCAGCTCCATCATCAATTACCTTTCCTCTAACATAAGGTCAGAAGTAGGGATATTCACCAAAGATTGCACAATGTTCAACACTATTCATTACTCCTCAAATACTGAAGCAGTCCATTTTCAAATGCAACAGGATCTAGACAGTTTCTAGCTGGTGCTCACAAGTGGCAAGTAACATTCACACCACACAAATGCCAGGCTATGATCATGACCAATAAGAGACAATCTAATGATCATTCAATGGTGTTAACATCACTGAATTCCCTCACTATCAATTCAATTGTGGTTACCATTGACCAGAAACTCAGCTGGACCTGGCACATAAACACAGTGACAACAAGAGCAGGTCAGAGCTAAGAAAACTGTGGCTAGTAACTCACCTCCATACTCCCCAAAGTCTGCCTAACTCTTCAAGGCACAAGTCAGGAGTAACATGGAAGACTTCCTACTTGCCTGGATGAGTGCAGCTCCAACAACACTCAAGAAGCTTGACACCATCTAGGACAAAGCGGGCCACTTGATTGGCACCACATCCACAAGCAAACACTCCCTCCACCACTGGCACTCATTATCTACAAGATGCACTGCAGAAATTCTCCAAAGATCCTTAGACAGCACCTTCCAATCTCAAGACCACTTCCACCTAGAAGGAAGCAGATACATTGGAACACCTTCTCTTGCAAATACCCTTCCAAGTCACTCCTTGTCATTCCTTCACTTGTCACTGGGTCAAAATCCTGGAATTCCCTCCTCAAGGTTATTGTGGGTCTACCCACAGCACATGGACAGGAGTAGTTCAAGAAAGGAGGTCACCACACCCTCTCCTGGGCAACTAAGGATGAGCAATAAATGCAGACATCTAGCGATGCACATTTCTCACAAGTAACTAAACCAGTGTGGGAAAAAAACTTGGCAGATGTAGTTTAATGCAGAAACATTTTAGTTCATATACTTAGGCAGGAAAAATCAAGAAGGTATTCTATTAATTACATAGGAAGAGACTTTTGATATCAACAAAGTGCAGTGCAATGGAATTTGAGTTTTCTTGTGCAAAATGTTCTTATGTAGGTACAGCAAGTAATTAGGAAAACAATGGAATTTTGAACTTTGATGTTCAAGGTTGGAGTTTAAAAATAGGATAGTCTTGTTACAACTGTGCAGGGTATTGTTGAGGATGCACATGAACAGTTTTGGTGTTCCATATTTAAGAAAGGATCTATTGGCATTGGAGGCAGTTCAAAAGATATTTATTTAAGATGACTCCTTGGATAAAGGAGTTGACTTATCAAGAACAGTTACACAGGTTAGGCCTTTATTTATTAGAATTTAGAGGAATATGGGGTGATCTCATTGAAACGTACCAGATTCTGAGGAAGCTTAACAGGGTAAATGTTGAGAAAAGGAAAAAAAAATTCAAATGCTCGATATTTGAAACAAGAACAGAAATTGCCGGAAAATATCAGCAGTTCTGGTAGCATCTGTGGAGACAAATCACAGTTAACATTTTGGGTCAATGACCCTTCTTCAGAACAGGTCTGGAGCTGCTGAGATTTTTTTCAACAATCTCTTATCGATGCTGAGAAAATGTTTTCACGAATGCGAATCTCAAACTCGGAATATAGTTAGAGAAAATGCAGACACCCATTTAAACCTGAGATGCAAAGTAAGTTATTCTCCAAAAGATTGTCTGACATTCTTTATTTCAGAGAGTAGTGGAGGCTAGATTATTGAAAATGCTTAATGAGGAGTTGATAGATTTTTGAAATACCGAGGTGTTGAGGGTCATGAGGAATCAGCATGAAAAAGGATTTGAGGCCTGGGGCAGATCAGCTATAATCTCATAGAATGGTAGGGTAGGCCTGAGGGCCTACTCCTACTTCTTTTATACTACGCAAAGAGACTTCCATTCCACCAGGTTTCCAAAAATGTAAAGCTTCCCTGTCTTATATGGTAGCCTTTTAAAAGGCACCTATTGGTATTTATTTACATTAATCCTTGTCTAGCGCATCTACTTATTTCAATAATTTCAAATCTTTGTTGATTTCCAAAGAAAAGGCAGCATTCACTGCATTACAGAATCAGTAAGCTATATGACAAGATGATTTCCAGCATTAATAAACAGTTTCAGGGTCAACTCATGTTCTAACCAAATATAAATCATCCAATTATAAAGCTAGTAGATATCAGGTGGTTTATGGTTGAAGTGGTTATTCAAGCAATCATGTGTGAGGCCTCATGACACGATATTAAAATAACAGTAAGCTCTTAACAGCACTGTTAGAGCAGCAACTAATGCAAAACAAGCACCAGGGAACATAGACAATTAGAAGCAATGTGTGGGCGGATTTTAAGAAGACCACACAGATTACTAATAATGATTATATAATTTTGTTGAGCACTGTGGTTTTTGGCATTTTAAATATTTTTAACCTCCACCGCACTTACTTCAGTTAAACCAACCAATATCAAAAGAAAATAGTATGTATAATATTTTGTAAAGTATATTTCATGAAATTTAGCAATATTTGGAAAAGTGGGACTAAAAGGTCATGGTGATGTTCAAAATGGCAACTTGATACTGTGTTTGGATGAGCTGGTGTGGTCTTCAAAGGTGTAGTCAAGGCAGAATACATAAGGTAATGGAAGGTATTACACTGTAGTACATTTTAAAGAAAAGGTCTCTAAGCATTTTGTGGTAGATAGTCTTTTAGAAAGGATGTGAGACCCATTATAAATAAATATTCCACCAAAAGTGACGTTTGTGGTGGCAATTGATCTTATGTTCTCATTATGGTGGAGAGCATCTAATTACCTTCAAACTAATTTAAAAGATCAAATAAGTCAAGAAAACAGTGTGAAATATTAACACACTGACTGTTCCCCTTTATTAAATGCCATCACTTTCTGTTCTAAATTGTTTGTCAGCTCCATATATACATACATTTTGGGGTAAATATTCCAACTTTGTAATGCAGAAATCATATATAATAATGCTTGGTGGTTTGATCTGTATAGTGCTGTAATTCAAATTGGCAGCATCAGGTGGGCGGGTTTATTGTCACTGATAGTTAAATCATTCACTGAACCAACCTAGTACTGTATTCATTTCAATACAGATTGACTCTTAACTAGGCTATAGAGAATCACTGTTTGACTTGCACACAAATTAAATGTATAATGTGCCCATAGAAATAGCTCATTTATTGTGTTGCATTATAAGACATTTTTATTACTTCTTCTGATCAGGATAAAAATCAGTTTCCAAAAGCAGTTTGCATGCTTCGTGTGGGTTTACAAAAGTTGAACTTACATAAGTAGCTACTTAGGCATGGTGATGCTAGTTATTCTCTGAAGTGGCTTGAGTGCCCACACTTTATACAGTTGATTATATTTCCTGATATTTACTGATATTGGAATAGGATCCAAGAGTGTTGCAATGAAACTGCTTTGTGATTTGGCCTGGATTTCTATGTTTGACATACACACGTATTTCTTCAATCTCTCTAACAGCACATTGAATCACAGAATTGCAAAACCATTCCAGCACTGGGGGAGGCCATTCAGCCCTGCGTGTCTGCAAACACTCTCTATCAGAGCAATACATCCTGTGCAATTCTCCTGCCTTCTCCAAGTAACCTTGCATCTTTTTCTTTTTCAGGTGACAATCTAATTCCTTCTTAAATGTTTTGATAGCTCCACAACGTTCTCAGGAAATGCATTCCAAATACAAATCACTTGTTGACTGTAATTCTTTTTCCTACATATCACAATTGTTTCTTTTCTCAGTTAGCTTAAATCATGTTTGCTTGGTCTGGATCTTTCCAGTAGAAACAGTTTTTCCATATCTACTCTGTCCATGCATCTCAAGATTTTGAATAACTTTATAATATCTTCTTTGAATCTCCTCTTCCCCAAGAATAGCAACTTCTTCACTTATCTGTGACACTGAAATCCTTCAACCTTGTGGTTGGTCTGGTGAGTCTTTTCTGCACTCTCTCATTGCCTTCACATCAACCACCTGATGAAGGAGCGGTGTTCCGAAATCTAGTGCTTCCAAATAAACCTGTTGGACTATAACCTGGTGATTTTTTTACTTTGTCCACTCCAGTCCAACAGCGGCACCTCCAAGTCATTCCTAAAGTGTGGTGCACAGAACGTACTCCAGTTGAAGCTAAACCATATTTTGTGTAAGTTTCACTTAGCTTCCCTGCTTTTATATTCTACGCCATTGTGGCTGTAAGCGTTCTTAAACACTCCCTCAGCTGTATTTCTAGATTTGCTGACTTATGCACATATACATCCTCTTTTACTGCACCTGATTTAGAATTGTACCCTTTAATTATATTGTATTTTCATATTCTCTGTACTAAAATGGATCACTGCATACTTCTCAGCAGGGAGAGAGATTCCTTCATCACTTGTTCATCAATTGTACCATGCTGTCTTTTTGAAATTGGACACCATTCCCCACTATCCTCCTCACAGTTCACAATGCTCCCAAACTTCCTGGGTGAGGCAAAGCTTGGTTAGAACACAATGGATTTCATTTCACTAGAGGTAAGAATCCTGAAAGTCAGATTGTATGAAGTCACTTGTGAACCAGCATGGCTTTAGTGCAACTTTTTCAAAACATCAAGATAATGTCAGTGTTTATAACTTCATTGATAACAATCTCTCTGTGTCCTCTTCTCGCTCCATATCATATCTGTGATTTTCCCACATTTTGTTCCATGACATTTTTTTGCCTACTCACACCCTATTTTCTTCAAAATTTATCTTCCCAAAACATTTAAAGGGTAGATTAACTGATCACTATAATGTTCAATGAGAGAATCTGTTAGGGAATGTTAGACTGGACTTTACACTTCACCACCAGAGGTTTGCAGTTTGTGAAGCATATCTCAAATCCACTGGGTGGCCTTCCCACTGCCTTTCTGCTCACCCTGACCTATCTGAAATCGTACAGGGCTGGGGGAGACATTGGATGGCCTGGGAGCTCCCTTTTCAGCTTTCTTCTTGTTACTTACCTCCTACTTGCAGACTGTGCTCTAAAAGCCACCCTCATAGAGATTAACAAAGGGTAGAATCCTCCTGAATAACCAGCCCAGGCTAAAATGTCACACATTGTTTGGGCTGGATTTTATGAGATGCCACAGTTTCCAAGCCCTGGCTAAAAGGTCAGGGATGTGGGAGACCCCACAGTAACTTAATGCTGGGGTTAGTGTTAATTGCTTCATGGGGAGAGTGCAACCAGCACATAGCCAGCCTGACAGGAGCCACTGCTGCGCTTACAGAGAATCCACCACTGAGGAAGCCAGACATGTCCAGGATTTGGAGGCTCAGAAAGATATAAAAGGTGGGACATGGGGCTGGGTTCAGAGGCCAAAAGGACGTTTAAAGGAACAATGTTGTTGGAGGTGCCTCCAGTGAGCCAAGGAGGTCACACCAATAAGTTCCACCTTACATTGCCCGACTTGAGTTTCTAGGGTTCCTAGGCCTCCCTCATGGCATGAACTTCCTCCTGCATTAATCTGTCATTTAAAGACCTATAGGGCCAAGGCTGGGCCATCCAATGTCTCCCCCAGCCCTGTACAATTTCGGACAGGTCAGGGTGAGCAGAAAGATAGTGGGAAGGGCACCCACTGGATTTTATACATGCCCCACAAACTGCAAATCTCTGGTGGGTGAACTGTAAATTTCAGTCTAAAATTTCCGAACAGATTTTCTATTGAACATTATAATGACCAGTTAATCTGCCCTTCAATTATTTGGGGAAGATACATTTTAAAGAAAATAGGGTGTAAGTAGGCAAATAAAAATGTAATGGAATAAAATGTGGGAAAATCACATGCCAAATCACCGAAATGGTATAGTGCAGAGAGAGGCCATTCAGCCCAGTATGTTTACTCCAGCTCTCTGAACATTCTGCCTTTTCCTTGCAACCTTGCACATTTGTTCCATTTAAGTAATTATCTCATGCTGTCTTGAAAGCCTCAATTGAACCTGCCACCACCACTGGTCCAGGCAATGCATTTACTGTGTTGTAAGCCATTGTTTTGGAACTCGCTTTGCTTACTTTACAAATCCGGTCTCAATCTTTTTGCAAGCAGTTTCTCCCTGTCCACTCTGTACAGACAACTCATGGCTTTGTAAATGTCAAACACATAGCCTCTTAACCATTTTCTCTCCAAGGAAAACATTTCCAATTTCTTCAAATTATCCGCATAACTGAAGTGATATGTTCTCATTAACCTCTTATGAATATTTCCCAATACATTGATATCCTTCCGAAAGTATGGTGCTGAGATCTGTCCACAATACTCTACCTGAGTCTAATGAATATACTGTATAGGTTCAGTATAACCTCGCTGCTCTTGTACTCCGTGTCCCTAATAATGAAGCCTAAAATACTGAATGCTTTATTAACTGCTCTCTTCATCTATTCTGTCAGCTTTGATGATGTTTGCACATAAATATCCAGATCCTTTTGTTCCTGTACATCCTTCAGAATAATAGCCTTTACTTTATACGATTGATTTCTGTTGTTTGTACCAAAATGTATCACTTCCCACTACTCCATTTTGAAATTCATCTGCCACCTCTCTGACCATCCCAGCAACACCACACTTCTCTTGGTTTACAATTCTCTCACGTTTTGTGTCATCTTCAAAGTTTGAATTTGTCTCTTGTACATCAAGAGTGAGATCATTTAAATATATCAGGAAAAACAAAGGCTCTAATATTGAATCCTTGGGGAACTTCACAACCTGTTTTCCTCCAGCCCAAAAAGAATCTATCAATGATTGCTCTCTGTTTCCTATCCCACAGCCAATTTTGTATTCACATTGATACTGTCTCATTCATTCCTGTAATTTTCTTCTCAACATTATGCGATGGCACTGTATTGAACAGATTTTGGAAACCCATGTACACACATTAACAGTCTTGTTCTCATCAACCCTCTCTATTATCTCTTTAAAACCTTCCAGCAATTTAGTTGGACACAATTTTCCCTCAACAAAGCAATACTGACTTTTCCAAATTAACCCACATTTTCCCATGTAACAATTAATTTCAAATCCAAATAATTGTTTCTTGAAATCCGCACCCCCCCCCCCCCCCCCCACCCCCTGCACCACAAATACACTGACTTGTCTGGAATTGCTGACTTACATTTACAATTGTTTTGAACAAGATATTTGCAATTCTCCAATCTGCTAGTATCGCCCTGAATCCAGGATGAATTGAAAGATTATTGTCAGTGCCTCTTCAAATCCGTTTTCACTTCCTTCAATGTCCATGGATGTCTCTCATTTGATCCTGATGACTTATCAACTTGATGTACTGACAGCTTATTGGATATCTCCTCAGTAATGTTAAACTCTTCTAGCAGTGAGTTTTGTCCTCAGTCACCATGGCCTTGGCATCATCAGCCTCACTGTTAAAGACAGATGCAAATTATTCATTTAAACATTTCTGTCATAGTCATAGAGTCGTAGAGATGTACAGCATGGAAACTCGTCCATGCTGACCAGATATCCTAACCGAATCTAGTCCCATTTGCCAGCACTTGGCCCATATCCCTCAAACCCTTCCTATTCATAAACCCATCCTGATCCTTTTTAAATGCTGTAATGGCACCAGCCTCCACCATTTCCTCTGGCAGCCCATTCCATACACACAAACCCTTTTTGAAAATGTTGCTCCTCAGCTTTCTTTTACAACTTTCATGACACTTGCTTCCATTTGGATCCCTTATCTAAGAAAAGGCATACTGACATTAGAGGAATGTCTATGAGACTGATATCTGATATGAAATTACTGTCTTATAAGGAATGGTTGAGTCGGTTTGGGCTGTACTCATTAACATTTAGAAGAACATCAGGAAACCTTATTGAAAGATATAAGATTCTTAGAAGGCTTGATAGGGTAAATGTAGAAATATTGTTCCCTATGTGGGAAAGTCAAAGACCAGAAGACATAATCTCAGAATAAGGAATGATACATTAAATACGGAGAAGGAATCTCTTCTCTAATGGCAGTGAATCTGTGGAATACTTTACCAGCATGCTGTTGAAGCTGGTCATTAAGTAAATTCAAGGCTGAGCTAAACAGATTTTTAATCAGTCGGGGAATCAGGGGTAATGGGAAAAGGATAGAAAAGTGGAGCTGAGGATTGTCAGATCAGCCACAATCTGACAATTGAATGGCAGAGCAGACTCGATGGGCTGAATGCCTTTCTTCTGCACCTACATCTTATGTGTAAATCACATTTTTGGTGCTGAATCAACATTATTTCATTTACCATCCTTTTAATATTGATGTGCTGATAGAAGACTTTTGGGATTTTCCTTTAATATCAGTCTTTCCTCCTCCTATTTGTTTTATCACCTTCTGGATTCAGTTTGGATCTTGGTTTTATTTACTACATAGCTATCATTAGCGCACCTTTTTCTTTTTAATTTTCTTTATTATCCAGGAAACTCTGAATTTGTTTGCCCTGACTTTGCTTTTGGGGAGATTAAACTTTGACAGTGCCTGAACCATCTCCTCTTTGAAAGTAGCCCATTGTTCAACTACAGATGTCCTCATGAACCTTTGGTTCTATGCTACCCAATCCGACTTCATTGTTTTCCCCTGAAACCAGCTTTCTGTCAGTAGACAGTATGGTTAGGGATGGACACTTCTCTGGACTAATTAGAAGAGTCTTACTAACAATAGGAAGTTTATTACTTTACTGCAACTATTTGCAGATTACTTGATTACATTATGACCAATAATATTAGGAGTACATTAACCACAAGTCTGTCACCTATCAGCGCTTTCTCACTCTAATTGCGTCCCCTTGATTTCATCAGAGCAGATGGTGCTTACTGTACTCAGTCAAGTGTCAACCCTTTCAGAAGGGTTTCAGAACCCTTTCAGAACCCATTCCTGAAGAAGGGCTTATGCCCGAAACGTCGATTCTCCTGTTCCTTGGATGCTGCCTGACCTGCTGCACTTTTCCAGCAACACATTTTCTGATCTCCAGCATCTGCAGTCCTCACTTTTTCCTCAACCCTTTCAGACCCTGACACAAAAATTCTGAGAAGCCTTGACAAGATGAATTCTGATAGGATGTTCTCCCTCAAGCAGGCTACTTGAACTAAGAGGTACCTTTTAATAATAAGGGATATTTCATTTAAGATTAAAAGCAATTTCTTCTCCCAAGGGTCATTATTCATTCAAAATCTCTCCTACAGAGAACAGTGCCTGACTGGTCAATTAATACACTCAACATTTTGAATTAGTTAGATTTGTGATTGAAAAGCGAGTCAAGAGTTATGAGTGATTGTCAAGAAAATGGAGTTATGTCAGATCAGCCATGATCTTATTGAATGGCAGAGCAAGCTCAAGGGACCGAATGGCCTCCTGTTGTATTTATGACTTTTCTCTGAACAACTCAATCCAACTTACCTCTGTCTGTATTGTAAAACAAATGATTCAATCTGTGACATTATGGTCATGATAATGTTTCACCATGCCCAGGTTAAGCAGTTGAATCTTATTTGTCTTTTCTAGTTCTCTGGAGAACGTGTAGAATTCCATGCATGTTTTTCTATTTCTCATGACAGATGAAAATAAGATAAGTTTTGCTTCTTTTGTGGGTGGGGTGGGGTTAAGTTCCCCGAGTTCCAGAGAATTTTCCCACTGGCTCCATAACCCCAGTAAAAGAACTGCTGAAGGCTCACACATTAGCATAAACCCTGTTAATGCAAAACTTTGCAAATTTCCATCATTCTTGCACAAACATAACAGTGATAAATGGAAGAACCCATATAGAAATAAACCTGAAATTCACCCACCTGATTCAGATTTCCTGTCAGACCTCCACACTGATGTCCTAAGCAAATGCTGGAATCAGAGTTATTCATCATTACTGATCAAAGACCTAGCATCATGAATACTACAAATCTGTTACTGGCTGGATGTGTTAATGTTACAGTTATATAGAATTCAAATCACCTAAGACATTTCCATTGATTGTCTTGGCTTGGCCCTGTTGACTTTTACATTTGATAAAGGTGCAAAGAGAGCTATGAATGAGCCCTTTTCACAAATAAACCTAGAAATAGCATTGAAACAAATTCATTGTTCCAATTTCAAATAATGAGGCAAAAGTCAAAGGTTCCTTTAGTTTAAACATTATTAAGTTTCAAACTGAGAACAAATCTGGCAGGAAAGACTAAATTTCCAACATTTGTGGCACAGAATACTGATTGGCATTGTGTTCAGACTGGGAACATTTGGGATTCTCCCGATATGTAACTTTGGTTAAAACCCCAGATACAACTGCACCAATATGATGCTGTTACTAATCCACAGATTCTTTGTAATAAATGTCAGGTGTACAAGTAGCACAAGATGCTGGAGAAATGTTTTCCCTCCATCATATGAAGGTACATCTGCCTTTTTCTGCTCACCCATGTGCACTGGGCTTTATATAGGCTATTTATTACTTGGTAAAAAAGAAAACAAGGTTTACAACTGCAATGTTCAAACAACTGCCAATGCAGTTGCTGCTTGCATTCTGAAATCAGTCTCCCATTGAATGTCACGAACCCCCAGGCACCAGAGACAAAATGCACAAAAATCACTTCAGTTTCAAACAGCATAGCAGATTGTTGAATACTAATAACCCTGTCCAATGCTTTTGAAATAAATGTTCTGAAAGAATGACTATCTGCAGGACAATTGACCATAACCCTCATTAATATCTAAAATGCATAAATGTAATGGAACCAGCATTCTGCATTAAAAAACAGATGGTCTAGAAGAAAACTTGCTAATTAAATTACGCTGTTTTCGTCAGTGTTGTTCAAGTTATATTAGTTTTACAATTAAGAGCAATGATGAACATGAATCCTTCTTATCTTTATAACCATTCAAATCATTGCAGAGGTACATGGGTAATCAAGATAGATTAACCCCTGTTTTAATTTGTAAGAAAACTTGTTGTTGAAATGACTTCTGTATTTTATTGTTCTGAGTAAAATCTATTAATTATTCCATGCTTATGTTGGATTAAGATATCCGTACACAGAATGATTTCCTGTGGCATTGTCCATAAACATTAGATGAACACCTTCTTCAAACAGCCTTCCACTGTGCTGACACAAAACCTACCAATGATGATTCCTCTTAATATACAAGCTAGGTTTCTGTAGTATATATAGGTCCCTGATGGCAATTTTGCTGGATAGCTAGGCAGAGTGTTTGTCGTGCATGTTTCACCCAGTTTTACTGAGCAGTGTAGCAGAAGGGACGTTAAAAAGGTCATTTAAAATATTGACCTATATCTTCCGAAAGAAAGCATTATGGACTAGACAAAACCATCCCCGCTCCACCCCTCAAATATACCAAGGTGATAGACTAGACCCGAACATTTATGTTTTTTAAAGGCAAGTGTAAGGTACTGTGTTCCAGATGTAATTTGATTGGTTACACGACATGGCGAGAAGCAAAACACACTTTATTCTTATCCTGTAGTCAAAATACAAACAGAAGAAAAGAGAATTGAAATAATTTAACTCTGTTGGAAAATGTAACAATCCTTAAACAATTACACCCTTGGCAAAGACAAATTCAGTAAAATAGATTGGCTCTCATACAATGTTTCTCCAGTCCATGAGGAAAGCATGTCAAGAGGCAATTCTGGTAGATCTTTTAGCTGTAATAGAGAGAGAGAGAGAGAGAGAGAGAGAGAGAGAGAGAGAGAGATTGTCCATAGTCAGCTCCTAAATCCTAGCAACTACTGAAGACTAATCTGAAACCCTCCAGGTTATGTAGGAGCCTAACTCCACCTATTCATGCTGCTTCTTTTGTTCCAACTTTTTTTAAAAAATCCAAAGCTTCACAAGCTGTTTACTTTATTGGCTTGGAACAGACTGCTCAGCACGTCTGTCTCAACTTCTCAAACTAGGATAAGATATACCTCTTAAAGCACAGAATTGTCACAGAAGTCAGTTTAGACTGGAGATACGCATCAGGACCAGGAATGCGTTCCAGAGGCATCCTGGGAACTGACCACGAAGTTGAAACTTCTGATAAACTATCACCCAACATCTGGAAACCTCACAGAAAGTTCCCAACTCTGACTGAGAATCAGAAACTTTGAGGGTCCTGATCTACTGAACTTCAGAATTAAAACTTGCTCTAATTTCTGCGGGGAGCTATTAAACTGTCCTTTAATACTGTCCTTCAGTAATGAACGTGTAATTACTGATGCTCCCAATGTCAGACAGTTCCAATCCTGCCACCACAAGTCTTGATCCACACCAATCCTACACCTAACTCCAGGAGACTGCTTCCTGCACCTAGCCCCAATGGATTTGACCTCAACTCTACCTGAGCCCCTCTCAACCTGACACAGCCTACCAAACTCAATCAGAACCCATACCCACCGCTGACCCACCCCGGACCTTACTGCCCCCTCTCTTCTCTCTGTGAACTTTTTTATTCATCCTTAGGATGGGAATGTTGCTGGCTAGACCAGCATTGACTATCCATTTCTAATTGCCCAAGGTCAGTTAATAGTCAATCACATTACTGTAAGTCAATAAAGGTTCCAAGTACTACATTGGACAATTGAATTCAAAGATCAGAATTCCATATTTTATATCATTGTGACACCTTATGACCACATTCTACATTTCTGACCCAAGTTCTGATATCAAGAATTTCAGAAATATACAGCGTAGCTTCAATCCAGGTGAATCCTTATATCGTAGGATTATCATGGGAAGTCAACTCGTGCCATTTTTACATAAGTAACTGTTTTATTTCATGAAGTAAACATGATTAAAACTACAGAAAAATAGTCTTAATGAATTTACAAGAGGGAAAGCAACAAACACAAAAGACCCCTCCTATCCCAGTTCCACCCTCTTCTATTGGGCAGAAGATACAAAAGTTTGAAAACACGTGCTAACAGATTCAAGAACAGCTTCTTCCCCCACTGTTCTCAAACTTAAGAATGGACTTCTCATATATGAGTTAATCTTTCTCTGCATCTTCTCTGTAGCTGAAACACTATATTCTGCGTTCTGTTCCATTTACCTGATATACTTAGGTAAAGTATGATTTGTCTGGTTAGCAGGCAAAACAATACTTTTCAGTGTATGGTCTGTGCATGTGATAAAAAGAAATCAGATCAAATCAAATCATGTTTGGCAAATCAACTGGAATTTTTTGACGGAGCAACTGGTAGAATTGTTAATGGGTGTAGTTAACTTGAACTTTCAGAAGGCTTTTAATAAGATGCCACAAAATAAGTTAACATGTAAAATTGAAGCACATGGGATTGGAGGTAGTGTACTGACATGGATAGAGAACTGGCTGGCAGTCAGGAAACAAAGAGTAGGAATAAAAGGGTCATTTTATGAGTGCAGCCAGTGACTAATGGGGTGCTGCAGGGATCAGTGATTTGATCAAAATGTATTAATGTTTTAGAAGAGGAAACTAAATACAATATCTCCAAGTTTGCAGATGATGCAAAGTTAATTGGAAAGTGAACTGTGAGGATGATGTCGAAGTGCTTCAGTCTGATTTGAACACATTGGTTGAGTGGGCAAATGCATAGCAGATGAAATGTAATGTGAGTTTATCCACTTTGATCACAAAAACAGGACAGTGGATTATCTGAATGGCAATCTAGTGGAAAAGAGGAAAGTTCAATGAGACCTGGGCATCTTCG
Source organism: Chiloscyllium plagiosum (assembly GCF_037043375.1). Lineage (NCBI taxonomy): Eukaryota > Metazoa > Chordata > Chondrichthyes > Orectolobiformes > Hemiscylliidae > Chiloscyllium > Chiloscyllium plagiosum. The sequence goes on from NW_028270140.1 coordinate 89,627,994, forward strand.
TACATTAGTCACTGACAGCCAGCATGCAGGTGCAGCAGGCAGTGAAGAAGGCAATTAGTATGTTGGCCTTTATAGTGAGACAATTCAAGTGCAGGAGCAGGAATGTCTTACAGCAGTTATACCGGGTCTTGGTTGAGATTTTTATTTATTTGTCATTCCTACCATGTACAACTGATACAGTAAAAAGAACAAGACAGCGGAATTCTGGGTAATCCAAGATGGAGGACGGAAAAAATTTCTGGTTGTAACAGCTGCTCCTTTCTTTGAGGTATTTTAGGTGTTAGAGGTTATTTCCTCAAATTCCAAGAGCAGCAATTACTGTTTTATATGCTGTTGCATTGTTTTGGAACTTTGGAAAAAAAAGTCAAAACAACAGCAGTTTTAAAAGGGAGAAGAACAGACAAAGGAAACACAGGAGAGAGAGAGAGAGAGACAGAACCTGCATAATTCCTGCCTTTGGATCAGTGGTGCTGGAAGAGCACAGCAATTCAGGCAGCATCCGAAGACAGGCAAAATCGACGTTTCGGGCAAAAGCCCTTTGCCCGAAACGTCGATTTTGCCTGTCTTCGGATGCTGCCTGAATTGCTGTGCTCTTCCAGCACCACTGATCCAGAATCTGATTTCCAGCATCTGCAGTCATTGTTTTTACCTAATTCCTGCCTTTGCTGTTTGAATCCATGTATCGCTGGACATCGGAGTGCATCTGGAAAAATTAACAAACTGTGAATTTCACAACTAATCTTGGAGGAACCTGTTTGGGCGAAGTTCACAATACAGAATCAGCTAAGTTAATTGTTGTTTCAAGTGTGTCCAATATAAAGGCTGCAGTAGTGAGTAGAGTGGGTTCTTTCTTGATTATATGTTTTTGGAGATACACCTCTTGATTAAACGTAAAATACAAGCCATAACTATTAATTTAACCTGAGGCAGTGTAGAGGAATAAGATGGTTTTATTTTCTGGGTCTGTAGATTGTGAAGGAGCAACAATGGCCTTTGCAGTGATATGTACTTCACGTCAGATGTGGGAGTTTAAAGAGAGTTTAAGAGTTACTGCGGATTATATCTGTCATAAATGCTGTTGGATGCGAATCTTATCAGATCGAATGGATCGGTTGGAGAGACAGTTAGAAGCAATGAGGAATTTGCAATAGCAACAGTATGTGATGGATGGCAGCTATAGGAAGGGGGAAAAGTCTCAGATAAAGTCACATAGATGGGTTAACTCCAGGAAAGGTAAGAGAGGTGGGCAGCTAGTGTAGGAGTCTTTTGTGGATATACCCATTTCAAACAGGTATGCTGTTTTGGAAAATGTAGGGGGTGATGGATTCTCAGGGGTACGTTGCACGAACAGCCAAGTTTCTGCTATTGAGACTGGCTCTAATGCAACGAGGGGTACGTCGGCTTCCAAGAGAACAATTGTGTTAGGGGATTCAGTAGTCCGAGGTACAGACAGACGTTTCTGTGGCCAGCAGAGAAAAAGCAGAATGGTGTGTTGCTTCCCTGGTGCCAGGATCAAGGATGTCTCAGAGAGGGTGCAGAATGTTCTCAAGGGGGAGAGGGACCAGCAAGAGGTCATTGTCCACATTGGAACCAATGATATAGGAAAGGAGAAGGTTGAGATTCTGAAGGGAGATTACAGAGAGTTAGGCAGAAATTTAAAAAGGAGGTCCTCAAGGGTAGTCATATCTGGATTACTCCCAGTGCTACGAGCTAGTGAGGGCAGGAATAGGAGGATAGAGCAGATGAATGCATGGCTGAGGAGCTCGTGTATGGGAGAAGGGTTCACATTTTTGGATCATTGGAATCTCCTTTCGGGAAGAAGTGACCTGTACAAGAAGGACGGATTGCACCTAAATTGGAAGGGGACTAATATACTGGCAGGGAAATTTGCTAGAGCTGCTTGGGAGGATTGAAACTAGTAAGGTGGGGTTGTGGGACCCAGGGAGATAGTGAGGAAAGAGATCAATCTGAGACTGGTACAGTTGAGAAAAGAAGTGAGTCAAACAGTCAGGGCAGGCAGGGACAAGGTAGGACTAATAACTTAAACTGCATTTATTTCAATGCAAGAGGCCTAACAGGGAAGGCAGATGAATTCAGAGCATGGTTAGGAAAATGGGACTGGGATATCATAGCAATTACAGAAACATGGCTCAGGGATGGGCAGGACAGACAGCTTAATGTTCCAGGATACAAATGCTACAGGAAGGATAGAAAGGGAGGCAAGAGAGGAGGGGGCGTGGCATTTTTGATAACGGATAGCATAACAGCTGTGCTGAGGGAGGATATTCCCGGATATACATCCAGGGAAGCTATTTGGGTGGAACTGAGAAATAAGAAAGGGATGATCACCTTATTAGGATTATATTGTAGACCCCCTAATAGTCAGAGGAAAATTGAGAAACAAACTTGTAAGGAGATCTCAGCTAACTGTAAGAATAATAGGGTGGTTATGGTAGGGGATTTTAACTATCCAAACATACACTGAGACTGCCATAGCGTTAAAGGTTTAGATGGAGAGGAATTTCTTAAGTGTGTACAAGACAATTTTCTGATTCAGTATGTGGATGTACCTACTAGAGAACGTGCAAAGCTTGACCTCCTCTTGGGAAATAAGGCAGGGCAGGTGACTGAGGTGTCAGTGGGGGAGCACTTTGGGGCCAGCGACCATAATTCTATTCGTTTTAAAATTGTGATGGAGAAGGATAGACCAGATCTAAAAGTTGAAGTTCTAAATTGGAGAAAGGCCAATTTTGATGGTATTAGGCAAGAACTTTCGAAACCTGATTGGAGGCAAATGTTCACAGGTAAAGGGACGGCTGGAAAATGGGAAGCCTTCAGAAATGAGATAACAAGAATCCAGAAAAAATATATTACTGTTAGGGTGAAAGGAAAGGCTGGTAGGTATAGGGAATGCTGGATGACTAAAGGAATTGAGGGTTTGGTTAAGAAAAACAAGGAAGCATATGTCAGGTATAGACAGGATAGATCAAGTGAATCCTTAGAAGAGTGTAAAGGAAGTAGGAGTATACTTAAGAGGGAAATCAGGAGGGCAGAAAGGGGACATGAGATAGCTTTGGCAAATAGAATTAAGGAGAATTCAAAGGGTTTTTACAAATACATCAAGGACAAAAGGGTAACTAGGGAGAGAATAGGGCCCCTCAAAGATCAGTAAGGCGGCCTTTGTATGGAGCTGCAGAAAATGGGGGAGATACTAAATGAGTATTTTGCATCAGTATTTACTGTGGAAAAGGATATGGAAGATATAGACTGTAGGGAAATAGATGATGACATCTTGCAAAATGTCCATATTACAGAGGAGAAAGTGCTGGATATCTTGAAACGGGTAAAGGTGGATAAATCCCCAGGACCTGATCAGGTGTACCTGAGAACTCTGTGGGAAGCTAGACAAATGATTGCTGGGCCTCTTGCTGAGATATTTGTATCATCGATAGTCGCAGGTGAGGTGCTGGAAGACTGGAGGTTGGCAAACGTGGTGCCACTGTTTAAGAACGATGGTAAGGACAAGCCAGAGAAGTATAGACCGGTGAGACTGACCTCAGTGGTGGGCAAGTTGTGGGAGGGAATCCTGAGGGACAGGATGTACATGTATTTGGAAAGGCAAGGACTGATTTGGGATAGTCAACATGGCTTTGTGTGTGGGAAATCATGTCTCACAAACTTGATTTGAGTTTTTTGAAGAAGTAACAGAGAGGATTGATGAAGGCAGAGCAGTAGATGTGATCTATATGGACTTCAGTAAGGCATTTGACAAGGTTCCCCATGGGAGACTGATTAGCAAGGTTAGATCTCATGGAATACAGGGAGAACTAGCCATTTGGATACAGAACTGGCTCAAAGGTAGAAGACAGAGGGTGGTGGTGGAGGGTTGTTTTTCAGACTGGAAGCCTGTGACCAGTGGAGTGCTACAAGGATCGGTGCTGGGTCCTCTACTTTTTGACATTTAAATAAATGATTTGGATGTGAGCATAAGAGGTACAGTTAATAAGTTTGCAGATGACACCAAAATTGGAGGTGTAGTGGACAGCGAAGAGGGTTACCTCAGATTACAACAGGATCTTGACCAGGTGGGCCCATGGCTGAGAAGTGACAGATGGAGTTTAATTCAGATAAATGTGAGGTGCTGCATTTTGGGAAAGCAAATCTTAGCAGGACTTATACACTTAATGGTAATGTCCTAGGGAGTGTTGCTGAACAAAGAGACTTTGGAGTGCAGGTTCATAGCTCCTTGAAAGTGGAGTCGCAGGTAAATAGGATAGTGAAGAAGGCGTTTGATATGCTTTCCTTTATTGGTCAGAGTATTGAGTACAGGTGTTGGGAGGTCATGTTGCGGCTGTACAGGACATTGGTTAGGCCACTGTTGGAATTTTGCACACAATCCTGGTCTCCTTCCTATCTGAAAGATGTTGTGAAACTTGAAAGGGTTCAGAAAAGATTTACAAGGATGCTGCCAGGGTTGGAGGATTTGGGCTATAGGGAGAGGCTGAACATGCTGGGGCTGTTTTCCCAAGAGCGTCGGAGGCTGAGGAGTGACCTTATAGAGGTTTACAAAATTATGTGGGGCATGGATAGGGTAAATAGACAAAGTCTTTTCCCTGGGGTCAGGGAGTCCAGAACTAGAGGGCATAGGTTTAGGGTGAGAGGGGAAAGATATAAAAGAGACCTACGGGGCAACCTTTTCACGCAGAGGGTGGTACGTGCATGGAATGAGCTGCCAGAGGAAGTGGTGGAGGCCTGTATAATTGTAACATTGAAGAGCCATTTGGATGGGTATATGAATAGGAAAGGTTTGGAGGGATATGGGCTGGGTGCTGGCAGGTGAGACTAGATTGGGTTGGGATATCTGGTCTGCATGTACATGTTGGACCGAAGGGTCTGTACCCATGCTGTACATCTCTATGACTCTATGACAGCTTTCCTCCAGGACCAAGGTGATACTGCAAGGTGATGTGCAATTTTGGTTTCCGTATCTGAGGAAGGGTGCTCTACCAATGGATGGAGTGCTGCACAAGTAAACCAGACAGCTTCCTGGGATGACAGGACTGATACAGCAAGAGAGAAGTGAGCAAGGGGGTGGAGTAGTAGTTAAGGAGCGAGGGGTATAATGGTGCAGGTAGTTAAGGGTCAACATAACAAGGGAATGGCAGCAGGTACATGAGGGGTGTATAGTGGCACATGGGTGAGGAGTAGTGGTGTCGATCATGTACGTGGGTGTCAGAATTGTCATGAGGGATGTCTGAGGGATCAGCTAAGGTGGTGATTTCAGATTTAGAGTGAACAGGTTTTAATCCACTTACCTTTCCTGGATTACTGTCCAGGTAAATGAATCTGGTCAAACTCAAAGCTGGGTACTGTTTTATAAGCTCCAGATACTGGGTGATTGCCCATCAGAAGTTTAAACTTTCTGGCAATTCTCATCAGTTGGCGCATTGGGACTTTTGAGTGTATCTTTCAAGGTATGTTTCTGCATTGACCACTTTCCATTTGGAAGACCTGGCCTTTTATTCTCCACCTGTCCCTTTGGCCTTGACACACCATTTTTCATGTAATTGTTCCTGTTTTCCACTTGATCACAGAAGCTGCCTTCTGTTCTTTTCCCCATATCTCTCCTCTCATTTACTTAAATCCTATTATTTTTCTATAGGATTTTCATCAACAGCCAGATGAAAACTCACAGACGTAAAACTTTAACTCTCTCTCTTTCTCTCTCTCCACACACAGACACTAAAGTCTGTTGAGTAGTGAATAATACTGAAATGGTTCATTGAACTTAATCAATGAATACTGCAAGAAAAAGTCATCATGGCAAAGGCATCATAATTCAAAAGTGTTCTGGTGTTTTATGAGAGGATTAGTATTACGAGTATAAGCGGCACGGTGGCACAGTGGTTAGCACTGCTGCCTCATAGCGCCAGAGACCCGGGTTCAATTCCCGCCTCAGGCGACCCACTGTGTGGAGTTTGTACGTTCTCCCCGTGTCTGCGTGGGTTTCCTCCGGGTGCTCCGATTTCCTCCCACAGTCCAAAGATGTGCAGGTCAGGTGAATTGGCCATGCCAAATTGCCCGTAGTGTTAGGTAAGGGGTAAATGTAGGGGTATGGGTGGGTTGCACTTCGGTGGGGCGGTGTGGACTTTTTGGGCCGAAGGGCCTGTTTCCACACTGTAAGTAATCTAATCATTCTCAGTTAATAAGAAAAACCATTGTACTCCCCAGATAGGATGTCATGTGCTTTCCCAATATACATTGTCATTTGGAAATTCATGCCAAATGACTTACGATGGTTTTGCTACTTCAGTATTAGGCACAAACTGGAAATTGGGAGGGGTGATAGCTGTTTGAAGGTAAATCCACAAATGATATAGAGGAATCTTTTAAAGGCCAGTTGATCAGAGTTCAGGACCACTTATGGTATTTATGTAGCACAAATGGTTACTTGCCATTTGTCAGCCCAAGTCTGGATATTGTCCAGATCTTGTTACATTTGAATATGGATTGCTTCGGAATTTGAGGAGTTGTGAATGATGCTGATTATTGTGCAATCATTGGTGAACATCCCCACTTCTGACCTTATAATAGAGAAAGGTCTTTGATGAAGCAGCTGAAGATGGTTGGGCCAAGGACACTATCCTGAGGAACTCCTGCAGAGATGCCCTGGATCTGAGATGACTGACCTCCAACAACCATAACCATGTTCGTGTATGAAAGGTACGATACCAACCAATGGAGGTTTTGTCCCCAATATCAATTGATTCCAGGTTTTCTAGGACTCCTTGATACCGTACTCAGTTGAATATGGCAGCTGCAAAAAGCTTTACTGAGCAGTATTGTCTGCAGCTCTGGTTGCCAGACTATGTTGTGGTGTGTCGCCATAGTCTTACCAGACCATAGGGGCTGCTATCTCATTAGATAGAAGCAACCGGTGGTGATTTAGTCCGAGGGCCACCAGGCCTCAGGCAAGAGAGGAGTCCTTCATGGTAACATCAAACCAGTGATGGGAATTGAACCCACACTGTTAGCATTACAGCATTCTGTAAACCAACAATCCAGCCTTCTGAGCTAAACTGATTCCCTGCCACATTATAGGAAGTATGCAGAGGCTTTGGAGAAGGTGCAAAATAAATTTACCAGAATGTTGCTAGGATTGGGAAGTAGGGAGAAGTTGAACAAATTTAGATTGTTCACACTAGAGCATCAGAGACTAAGGGGCAACCTGATATAAGTATATAGAATTATGAGAGGCATGGACAGGGTGAATAGTTAGAGTCCTTTTCTTAGGGTGGAAATGTTAAATGACTCAAGGGCATATGTTTAAGTTGAGAGGGGAATAAGCTCAAAGAAGGTGTGCGAGCAAGCTTTTGCACAGAGGATGGAACACACCAAAAACAACAAATTTAGAATGTCTCAGAGTAAAAAGTGAAGTAAATGTCCTCTTCAGGAAACCTGCTTTTCAGAACTACCCAAATACACATGCAAATTCAATAACAGATTGGTTACTGTGTTAAATCAAAGGTCTGAAAATGATTCATTTTACTGATACACACAGTTACATTGTCACAATACTTTTCAATTTGATAAACAAATTCTAAACCAAAGGCAGACTTACTGCAAAAATTATGGGAATTCATGGAATGCTTACAGGATGGCTTTTTGGAACAGCTTGTGATGGAGCAAACAAGGGAGCAGGCTATTCTGGACTTAGTCTTATGTAATAAGCCAGACTTTATAAAAGATCTTAAAGTAAGGGAACACTTAGGAGGCAGTGATCATAATATGGTAGAGTTCAGTCTGCAATTTGAAAGAGAGAAGGCAAAATCAGAAGTAATGATGCGACAGTTAAATAAAGATAATTCCAGGGGCTTGAGAGAGGAACTGATGAAAATTGACTGGAAGCAGAGCCTAGTGGGGAAGACAGTAGAGCAACAATGGCAGGAGTCTCTGCGTGTAATTGAGGACACAATACAGAGGTTCATCCCAAAGAAAAAAAAGATTACCCGGTGGGCGGGGAGGGATTAGACAAATATGGCTAATGAAGGAAGTCAGGAAATGTATCTAAGCAAAAGAAAGAGCCTATAAAGTGGCCAACAGCACTGGGAAATCAGAAGATTGGGAAGACTACAAAAGCAAACAGAGAATAACAGAGAGAAATAAGGAAGGACAGGATCAAATATGAAGGTAGGCTAGCCAGTAATATTAGAAGTGATAGTAAAAGTTTCTTTCAATACTTAAGAAACAAACGAGAGGCAAAAGTAGACATTGGGCTGCACCAAATTGATGCTGAAAGGCTAGTGATGGGAGATAAGGAAATAGCTAAAGAATGTAATAAGTACTTTGTGTCAGTCTTTGCAGTAGAAGACATGAACAATATCCCAATAATGAAGTAAAGTCAGGGGCAGAGTTGATAATGGTAGCCATTATGAAAGAGCAAGTGCTAGAAAAGCTAAAAGATCTAAAAATTGATAAATCTCCCAGCCCCGATTCTGAGGGAGGTGGCTGAGGAAATAGTGGAGGCATTGGTTGAGATCTTTCAAAAGTCACTGGAGTCAGGGAAAGTCCCAGATGGTTGGAAAATCACTGTGTAGCCCCCTTGTTCAAGAAAGAATCAAGACAAAAGATGGAAAGTTATAGACTTGGTTGTAGGTAAAATTCTAGATTCCAATTTTAAGGATGAGATTTCTAAATTCTTGGAAGTGCAAGGTTGGAGTAGAATAAGTCAGCATGGATTTAGTAAGGGGAGGTCGTGCCTGACAAACTTGTTAGAATTCTTTGAAGAGGTAACAAGTAGGTTAGACCAGGGAAACCCAGTAGATGTCATCTATCTAGACTTCTAAAAGGCCTTTGATAATGTGTCTCACGGGAGGCTGCTGAGTAAGGTGAGGGCCCTTTGTGTTCAAGGTGAGCTACTGGCATGGATTGTGAACTAGCTGTCTGACAGAAGGCAGAGAATTGGGATAAATGGTTCTTCTTCAGAATGGCAGCTTGTGACAAGTGGGGTCCCGCAGGGTTCAGTGTTGGGGCAGCAGCTGTTCACTTTATATATTAATGATCTTGATGAAGGGACCGAGGGCATTCTAGTGAAGTTTGCCGATGATACGGAGTTAGGTGGACAGGCAGGTAGTTCTGAGGAGGTGGGGAGGCTGCAGAAAGATTTAGACTGTTTAGGAGAGTGGTCCAGGAAATGGCTGATGAAATTCAATGTGAGCAAATGCGAGTTCTTGCACTTTGGAAAAAAGAATACAGGCATGGACTATTTTCTAAATGGTGAGAAAATTCATAAAGCCAACATACAAAGAGATCTGGGAGTGCTAGTCCAGAATTCTCTAAAGGTTAACTTGCAGGTTGAGTCTGTGATTAAGAAAGTGAATGTAATGTTGTCATTTATCTCAAGAGGGTTGGAATATAAAATCAGTGATGCACTTCTGAGAGTTTATAAAGCTCTAGTTAGGCCCCATTTTGGGCCTCACACCTCAAGAAGGACATAATGACACTGGAGTGTGTCCAGTGGAGATTCATACGGATGATCCCTGGAATGGTAGGCCTAACCTATGATGATTGGCTGAGGACCCTGTGATTGTATTCATTAGAGATTAGAAGGTTGAGGGGAGATCTAATTGAAACTTACAAGATAATACATGGCTTAGAAAGGGTGGATGCTGGGAAGTTATTTCCATTGGGCGGGAAAACTAGGACCCGTGGGCACAGCCGTAGAATTAGAGGGGGTCAATTTAAAAAGGAAATGAGGAGATGTTTGTTCAGCCAGAGAGTGGTGGGCCACGGAGCGCATTGGAGGCCAGGATGTTAAATGCCTTCAAGGCAGAGATTGATGAATTCTTGATCTTGCAAGGAATTAAGGGCTGCGGGGAGAGTGCGAGTATGTGGAGTTAAAATGCCCATCAGCCATGATTGAATGGCGGAGTGGACTTGATGGCTCGAATGGCCTTACTTCCACTCCTATGTCTTATGGACTTACGGTCTTACTATTTAACACTGTGACCGTTTTGATCAAGCAAATCAGCATCCTCATAGTTCTGAGTGTGTAATGTTTATGCACTCATTCTTACCAAAGATGATAAGAGCTTTTTTTAATGAGTGTGATAATTATCCTTGCAGAAATACAATATCGCATTGTTCATAATCAGGAAAGGAGGAGAAGATATGGCAAAATGGATTTATGTTATTAGAGAGAGCTTTTGTCACAAGGTAAGGAAATTTAACAGGACTATTGTGACAACAATTTGTAAAATTAGTGGTAATAGCTTATGCATTTTTTTGTTCATTACTTTTGTTACTGAAGAGAATTCTATATAATGAAAATGAATAAAATAAATTTCTCTGGTTCAATTGAAGCAACAGGTCCAGAATTCCAGGATAATTGAGTTCAAAGGTCGAAATGTTGTCCTTCACTGGAGCCTGGATTGTACTCCACAGGGCGTTTGATGAGCTCAGTCTCTGTTTTTATTTCTTCTGTAATGTTGAGGCCAGACATTCATTTATCAGAAAATGCACTTGCGAAATGTAATTAGAATACAGTAATATAATCAAAATGTAATAATCAGAAACTGAAATATTGCAAAAACAACAATTAAACTCAGCTACAGGGATGATTGAGTTAAATGTTCTTCATGCATATCTGAAGAGTCTGAATGCTTGGCAGTTATAAGTTAGCTGAGGTATAGCACTTTTTGGTTGATCACTACCCCATTGCTTCTAACTTCTAGACGAGATGAATTAGTTTACTCACCAAAATTCAAGCATTCCAACACCTATGAGTAGGAGCATCCTTAGTTAAGAAAACAAAACCTACTGAAACCCTTTCTTAAAGGATAATATAAGATGAAACAATATTCTGAATGCACGAAATAGCTAAGACAGAAATGTGACAGGTTGTTTTCAGAGACACCAGTGGACATATTGCTTTCACAAGTGCTTCGAGGAAGGGAGTCCTGTTTTGGACAAAGCAGAAAAATCTTTTGAGGGGAAATGTACAGTCCAAAGGAGAAAGGTTGGTGGAATATTCAAAATCAACATAAAGACCTATGTGTGGCAACTTAGTGGCAAAATAAACTAATTTGTCTTAATCCATCCAGCCATATCACAGAGCCCCTACAATGTGAAAAGAGCCAATTGAGCCCATCAGGTCTGCACCAATCCTCCAAACAGCATCCCGTCTGGACCCAAGCACCCACCCTCTTCCTGTAACCTGCGTTTACCATGGCTAATTCATCTAGACTATTAATCCCTGTATACTAAGGGAACTTTAGCATGGCCAATCCACGTAACTTGCACATCCTTAGACTGAGATAGGAAACCAGAGTACCTAGCGAAACTCACGCAGACACAGAGAGAATGTGAAAACTCCATACAGTCACTTTTGAAGGCTGGAAGTGAACTCAGGTCCCTGGTGCTGTGAAGTATTAGTGCTAACCACTGAGCCACCGTGTCACCCTAAATAGCTTGTGCAGGACTGATAGAGCATCATTTTTCCTCTGAAACTGGTAATAATTTCTGAATTCTGGTCAACACGAGTTAATCATCGAAATCCAGAAGTTGCTATTTGTGATCCTACACTTAACCATGAACATCTCACTTTCTCAACCTCTCCCGTTGTCTAAGATGTAATGATCCATGAGTTAAACTCATCACCAGTTATCTCTCTCTGTCATGACAGAGCTGCCCAATGGTCCTCTCAGACTATGGTGACTTTACCTTACTTACCCATAGGGTGTGCTGTTGATGTTCCTGCAAATTGCAAACAAATAGAAATCCATGAACCAATAAAAACGTACAAGTTAGCCGAATCATTTGGTTGCAAAATCCCTTTTGAAAATTCCAACATACTGATTGGCATGTGTCTGAATTATTAGCATTGTGCTAAGTTCATCATCAAGTTCTGGATCTGACACATCAGGACCACAGGAGTAACCCCAGGAGAGATGGACCTGAACCTTTACTGCTTTTGTAGCTTGGGAACCGAGGCATCGACATCACTGCCTTGAGTGAGATATAATATTCAGAAAAGAATCTGCTCAAAGAACAAAGTGGAATAAACACATTCTTCTGAAAAGATAAATCTGAGGAAGAGTACTAAATCCATGGAGGCTGTTTCACTATAAAAACACTATAACGGTGGTTAGCACTGTTGCCTCACAGCAGCAGGAACCCAGGGTTTGATTCCCACCTCAGGCAACTGTCTATGTGGAGTTTGCACGTTCTCCCCGTGTCTGTGTGTGTTTCCTCTGGGTGCTCCAGTTTCCTCCAACAATCCAAAGATGTGCAGGTTAGGTGGATTGGTTGTGCTAAGTTGCCCATAGTGTTAGGTGTATTAGTCAGGGGTAAATATAGGGTGGGGGAATAGGTCTGGGCGGTTTACTCTTCAGAGGGTTGGTGTGGACATGTTGGGCCGAAAGGCCTGTTTCCATACTGTAGATAATCTAATCTAATCTAATCTAATCTAATCTAACTGTCTCAATGAGCCCATCATGGAACAAATGAATATCCATATGATACCTCACCTCACCCTAATCCAAAAGCAGTACACCACAGTCATCAGTGCAACCTGTGAAGCAATGAATAAATCCAAAGAGGAATCCCACTTCATCTTTGATCAGTCATTGTCTCGTTCTGAAGGGAATACTTGGATCATGTTGAACTGTAAAAAGGAATGGAAGAGGGAACAACTGAAAAATTGGATTTAAAACACTTTAAAACCCATTTGTAAAGATGAAAAAAGTACTTCCTGTTCAAGAATATTTTTAAATAAGGAGGTATTACTATGCAGTCAACTGAGCACAGAAACCCACACATGAGAGCATTCCAAACATAGATCCCTTATGGCCACCCTGATGGTTAAACTGAGTACACAGGTAAATCCAATCATGATAATTGATCTAAGTTTAGGATGTTCTAATATGTGGGTTTCTGTGCTCAGTAGGCTGCATAGTAATATCTTTGGGATGTGGGAACCCTTCATGCAAAGCAACAAAGCTGAATAGCACTCTTGCAATAATGCTGTGATTCCATAATATGGCTAGTGAACAAGCTTGATCATTATGATACAGTTTGACATACCATAATCTTTTAAAGAGTAGAATGAGTTGAAGAGCCAGTAATAAAGAAAGAGAGGTGAATGGCAACACCGAAACCGAGTTTGCTCATTCTCCTCGTGTCTCTGTGGGTTTGCTCTGCGTTCTCTGGTTTCCTCCCACAATTCAAAGATGTGCAGATTAGGTGAATTGGCCACGCTAAACAGCCCATAGTGTTCAGGGATGTGTAGATTAGGTGCATTAGTCAGGGGCAAATATAGGGCAGGGGATGGGTCTGGGTGGGTTACTCTTTGGCGGGTCGGTGTGGATTAGTTGGGCTGAAGGGCCTGTTTCCACACTGTGGGGATTCTAATTCAAATACTCGAAAAAATTCTAACTCTAATAACTCTAATAACACCGAAACTCTTATGCAACTTTAAAAAAAAACAAACGCTACACAGTCAGTTATGCTATAAAGTGGTAGTTCTGTTCTTGTGAAATCCTGTCTTCCACGAAAATCATGTAATAGCAGTACTATTTAAACAAATGAATTTGGGATTGCGTTATAACTAATACATGTTTTAAAACTTGGTATTTTAGAAACAGTGATCCCAATTCATCATCGTGTGATAGTAAATTTGTGTCAACGAAACGCACATTATATATAGCAGAATGACCTATATTACGAAATAGGTATGCTGAACAAGAGAATTACTCTAGATTGTAAACAGTAGATAAAAATATAAACTCTAATATTTAGGATTGAGGTAAATATGAGTTAACAGACAATCCAATGTTGAACACCACACAGACAGCATTTTAAATGGTCAATGCAGTCAAGGCCTATCCCAGCCTGAATCATCAAATCTCATTACCACCCGAGTATACGATTCACAAAAGCACTGGTCTTAGCATGGTTCAGCTGAAGCTGATCCCTCTCCCAATTTCCACAATGTTCATGCCACTGCCAAAGAATCAAAACCATTTCGTCCATACAAGCCTTTGAGACATATATTCATCATATGTACTCTTTGTCATTTTTTTTCATAGCTCACTTAATAGGGCAGCACGGTGGCTCAGTAGTTAGCACTGCTACCATGTACAATTCCAGCTTCAGTCAACTGTCTGTCTGGAGTTTGCACATTCTCCTCGTGTCTCTGTGGGTTTCCTCTGCGTTCTCTGGTTTCCTCCCACAATTCAAAGATGTGCAGATTAGGTGAATTGGCCACGCTAAATAGCCCATAGTGTTCAGGGATGTGTAGATTAGGTGCATTAGTCAGGGGCAAATATAGGGCAGGGGATGGGTCTGGGTGGGTTACTCTTTGGCGGGTCGGTGTGGATTAGTTGGGCTGAAGGGCCTGTTTCCACACTGTGGGGATTCTAATTCAAATACTCAAAAAAAATTCTAACTCTAATAATCTAGATCAGAGGTGGGGAACCTTTTCACGTTAAAAAGCCGCATTATGTTAGTTGTAATCTAATAAGGCCGCATCCAAGACTTACCAATAGCCCTTATGACTTAGCAATTTTTTAATTGTGGCGGTCAGTCTGTGAGGATTATTTCGTTGAATTTTCTTTTACTTTCTGGTATTTTAAGATTAAAATAAAAATAATAAAGGATGATAAAAACATATTAACAAAAAATAAAAGATTTGTTCTGCAAAATTGGGATTCATTCAAAAGGCCACATACAATGGCCTAGAAGGCCTTAAGGCCGCAGGTTCCCCACTCCTAATCTAGATATTATTACCTTTGAAGTTCAGCTTTTTATTTAGCCTATAGTTGCTCATCAGTGAACACATCAGCAGCAAGCACAGGATGGAACAAGCCTGTGATTGGAGGAACTCCCTCTCACCAATTCTATTATATTTATTCATAGTTTTTCTCTGATTAGCCACACCAGTAACTGATTATTTTTCCTGGGTGTTTTGGAATTATTTTGAGGTACATTTGCCAACTATCTCTATATATTTTGAGCCGGACCGTGAAGGCTAGCTGTTGAATTACCACATAAGTAGGATGGGTAAATTTTATCTCTCCTCTAAGTAAAATTCCTCTGTAAGTTTTGTTTAATTTAGAGTGACTACACCATTATTAAATATGCCCAGTGTTTTGGCTATGAGGGCTTTTCTACTGGTCTTATATTATTGCCTCGTAATGTTCTAACTTTTCATGTGCTTTGACCTTGAGTTATTTCAGTATTTCAACCGTGATTGGTAATCTGTGAGGAGTGGTAAACTGGCAGACGCATGGAGGGAATGCTGCATTCAGGGTTCCTTTTTGTCATCTTCCTGGATTATACCATATGGGGTATTTGTGTCAATGAAGAGTGTCTCAAAACAAAGTTCTAAAAGGCTAGGGAGGCTGAGATGGTGAAGAGAGTTCAGATAGAGTCATAGAGATGTACAGCATGGAAACAGACCCATCCATGGTCCAACCCATCCATGCCGACCAGATATCCCAACCCAATCTAGTCCCACCTGCCAGCACCTAGCCCATATCCCTTCAAACCCTTCCTATTCGTATACCCATCCAAATGCCTCTTAAATGTTGCAATTGTACCAGCCTCCACCACTTCCTCTGGCAGCTCATTCCATACCTGTACCACCCTCTGTGTGAAAAAGTTGCCCCTTAGATCTCTTTTATATCTTTCCCCTCTCACCTTAAACCCATACCTTATAGTTCTGGACTCCCCGACCCCAGGGAAAAGACTTTGCCTATTTATACTATCCATGCCCCTCATAATTTTGTAAACCTCTATAAGGTCACCCCTCAGCTTCCAAAGCTCCAGGGAAAACAGCCCCAGCCTGTTCAGCCTCTCCCTATAGCTCAAATCCTCCAACCCTGGCAACATTCTTGTAAATCTTTTCTGAACCCTTTCAGGTTTCACAACATCTTTCAGATAGGAAGGAGACCAGAATTGCACGCAATATTCCAACAGTGGCCTAACCAATGTCCTGTACAGCCGCAACATGACCTCCCAACTCCTGTACTCAATATTCTGACCAATAAAGGAAAGCATACCAAACACCTTCTTCATTATCCTCTCTACCTGTGACTCCACTTTCAAGGAGCTATGAACCTGCACTCCAAGGTCTCTTTGTTCAGCAATACTCCCTAGGACATTACCATTAAGTGTATAAGTCCTGCTAAGATTTGCTTTCACAAAATGCAGCACCTGGATTTTATCTGAATAAAACTCCATCTGCCAATTCTCAGCCCATTGGCCCGTCTGGTCAAGATCCTGTTGTAATCTGAGGTAACCCTCGTCGCTGTCCACTACACCTCCAATTTTGGTGTCATCTGCAAACTTACTAACTGTATCCAAATGGCTAGTTTTCCCTGTATTCTGTGAGATCTAAACTTGCTAATCAGTCTCCCATGGGGAACCTTGTCGAACGCCTTACTGAAGTCCATATAGATCACATCTACTCCTCTGCCCTCATCAATCCTCTTAGTTATTTCCTCAAAAAACTCAGTCAAGTTTGTGAGACATGATTTCCCACGCACAAAGCCATGTTGACTATCCCTAATCAGTCCTTGCCTTTCCAAATACATGTACATCCTGTCCCTTAGGATTCCCTCCAACAACTTGCCCACCATCGACATTAGGCTCACTGGTCTATAGTTCCTTGGCTTGTCCTTACAGCCCTTCTTAAACAGTGGCACCATATTAGCCAACCTCCAGTCTTCTGGCACCTCACCTGTAACTATCGATTATACAAATATCTCAGCAAGAGGCCCAGCAATCACTTCTCTAGCTTACCACAGAGTTCTCGGGTACACCTGATCAGGTCCTGGGGATTTATCCACCTTTACCTGTTTCAAGACATCCAACACTTCCTCCTCTGTAACATGGACATTTTTCAAGATGTCATCATCTATTTCCCTACAATCTATATCTATATCTTCCATATCCTTTTCCACAGTAAATACTGATGTAAAATACTCATTTAGTATCTCCCCCATTTTCAGCAGCTCCACACAAAGGCCGCCTTGCTGATCTTTGAGGGGCCCTATTCTCTCCCTAGTTACCCTTTTGTCCTTGATGTATTTGTAAAAACCCTTTGAATTCTCCTTAATTCTATTTGGCAAAGCTATCTCATGTCCCCTTTTTGCCATCCTGATTTCCCTCTTAAGTATACTCCTACTGCCTTTATACTCTTCTAAGGATTCACTTAATCTCTCCTGTCTATACTTTACATATGCTTCCTTCTTTTTCTTAACCAAACCCTCAATTCCTTTAGTCATCCAGCATTCCCTATACCTACCAGCCTTTCCTTTCACCCTAACAGGAATATACTTTCTCTGGATTCTCGTTATCTCATTTCTGAAGGCTTCCCATTTTCCAGCCATCCCTTTACCTGTGAACATCTTGCCTAATACCTTCAAAATTGGCCTTTCTCCAATTTAGAACTTCAACTTTTAGATCTGGTCTATCTTTTTCCAACATTATTTTAAATCTAATAGAATTATGATCGCTGGCCCCAAAGTGCTCCCCCACTGACACCTCAGTCACCTGCCCTGCCTTATTTCCCAAGAGTATGCTTAACATATATAAATTCTGGATCTATTTAGCATCTCAAATAGTATCTAACTGTAAATGGCAGAATGTTACATGTGATTCAGCTTTCATGCAGCTCTAACATATTAAAGAAAAATCTGCATCCATGATAATTCCAAGTGAAAACGGGAGTATAGCATACTACGATTGTGGACTAGTCAGGAATGCCTAGTGCTACATGTTTTTATTCACTCAAGGGATGTAAATACCACTGGTGAGGCCAGCATTTATTGCCTGTCCCAAGTTGCCCAGCTGCCCTCTTGAACCACTGCAGTTTATGTGCTATAGACACACAACATCATTGGGGAGGGAATTCTAGATTTTGATCCAATGACAGTGAAGGAATGGTGATATACTTGCAAATCAGGATGGTGAGTGGCTGGGAGGGGAACTTGCAGGTGATGGTGTTCCCTTGTATCTGCTAACATTGTCCTTTTAGATAAAAGTGATTGTGGGTTTGGGAGGTGCTATTGAGGAATCTTTGGTGAATTTCACAAAAGTTTCCTGAACAGCACTCTCCAAACCCACAATTGCTTTCATCTCAAAGGACAAGAGTAACAGATACAAAGGAACACCATCACCTGCAAGCTCCTCTCCCAGCCAATCACCATCCTGATTTGGAACTGTATCACCATTCCTTCATTGTAGAGTACACGTTGCGGCTATTGAGTCAGTAGTGGAGGGAATAGTTGCTTGTGGATGTGTTGCCAGTTGAGTGGGTTGCTTTGTCGTGGATGGCATCGAGCTTCTTGAGTGTAGATGAAGCTATTTTCATCCAGGCAAGTGGGGAGTATTCCATTTCTTCAAAAATTCTTCAGGGTAGTATAAACGTGCAACTATCTTTAGCTGCTTCATCAGTTATTTGAGTTCAGAATTGGGGATGTTTCCTAATGACTGACAATGTTCAGTATAATTTGTGACTGCTCAGTTACTGAAGCATTCCACGTCTAAATGCAACAAGACATGGACAATATCCAGGCTTGGGTTGGAAAGTGACAATTATCCTGGTCTCTAACCATCGGATCTGCACCGGTGGGAGTAATACTCTCCAAATATATCCTGCAATGCTTGAGTTGGAGAAGAAGTTCAAAATTGTGAGCTTGCAGTGGGGATGGTCATGCTGTTAGCAGAGTGCTGCAAGATAGGTTTGAGTATTGAAGATATAAGGATGGCTTTCCTTGATTAACCTTCAGCATTTTATGCGATATCAAGTAGACATGGTGAATTATATATGATTTGTGAAGCAAAGAAACTTTGTGAGTCAAATAGCATTCCAATATTACATGCTGTCTAATGTACTGGTTCAGATCTATGTGAAATGATTGGGCTCCAGCTGTTATATGCAATGTATTTCTATTACAATGTATCAATTATCAAATGTGAGAAATCCTCTTGCCAATTAAGTTCAGTTACTGAATTGTTTTCACCTTCAGATACCTCATCATGTCTAAATATTTTCTGACTACAATCAAATTGAAAACCTTCTGCATCTTTTATACATTTTATTCCATGTACCAACCAATTAGTTCTTTTCAACTAAATAATCTTCAGAGATACTTATGAATAGCTGGAATGATTTTATTTTGTAGTTTTCTTTAGAGAGTGACTTTGCAATTCAGTCTTCATTACTGTAATCTTCTTTTGATTTGGGATTTTGGCAGGATAAAATATTCTCTGTCAAAAGAGAACTTTATTACTTGAGATTTCTGCTTTTTATACTGAATATCAACCATCAAGCTCTCCAAGGTCAAGTTAAAGATCAGTTTAATTCAAACATAAAAACAGAAGACTAACAGGGTAGTCCACATGGCCCACAAACCTGCTTCATGATTCAATAGGATCATGACTGGTCATCGCTGATACTATTCTGATAAATACTCTACACCTTTTCTAAGGTTTTGGCAAGCTTCTCAAAATATATTGTCCAGAACTGAATAACACACTCTAACCAAACAATACTAGATGGTTTAAATAATGTAGTAATGATTTGTTTTTATTTTAAAAAAAGATTGTTTTGTGGGTTGAATATCATTGACATTTGTAGTTTATCCCCTGCCCTTGAAAAGTTTATTTTTTGTGTACTCCCTCATGGGAAAATAGGTGTAGCTGCCTGGCAAGCATTTATTGCCCATCCCTAATTGCCCATGAGAAGGTGGTGCTGAGCTGCATTCTTGAACTGCTGCAGTTCATGTGGTGTATGTAGACCCACAATGCCCTTAGGGAGGAATTCCAGGATTGTGACCTGGTGACAATGAAGGAACAGCGATATATTTCCAAGTCAGGATGGTGAATGTCTTGGAGAGGAACATGCAGGTGGTGGTATTCCCATTTATCTGCTGTCCTTGTCCTTCTAGCTAGAAATTGTCATAGGTTTGTAAGATACTGTCTAAGGAACTTGGGTGAATTTCTGCAGTGCATCTTGTAAATAGCGCACACTGCTGCAAATTAGCATCATTGATAGAGAAAATGGATGCAGTACCAATCAAATGGGCTGGCTGTCCTGAATGTTGTCACTCTTCTTGAGCATTGTTGGAGCTGCTCCCATTAGGCAGGTGGGGAGCATTTCATCACATTCCTGAATTGTGTCTTGCGGATGATTGTTAGGCTTTAGGAAGTCAGGGGGTGAGTTACTTGCTGCAATATTCCTTGCCTCTGACCTGGTCTTGTAGCCACTGGATTTACATGGTGAGTCCAGTCAATGGTAAATGGTAACCTCCAGGATCTTGATAGTGAGAGGATTCATTGAAGTGGTGATAGTTGGATTGTTTCTTACTGCAGATGGTCATAGCCTGGTGCTTGAGTGGAGCGAATGTTATTTGCCATTTATCAGTGCAAAGCCTGGATATTGTTCAGATCTTGCTGTGTTTGAACATGGACTACCTAAGTATCTGAGTAGTCATGAGTGGTGCTGAGGTTATGCAATTATTCTTGATGTCACACTCGGTCAAATGCAGCCTTGATGTCAAAGGCTGTCACTCTCACCTTACCCCTGCAATTCAGCTCTTTTGTCCATGTTTGCATCAAGGCTATAAGGAACTAAGTGGCCCTGGCAGAACCCAAACTGGGCATCACTAAGCAGGTTACTACTGAGCAAGTGTTGCTTGATAGCACTGTTGATGACACCCTTCACTGACGATCAAGAGTAGACTGATGGGGCAGTAATTGCTGAGTTGAATTTGTCCTGCTTTCTTGTGTTCATGACATACTTGGGCAATGTTCCACATTGTTAACTAGATGCCAGTGTTGTAACTGTACTGGAACAATTTGGCTATGGGATGGCAAGTTCGAGAGCACAAATCTTCAGTACTATTGCCCGAATGTTGTCAGGCCCTGTACCCTTTGCAATATCCAGTGCCTCCAACTGTTTCTTGGTATCATGTAGAGAGAACCCAATTGGCTGAAGACTGGCAGAAGTGGTGCAGGGGACCACTAGAGGAATCTGAGATGGATTATACACTCGGCACTTCTGGCTGAAGATCCCGTGAATACTTCAACCTTACCTTTTGCACGGATGCCCTGGACTCTTCCAGCATTGGTGATGGGGATATTTGTGGATCTTCCTCCTACAGTGAGTTGTTTAATTGCACACGACCAACACTACTGGATGTAGCAAGATTGCAGAGCTTAGATCTGATCCATTGGTTGTGGGATCGCTTGGCTCTGTCTATTATTGCTGGTTAATGTTGTTTAGCATTCAAGTAGTACCATTCACTGGGTTGACACCTCATCTTCACCTCATTCCTGGTGCTGCTCCTGGCAAGCCCTGCTGAAAACTCTATTGAGTTGGGCTTGAAGGTATTGAGTGGGTGATATACCAGATGATGAGGTTGCAGATTACGTTGGGGTAGGATTCTGCTGCTGTTGATGGCCTACCCCACCTCATGGATTCCAGCCTTCAGTTGCTGAGTTTGCTCAAAGCCTGTCCCATTTAGTTCATGGTAGGCTGCATTCCTGAACCTTTGTGGTCTATCTGATGTGAGGAGGGAATTCCAAGATATTGATCCAGTGAAGGAATGGCAATATAGTTCCAAGTCAGGATGACATGACACTTGGAAGGGAATTTGCAGGTGATAGTATTCCTCAGAATCTGCTGCCCTTGTCTACTTGATGGTTGAGGTCATGGGTTTGGAAAGTGTTGTGGAAGGATCCTTAGGAAGGTGCTGCGGCACTTCTTGTTGATAATACATGCTGCTGCTACTGGGCTTTGGTTGTCGAGAGAATGAAAGTGTAAGGTCATGGATGGGCTGCTGATCAAACAGGCTGATTGGTCCTAGAAGGCATTGAGCACCTTAAAGTGTTGTTGGAGGTGCACTCATCCAAGCAAGTGCAAAGTATTCCATCTGTCTTCTGACTTGTGCCTTGTGGACAGGATTTGGGAAGTCAGGAGATCAGCTACTTGCGACAGAATAACTAACCATTGACCAGCTATTGTCACCACAATATTTATATAGTTGGATCAGTCAAACATCTGGACAATCTGCCTGGATAGATGAAGCATCCTTCAGCACTGGTGTTCTGTCATTAACCGTAGCTGACCCTTGGGTATTGCATCCAATAGTATGGGTAGTGCCTTTGTTTCTTTGCAAATCCTTGCTGTGCTCTTCCAGTATTCTCTTGACCAGTTTGATGCCTCTGCTGGAATCTCCTTGTTGCTCCTTCCATTGTCAGTGTAATCTGTTCCCAATGGAATTCCTGAGTGACTGGTTTGTGCAGCAGAGGTTCCTTTGCCTGATGCTCCTGTCAAGATTCAGGCCTCTCATTAGTTAGAGCTACAATCTTCTCAGTATTGGTGAAGACAGCTCTGTTCCAATGGCTGAGCAGCTGAGGAGATTGTCCATCTTTACCATGGGTTGGTCAGTGCCTGTTCTGATGGCTCCTTACAGTGTGCACTCAAGGTTCAGCCTGACACCTCTCAGACTCTCAGTAAAGGCTTTTAAATGAGCTCCACAAGTAGCTTAACAGGCACTTTGTTGTTGACACCACACCTCTTAGATATCCTGCAGCCCTCCCTCCCATTAAAACTTGCATCAAATGCCAGCTTTTGGGAATATGATTTTCACTGGAGTGCCAGAAATTGAACAGTCAGCTCTATCAACTTAGTTTTAAAGCTATAGGGCCTTTATATTACTTTAGTAGTGTTATGAATTTGTCTGTATCTTAAAATGATTTGATGTGTATGCCTGCAGGTTTATATATGTTGCTTTATTCCTCATACTTGGTTTTATTTGGATGTTCAAGTGGCCAGAATTCCTGACACTCACTTACCAAAATGAATGTTGCTTGGTTGAGTTTAAAGGAGAAATGCTCTCTCATGGCAGTCAACATTTCTTTTTTATAAAATTACAAAATTACAACAACAATAAACCAACAACAGCACTACTCTCTCTCTCTTCTCTCTCTCTCTCTCTCTATATATATATATATATAAAAGGGAATATAAAAGAAATAAGAAACAATACAAACAAAACAAAACTGTACTCGTGTGCAAGATAAACAGTCCAGTAGACATAATAAATAAATAAATATATACATAAATAACACCACGCAGTGCAACGAAACAATAGCTCCCAACCTTTGAGAACATTGAATATAACACCGGTATTTATTCAAAATCCTTCATCTCGGGGCACCGAGTTCGCTAAATCAGATCATCATGGCTACACAAGAGCCCTAATTAAAATGGCTGACTAATCTGCATCTAGGTAATCCAAATAAGGCTGCCATGTCTGACAAACATTTTCATTTTTTTGGTGCACTGTATTTGTCAGAAAGTGCAGGGGGGTATGTTACATGATTAGCTTATGCCAAACTAGCTGGGGGTTTTTAGACACCAACACATCAAAATATTTTTCCTCGCACAGAAAGTGAGGATACTAAAAAGCTTTCTCCCATGAGTGTGTAAAGAAGATAAATTGGGTAGGCCCAGGAGAAGAGAAACCAGCTCCATCTTAACTTCAGTCCCAAGACGCTCCCTATTACTCCTGCTGCAGTACGCCAGTATACACGATGCCTGTGGCAGGACCACAGACAGCGAGTCAGAGTACCAGTACTTACTTTACACTTGAGGCACACAAAGGATACTTCCACCTTAAGTTTTGATAGACCCTACTAAAAATCTTCAGCTGCATGACATGCGTCCTATTACAGATCTAAATCTTTCTCGCGTTTTCACAGATATCCCCCCATGTCTCAAAGGAAATCTCAACTCCTAACTCACTCTCCCAGACCTCACATAGTCACTCAATATTATCTGAGGAACCACCCCCAACAGATGATAAAGAGAACTAACTGAAAGACTGCTCTTGGCATGAAGCACCCTCTTCTGTGTATCGCATTTGTCAGAGTAGGTCAAAACTGTGGTTTCTTTTTGAATAAAATCCCTAATCTGAAAAATATGGAAAAGGTCTCTGCTAGATAATCCATACTTGTGGCTTATTTGGTCAAAGCACATCAGTGTTTCACACTCGAAAATGTCACCCAAACAGGAAACACCCCTAGCTGCCCAGAGTTTGAACTGGGATCCATTATCCCTGGCCAGAAACTTGGCATACCAAGTATAGGAGTAAGAAAAGAAGTTTTAAATATATTACCCTCACTCTGCTGCACTGTCCTGCACGTTTTGAATGTATTAATAATTATTGAATTATGATGGTACTCCGCAACTGTCCTCATTTTATCTAAGAACAACAGGCTAATAAGGGGACACATTGACTGGGAGGCCTCAATATCCAACCATCTTGACGCCAAGTCCTCACAAGCCCAGTCGCTCACAAAAGATAAAAGGGAGCTTAATTGATATCTTCTAATATCTAGGAGTTTCTCCCCCCCTAGCCCTTGGGGCAGTTGCAAATTGGCGAGCTTAATAAGGGGCCAACTGTAGAATTCACTAGGGAGATCATCAGGGCTGGATGTCTTTCCACTTTGAAACTGCTTCTCACCTCCTGTACCTCTTGCACTGTTAAAGGGGCACTAAGGGGAGACGTTTGTTCAGAGGTCACTCATGGAAGATCCAGGTTCCTAAAAACGGCACATCTTAGCCCATCTGTCCTCACAGCCTTCCGACTGATATAATTTGGAGTATAATCTTCAAAATGCAGCATTGATCTTCTTAGAATCACAAGTAAGAGTTCCAGTCCCTTCCCTGATTGAGGTAATAAATTGAAGTGGGGAGTGGGGGTGGGGCATTCTTTTTCCTAGCCAGATATCTGCCTGGCCTATTGCCATGCTCAAACAAACTTTGTTTCACAAAGTAAAGTTCCTTCCTCACTTCCTCACTCATTTTGAACATGGAATTCCAGGCAGACCGAAGAGCTGTGACCCGCTGCAACTTAGCCACCAATGGCCTATCAAGATATGGCGTCTTGGCTGCCTTCAGTCATGCCTTGAGCAGGTGCTGTTACTCTCCCTTCTGTCACTTCCAACTGGCATAGTAAGAGATAATTATCCCTCTAGCATAAGCCTGAGCAGTCTCCCAGAGAATAGACGGGTTGCTAGCCGCATCTGAATTAATGGCCATGAATGCTTTCAACTCATTAGAAAAATACTCGATGAGCTTACTGTTCTTGAGAAGGAATGGGTCCATTCGCCAGTGCTGTGAACCTGTTACATTACCCTTAATCTTGACCACTAAATATACTGCTGCATGGTCGGAAATGGTGATATTCCCAATTGAGCGGGACATCACTGAAACCAAAACAAAAACACGGCAGCTAAGAAAAGATTAATCCGAGAATAACATTTGCGGATTAGAAAAAATGTAAAGTCCCACCCCTTTGGTAGAGACACCTCCAAACATGCAGCACTCCCAATTCCATACATATGCCCAGTCTCTGGAATCATTTAAGAAAGAGTTGGATAGAGCTCTCAAGGATAGTGGAATCAAGGGTTATGGAGATAAGGCAGGAACAGGATATTGATTAAGGATGATCAGCCATGATCATATTGAATGGTGGTGCAGGCTCAAGGGCAGAATGGCCTACTCCTGCACCTATTGTCTATTGTCATATATCAAATAGTGGCTTACATTGCAGAGAAAGTTCTGTGGGGCCTTTGGACATTCTATCCACCGTGGGATCCATAAGGCAGTTAAAATCTCCCTCATAATAATATGCTGTGACGCAAGGGCAATCAATTTGGAAAATGCATCCATCAGAAATCAGGGGGTGCACCGGGGGACAATAAACATTCAAAATGCCACACTCTTCACCATATACTGAGGCTTTAAGAATTATCAACCACCCATACTCATCTTTAATATGATCTAGTCACTTAAATGGGAGATTCTTCCAAACAAGTATGGCCAGACCCCTACTCTTAATATTGAAGGATAAAAAAAACACCCGACCAAACCCACCCTGCTGTAATTTCAGATGTTCCTTATCATCAAGGTGAGTTCCATGCAACAGGGCAATATCAGCCCTCTCCTCTTGACCTGTGAGTAACTCCCTTTAGTGTTCCAGGTACACCATTTGAGACCACACTTAGCCATGACTCTCTACAACAACCTTTGAACTCCCGAGAGGAAGAACCCGACTTACAAATTGCTGAGTATAAATGAAGATGGACTCATGGCACACTAAAACTACCACACCGAACAAATTAACAGAACTTTCAAAACCTACATCTGCAAAAAACCAACAAACGAAACAAATACAAAAGACAGAAGGCACTTAATGAGGGACTCTACCCCCCCCCCCCCCCCCGGCCACAGGGGGGGCTTACACATCTCCCATACACCTCCATAACTCTTTGCAGCTTGGGCCACACCCCGAACTCAAGCAAAACAAAGAAAAAAAAAAGGTAATATGAACAATGAAATTAAAAGTGAGCATTCTACCCATCCCCAACTATACATTAACCCCATTTAACATTAAAAAAGATCCAACAACACTTCCTTTAAGAAAAGGAGAGAAGTACAAAAGAGAAAGAGAAAACATTATTGTTTATATCCTTTAGACCATTCAGTCTATTATAAAGTGTCCAGAAAGTATTTCACTTTTTCCAAATAATCAAATGAGTGTACAGACCCATCATAAATAAAACAAAGCACTGCCAGGTACTTTACAGAGGGCCGAATACTGAAGTCCCTCAGTGTTCTCTTCACCTCATCAAAGGACTTTCTTTTACGCATCATGACTATAGAAAATTTCTGGAAGAACATTATCTTGGATTCTTTTTAAATCAAGGCCTGCGGATCCTTCCCCTGCATTCTGGAAGCTTCCATTACTCTCTGCTTGTCCCTGCAGCATTGGAATCACACGAGGACCAGGTGGGGGGGGGGCGCTGCTCTGAACCGGGCCTGTGCACCGCAACCTGGTGAGCTCTGTCAACTTTCACCCAGCCCGCCTCGGCCTCTCAACCAAGAAGTCACAGCAGTCAGTCTTCAAAAACACTTACTGGCTGCTCGCATTGCACTCCCTCCGGCAGCCCAAAGACCCCGATATTCCTCCTCTGACTTCTGTTTTCAAGATCATTGATCTGCTCTGTTAAAGCCCAGACCTGCTTCTCGACAGCCTGATCCCCTCTGTCGAGAACTCAATCACGGTCTCCAATGCTGTGGTCCATCACTCGACCTCTACCATTCGCTTTCCAGGCCTTCCAGCTCACGCTCATGTTTGTGCAGCATGGCTGAGATCGGTTCCAGCCTGTTGTGACTCTCCTCGATTGATGCCTCGATCATCTCCTGGAGCTTGACAATCTCTGCAGCCGAGGTGTGTTGGGTAAGTGATTCCAGTGGAATTGCAGGGGAGGCTGAAGCTGAAGTCGGAGTCAGAGTCGCAGTTGCAGGCGTGTCCAATGCTGCTGGGGAATGTCCTGTGTGTTGAGACTTAGCTGAACCTTTACTTTTAATCATTTTGACTGAAAATGTGTTGCTGGAAAAGCGCAGCAGGTCAGGCAGCATCCAAGGAGCAGGAGAATCGACATTTCGGGCATGAGCCCTTCTTCAGGAATGAGGAAAGTGTGCCAAGCAGGTTAAGATAAAAGATAGGGAGGAGGGACTTAGGGGAGGGGTGTTGGAAATGCGATAGGTACCGCCGTACCAACCAGTACCCTTCCACTGACACCCTCCTTCGACGGGCGGAAGGCTACTGGTTGGTACGGCGGTACCTATCGCATTTCCAATGCCCCTCCCCCAAGTCCCTCCTCCCTACCTTTTATCTTAGCCTGCTTGGCACACTTTCCTCATTCTTGAAGAAGGGCTTATGCCTGAAACGTCGGTTCTCCTGTTCCTTGGATGCTGCCTGACCTGCTGCGCTTTTCCAGCAACACATTTTCAACTCTGATCTCCAGCATCTGCAGTCCTCACTTTCTCCTTTTAATCATCTTCTCTTGCTTAAAAAAAGGTTTATATTGATTCCACCAACATCTAATTATCAAACTTTTCCTAAATAGCTTAGATGGGGAAGGTAAAAGCACCACTTCACCTGAGTTGTGGTGCAGAGTTCAGCAAGGCAGACCTTTCAGATAGCCGCCTTTTTGGATCCTCCGCCGAAAGGGGTTTTTGAGAGTGCCGTCAAGTTTGGGAGAAGCTCAGATTTGCTGCACTTGATGCCATGAATTAAAAAGTAGTGGAAGCTGTTTATACACGTGCACATTAGAGACTGAATTAGAAAGTCTGTGAAATTGCACACGGTGCCAGATTTGTACAGGATTGTATGGAAGTACATGAGGGGTACCTTTCCTGTATCAACTGCATAATGTGAAATTTACCACAGTTTGAAATATCCTTCACCCGTTACTTAATCTTTGTGTTACTTTACATTTAGTTTGTTATAATAAAAGCTTTAAAAAGTGAATCTTGTCCATGAATTCTCCTCACATTGGGATTGGGGGTGGGTGGGAATTCCTTCCTTCTAAATGTGATTCAGCTCATTGTGGATCACAACAAAGTGGGGGAGGGGAACTCATCTGGGTTTTTCAACAGCTGAGATGTGAAAATGGGTTCTCCGAAATTTCCAGAATTTAAATCAAAAAGATTTCATCCTTACTTTGCTGGCACATGTATTCAAAGAAAATCAACATGCCTGTAAGATTCAGATATTTTTGGAGAGAAAATGTTTAGTTCTTGATGTCAGAGAAGGTAAGAGACAGAGTATGGTGGAGGACGGTTGCTTTTCAGACTGGAGGCCTGTGATCAGTGGTCTGCCACAAGGATTGGTGCTGGGTCCACTGCTTTTCGTCATTTATATAAAATATTTGGATGTGAACATAGGAGGTATGGTTAGTATGTTCGCAGATGACACCAAAATTGGAGGTGTAGTGGACAGCAAAGAAAGTTACCTCATGAGTACAACAGGATCTTGATCAGCTGGGCCAAAGGGCTGAGGAGTGGCAGATGGAGTTTAATTTAGATAAATGTGAGGTACTGCTTTTTGGTAAAGCAAATCAGGGCAGGACTTATACACTTAATGGTAAGGTCCTAAGGAGTGTTGCAGAACAAAGAGACCTTGGAGTGCAGGTTCATCGTTCCTCAAAAGTGGAGTCACAGGCAGATAAGATAGTGAAGAAGATGTTTAGTAACTTTGCCTTTATAGGTCAGTGCATGAAGTATAGGAGTTGGGAAGTCAAGTTGTGGCTGTACAGAACATTGGTTAGACCAGTTTTGGAACACTGTGTCCAAATCTGGAACTCAGAAGAATGTTGTGAAACTTGTAAGGATTCAGAAAAGATTTACGAGAATGTTGCCAGGGTTGGAGGGTTTGATTATTGGGAGAGGCTGGACAGGCTGGGGCTGTTTTCCCTGGAGCACTGGAGGCTGAGGGGTGGTCTTATAGAGGTTTATAAAATCATGAGGGTCATGGATAGGTTGAATAGCCAAGGTCTTTTCTCTGGGATGGGGGAGTCCAAAGCTAGAGGACACAGGCATAAGACAATAGACAATAGACAATAGGTGCAGGAGTAGGCCATTCAGCCCTTCGAGCCTGCACCGCCATTCAATATAATCATGGCTGATCATTCCTAATCAGTATCCTGTTCCTGCCTTATCTCCATAACCCTTGATTCCACTATCTTTGAGAGCTCTATCCAACTCTTTCTTAAATGAATCCAGAGAGTGGGCCTCCACTGCCCTCTGGGGCAGAGCATTCCACAGAGCCACCACTCTCTGGGTGAAGAAGTTTCTCCTCATCTCTGTCCTAAATGGTCTACCCCGTATTTTTAAGCTGTGTCCTCTGGTTCAGCACTCACCCATCAATGGAAATATGTTTCCTACTGCCAGAGTGTCCAATCCTTTCATAATCTTATACGTCTCAATCAGATCCCCTCTCAATCTTTGAAATTCAAGGGTATACAAGCCCAGTCGCTTCAGTCTTTCAGTGTAAGGTAGATTAGATTAGATTACTTACAGTGTGGAAACAGGCCCTTCGACCCAACAAGTCCACACCGCCCCGCCGAAGCGCAACCCACCCATACCCCTACATTTACTCCTTACCTAACACTACGGGCAATTTAGCATGGCCAATTCACCTGACCTGCACATTTTTGGACTGTGGGAGGAAACCGGAGCACCCGGAGGAAACCCACGCAGACACGGGGAGAACATGCAAACTCCACACAGTCAGTCGCCTGAGGCGGGAATTGAACCCAGGTTTCTGGCGCTGTGAGGCAGCAGTGCTAACCACTGGGCCACCGTGCCGCCCACAAATGCCATTCCAGGAATTGACCTCGTGAACCTACGCTGCACTCCCTCAATAGCCAGAATGTCTTTTCTCAAATTTGGAGACCAGAACTGCACACAGTACTCCAGGTGTGGTCTCACCAGGGCCCTGTACAGCTGCAGAAGCACCTCTTTGCTTCTATACTCAATTCCTCTTGTTATGAAGGCCAGTTTGCTATTAGCCTTCTTCACTACCTGCTGTACCTGCATGCTTGAGAGGAGAAAGATTTGAAAGGGACCTAAGGGGTAAGTTTTTCAGGTAAAGTGTGGTGTGTGTATGGAATGAGTTGCCAGAGGAAGTAGTGGAGGTTGGTACAATTGCAACATTTAAAAGGCATCTGGATCGGTATATGAATAAGAAGGGTTTAGAGGGATATGGACCAAATTCTGGCAAATGGGACTAGATTAATTTAGGATATCTGGTTGGCATGGATGAGTCGGACTGAAGGGTCTGTTTCCGTGCTGTACATCTCTATGAGTCTTTGACTAAATCCACTGGAAAGTAGCCAGTGCAACCTCCTTTTTGGCCCACCCCCTGGATTGGGCACATCCTATTGGTCCTATATTGTTGCTTATGGGTAAATATAAAGAAAATTATGTTTTTCTTAACTGATAAGGTATTAGTCAACTCTTAAGCACAGAGAATCTACTGCAGACTGACTGAGGAAACTGATATCCCTAGTGGCACTCTGGAAGATGATTAAGGCAAAGAAGTGACTGTGAAGCTGTAGTGACTTGAAACAGCAACTTCAACAGTCAGTGCTGTGCTAATTGGTGCAATCTATCAGAAAACGGTTTTGGTGTCACTTGACCTTATCTAGTCAAGAGGATCTCGTCAATTTCAAACAAGATTTAACTCCCCCAGAAAATTCAATCAGTTGTAAAAACCAGTGCCAGCAGACAGAAGAAACTAATATTTAATGTTTCTTTTGTAACCCCATATTTAATGGCAACTGAGTTGATAAAGAAACAATCTTCATCCTCGGAGAGTTTAGATATTTGAGGAGATCAGCACTTTCTATATTTTCAACGTAAATTCCAGCATGTAATTTAAAACTAGAGTCATAGCGTCATAGAGATTAACAGCACAAAAGCAGACCCTTCGGTCCAACTCGTCTATGCCGACCAGATATCCCAACCTAATCTCATCCCATTTGCGAGCACTTGGCCCATATCCCTCTAAACCTTTCCTATTCATATACCCATCCAGATGCCTTTTAAATGTTGTAATTGTACCAGCCTCCATCACTTCCTCTGGCAGCTCATTCCATACACATACCACCCTGTGTGTGAAAAAGTTGCCCCTTAGCTCTCTTTTATATCTTTCCCCTCTCATCCTAAACCTATGCCCTTTAGTTCTGGACTTCCCCAACCCAGGGAAAAGACTTTGTCTATTTACCCTATCCATGCCCCTCATGATTTTATAAACCTCCGTAAGGTCACCCCTCAGCCTCCAACACTCCAGACAAAACAGCCTCAGCCTATTCAGCCTCTCTCTATAGCAAGCCCTCCAACCCTGGCAACATCCTTGTAAATCTTTTCTGAACCCTTTCAAGTTTCACAACATTCTTTTGATAGATCAGAATTTCGCACAATATTCCAAAAGTGGTGTAATCAATGTCCTGTACAGCTGCAACATGACCTCCCAACTCAATACTCTGACCAATAAAGGAAAGCATACCAAACGCCTTCTTCACTATCCTATCTACCTGCGACTCCACTTTCAAAGAACTATGAACTGACACTCCAAGGTCTCTTTGTTCTGCAACACTCCCTAGGACCTTACCATTAAGTGTATAAGGCCTGCTAAGATTTGCTTTCCCAAAATGCAGTACCTCACATTTATCTAAATTAAACTCCATCTGCCACTCCTCAGCCCATTGGTCCATCTGATCAAGATCCTGTTGTAATCTGAGGTAACCTTCTTTGCTGTCCACTACACCTCCAATTTTGGTGTCATCTGCAAACTTACTAACTATACCTCCTACGTTCACATTCAAATAATTTATATAAATGACGAAAAGCAGTGGACCCAGCACCGATCCTTGTGGCACACAATGGTCACAGGTCTCCAGTCTGAAAAACAACCATCCACCACCACTCTTTGTCTTCTACCTTCAAGCCAGTTCTGTATCCAAATGCCTCCTTCTCCCTGTATTCTATGAGATCTAATCTTGCTAACCAGTCTCCCATGATAAACTTCATTGAACGCCTTACTGAAGTCCATATAGATTATGTCTTCTGCTCTGCCCCCATCAATTCTCTTTGTTACTTCTTCAAAAAACTCAATCAAGTTCATGAGACATGATTTCGCGCATACAAAGCCATGTTGACTATCCCTAATCAGTCTTTGCCTTTCCAAATGCATGTAAATCCTATCCCTGAGGATTTACAATGAACTATTTTGTTAATTGTCAGCCTTAGGTCAAACTGCAGATTTTATAGAACACAAACGTCAGTGTTTGTGGAGATGAGGTCTATTCATTAAAATATCAATCATTTATAATTGATGAATTACAGAATTTTTACAATGCAGAAGGAGGCCACTTGGCCCATTGTGGCTGCACTGGCTCCATTATCTAGTCTGCCTCTATTATCTAGTGCCATATCTTGCCCTTTCCCATATCCCTGCAGAAAATTATTATCCAAAAGACTATCCAATGCTGTGTTGAATGCCTCAATTGAACCTGCCTCCACTACATTTCCAAACAGTGTATTGCATACCCTAATAACTTGCTGTGCAAGAATGTTTTTTTCATCAGATTACCCTTGCTTCATTTGCATATCATTTTCAATCCCTGACCTCTCATTCTTGAATGAATTATTACATGGCCTCATTCTAACTGAGAACAGGACCACATATTTATTTTTTATTGAATTCAGTTTTGTAAGCCTATTTCTAAAGCACCATAATACATTAATAGACATAAACCAGACTACAAATCAATCAATTTCTTATACAGGTTTTAAAGCTGATGAAGTTTCAGCTATAATATGGTACGGATTTCAGATCACATAGGTCTGTAACTTTTAAGACAGTTACATGACATTGTGATGTGTTTTATTCCATACTAAAGGTACTTGCCTCATCATTAGCCATTCTCTGTGTAATGGAGCTAATGTAGTATGTTCATTCAGTCCATTATCGTGTGTATAATGTACAGTAATATCACAGAATCCAGATTATGGGCTGAATCTAATACTTCTTTACCCAAGTCTGAGTTCATCAAGCTTTTTTGAGGGGTTGGTTTGCCTTATTTTATCAAACCAACTGGATTAATTACTTGCAATACCCCTGCAGTGTCTCTCATGTCCATTATCTCTTTTTACCACACTCCATTTCCAGAATAACTTAGCACTCAGCAGATATCTGGAATTCACCAGCTCCCTTATGCCTACACCATCTTTTGAAGTGTGTACACGGAGCAGCCCTGTCAGACATTTGTCAGATGTAGCAGACGGGGAAATCAGTGTCTTGCTGGACAAGGTGGTACCCAGGTAGGGCTTACTTTTCCCCAGGTGAAGGCCATGGAGGCACTGACACCAGACCATGCCAGTTAGGCCTGAGATTGTCATCTGGTTCAGTGCAATCTCGGCCATCTGGAGGAATGCAGAATGGCCATGAGGATCAATGACATTCTCAAATCCACCAGCAGAAGTGGCACCATCTTCTTTCCAGTACCTCACATCCACACTGCCACTGTACCCATCTACTACTCAGACACATCTTCTACCACTCTCATTAATGTCTGCAACGTCTTCCCTCACTCACTGTCACTAACCTGAAAACCACTCACCCTGAATGCCCTCTGCTTTGCCTAATCACTCGGCGAGGCCCTCATCCTAACCTGCGCAAAATGTTATAGCTGTATCACCCACTTTTATCTCTCCAAATAGCTGCCTGTCTCATTCCAGGATGAGAGCAACATATAAAAGAGCACAAAGATGGGTTGTGTGCTGCTTGATATTTTCACCCCTAATGCAGGGACCATCCTGACTCTGACTGCCCCAAATCGCTAATGAACTGTTTCCAAGCGCCAGGATTGATATTGGAGGTAACGACCTTAAGAAAAAGAAACAGAAATAGCCATTCATCCCTTTCAGCCTGCTTCGCCATTCAATAAGATCACGGCTGATCTGACATTCCTTCCCTCCATTTTCCTGCCCTTTCCCTCTAACCCTTGATTCGCCTACCGATCACAAATCTATATATCTCAGCCTTAACTATACAGAAGAACTCCGCCGTCACAGCTCTCTGTGGTAAGGAGCTCCGAAGACGCACAACCCTCTGAGAGAAGAAATTCCGTCTCATCTCAGTCTTAATTTGGCAACCCTTTATTCTGTGACTGTGTCCTCTGCTTCTAGACACTCCCATGAGAGGAAACATCCTCTCAGCACTTCCTCTGTCGATCCCTTTAAGAATCCTGTATATTTCAGTGAGATTACTTCTCATTATTCTAAACTTCACTGAATAGACTCCCAACCTGTTTAACCTATGTCCATAAAATAATCCCTCCCTACCAATCTCTGGGTAAAGAAGCTAATATTGAAATCACTGGTAGATTAATCAATTATTGTTTTCTATCTATGCCCCAGAAGTTTGAGTATCTCCACAAGTGAAAACATACTCTCTTTGTACTCACCATCAATTTCTTCATCATTTTAAAGAATTTCACTCCATCACTCTTTAGCCCACTCTAGAGAACTGTGCCCAGTCTTTTAGTCTGTCTCGACTATACACTCTCAGTTCGCGTAACACCGTGAAAATAACCAGTAATAATAGTCAGCTACATATATTTTAGAGGCTTGCTATTATATTTTCTCTTATATTTATCAATCAGTTCAATGTTATCACCAGTCAGTAAGTGTGGGAGAAGCGGGAGGAAGGTGCCTCAGAGTCTCCTTGCTCCAACCTCGAAAAACTAGGAAGCTATCCCTGGTAAACTCCTATTACTACACAGGAAAAAGCCTCTGAAATCATTTGCTGGTAAATCCACGGCTCATATAGCAAGAAAGAAGTTTATTCTGATTAAAGACACCAATGAGATTACTCATTGTACTAATGCACCCATTAAAATATGTTTATGCATGCAAAATCCTTCGTTCTTCATTTGATTCCAAAAGATTTTGCTCTTGTTCATGGCTTATGAGGTGTGACTGCTGCACATTAAAGAAGGACATAAAGAGCTGAATTGCCTGTTTGATTTGGGCCAACTGAACAGAAGGCTGATTGTAGATTTATATTCCTAACCTTGGACAGTTTGATCATGACATTGCAATCAGAAAACCACAAAACTGAACAGACAGTTATTAAATTCTAAAATGCTCGATACTGAGTGTCACCTTCAAGGCTCCAATTAACCTTACCCACCCCACACAAAAGTGGCAGCTGAATGGTTAAAATAGTGCCACTATTTTTAAATGCCACCTGTTAATAGCCATTTTAGATTAGATTACCTACAGTGTATAAACAGGTCCTTTGGCCCAACCAGTCCACACTGACCCTCCGAAAAGTAATCTACCCAGACCCATTTCCCTCTGACTAATGCACCTAATACTATGGACAATTTAGCATGGCCAATTCACAGACCTTTGGACTGTGGGAGGAAACCCAGTCCAACATGGGGAGAATGCGCCACACAGACAGTCATCCAAGGCTGGAATGGAATCTGGGACCCTGGTGCTGTGAGGCAGCAGTGCTAACCACTGAGCCACCATGCCACCCTAAACTCACCTAGATTGGCTGAACATTTGTGATCAGCAAAATGTCTGTTTGCATGACTAATCCATCCACTTTATTGTGAATGCTCTATGCATGAAGACACATTTTTTAAGGCTTTTAACATTCATAGTCCTGATCTCAATATTTTGTAATGTGGACTTGTTGGATTCTTACCTTTGAATTCTCTGCCTGTTACTTTTCCATGCTGGCTTTTGGTTTCTTCTTTGTTTCTCTATCTTCTGTCTCCCTGTATAAGTTCTCAACCCCCTGCCACTTTAGATTAAGCCCTCCTCGCACTAGTAAATATACCTTCTCGGATTTCAGTGCCAGTCCTGTCCAGATGCAACCTGTACAGTGTGAACAGGTCCTATCTCCTCCAGAACTCATTACCTTCACTGTGATGCTGACTGTGGTACACTCTGCCCCAATTAAAACTCTGATATCTCTTGAACTACAAATCCAAAAAGTTCTACAAGCACCCAAAGCACAAATAAATCTGGTAGAGTTGATTTCTGTGATTTACTGTGATTTATTTAAAGGCACACTCACCCATAGATTAGTGAATGAGTCTTTGTTATGCCTTATTCTCTATAATAAGCTTTATTGCTTGTAACATGTTATATCAGTTTCACTTGAATATGGGAACAAATGGAGGATGACAAATATCAGCAGTTGCCCCATAAACCAACAATAACAGCAGCTTGCCTAATTAAATGACAGAAGCTGAGTGGGGCCTGTTCATCAGAGGCCATGCCATCCAACCGAATGTCCAATCATTTCCATGGAGTTATCAAGGATCAGTGCATCAGGAGAGTGCACTTCATCACTTGAAACTTTTAAAAGCTCTGCAACCTCCTGCAACTAAACCGACTGACCACTTCTCTGAGCGTATGCATGCTAAGGGCTGCCAAACTCACCACATCCTCCTTTTTGTATTCTTTCATGGCACTGGCAAGGCCAACATTTGTTGACCATCCCTAATTACCCTTGAGCTGAGAGACTTGCTAAACTATTACAGAAGGTAGTTACGAGGCAATCACAAAACAGTGGACCTGGAGTCACATGTAGGCCAGACCAGATTAAGATGGCAGATTTGTTTCCCCAGAGGACATGGATGAACCAGACAGGTTTTTACAACAATCAGATTCCTAGTCACTATTATTGAGAATAGCTTTATATGTCTGATGGTTTTTAATCGAATTAAACATTCCACCAGTTGTCATGATGGGATTTCACTGACTTTAATCTCCACTACTAGTTCAGTATCAATATCAATTTGCCAGCATCTGCCCCTTGGTGTTATTGGTACCACCACTGGTCAGTCTACAACAGTGAACAATAGTTGCATCTCATAGTCTTGCATTAAGCTGGCTATCCAGTCTCTATTCATTATGACTGAGCAGTATGTCACCTACTTCACTGGCCACAACAGTTAACTGAAGAGCACTTGGTAATTTGCAGCAGTGATTATTTTACTCTTCACAACAAGATTGACAGTGCACTAGTTGTCTTCCCTGCAGCATAACACCGAGCAGTAATTTTCATGAATTAGAAAATCTACCATTCCATTAATGTCTAGTTAGGTCCAATTGTAGGGTTATAGAAGGAGAGGAATAATAACTTGGGATGAGAGAAGGATGATGGAGTTAATTTGTGGGTAACAATGAGAGTGCAGAAAGTGCTTGAGGCTTCCATGAAAATTACACACACCATTGCTAATCTTGGAAATTTGTTGCACAGTTCAAAGAATCTGGCCAGAAATCAAAATGGGGTAAAGGAGTTAATGTTTCCCATTTTGTCCAAGTGAAGGGATATTGAATAAATCGTGAGTCAACTGGATGGAGATGCAAGATCAATTAGTTCTCCTTTTGATGATCTGATGCCCAAGAAACCAACATTAGCCCATGGCTCAGAGGTTACATTCCAACAAGATCCCATCTACAAACCAGAGCTTCAGTACACTGAGTGCTGAAAAGCATTTTGTTTTGTGTATGGCAGGGATGAAGGGAAGGAGCTAGTATCTCCAAGGAATGCACATGTAGAGGCAGCAGTGTTGTCAGACTTAAAAACTCCAATTTCCCAGGTAGATTCTCGTGGCTAACAAGGGAGTCAATGGTACATCAATGTAAACAAGGCAAGACTCTTTCAACTCTGTTCCGAGGGTGACAGAGGGAAGCTCACTAGTGCCGGAGGACGTTGCTTTCATCACCTCACAAATCTATAGACCTCCAGACTGACCTTCACAATAGTGGGTTGGGGTAAGGCCAGAGTTAGTCCACCAGTTGTCATGGTGGGATTTCACTGACTTTAATCGGCTTAGCATTCGGTTAGAGATTTACGGACAGAGGGGAATCTTCAAAGAATAAGCTGACCAGAAGGATCCCTGATTTTACTAGCGTATCTCCTCAAGTCTGTGTCACAAATGCACAAAACAACCTTGCCTTTAGTCTGGGGGTTGTGGTCCAGATGTGGAGGAATTAGTGCAGAATGGTCTTGGATAGGAGCAGCAATGACCAGATCCACCTGAGGTAGCTGTCCTTCTCTGTCCTGACACAGAGACTCCAGACGTGCAGGATGTCAGGAGCCAGTGCAATGAGAGACAGTGACATGAAATCGGAAATATTGCAAATGCTACAGATAGAGCAGCTGAGAGGGAATGCCAGGGGCACTGTGGGCTGTCTCACCAGTTACTCATTCAAGGCTTGCATCCACAAAGACTAGGAGGCAATCCCATGCAGATGGCATTAAAAGTGCTCCAAATGTCTTTGCCAATAGCTCCTTCCAGGGTTCAACTGGGCATCTGTGTGAAATTTCCTAGTAGGCTACGCACAAGTATATCCGAAATGTGACAGGATGCTCTTTTCAGAAGATACTATAATTTTGTGAGACTCTATGTGAATCCCACCAGTCAGCCAGAACATTGAGTTTTGTTGAAATCACAGAATTCCCACTGGTGGATAGGGTTTTATTGATTGCACCTATGAGGCCCTTAGAGCACACTGGCAACAGTTAGCTGCAGTCATTAGCTGGAAGGGTTTCCATTCTGCGAATGAACAACTGGTGTGAGATCAAAAGAACCAGATGAGGAGGAACTTCTTCAGCCAGAGGTTGGTGAATCTGTTTAAGACAGGTAGATAGGTTCTTGATTAGTAAGGGGATCAAAGGTTACAGGGAGACAGCTAGAGAATGGGGTTAGGAAAAATGTCAGTCATGATCAAATAGAGGAGCAGTATTGATGGGCCGAATGGCCAAATTCTGCTCCTAGGTCTTATGGTCTAATATCAGATTTCTGCTCCCTACCCAGGGAGATTTCACTCACATATCTGAGCCAGCTTGATAAATGGAGGTTTGCTCATTGGAGACAGGGGAGACTCTTGTTAGGAATTGGCTACATGTCACAGAGGAGATGGCTACATGTCACAGAGGAGAGGTATAATGCAGCATTGCCACAACAAGGGCAACAATGGAACAGACGATATGCCTGCTGAAAATGAGGCTTCCAATACTAGGGCTGCTCTGGTTGAGCACTTCAGTTTTCACCACAAAGAGTGCCCAAAATCACTGGGGTTTGCTGCAACTTGTTTATGAAAGGAGAGGTGTGTTTTCAGAGAGAGAGATGGAGAAATCAAATGTATCCTCATGAAAGGAAGAATAGGAGAAACCATGGTGATACTGATGAAGGTCTGAGTGTTGTAGAAGAAGAGAAAGAAGTTGATGCAATAGTACAATGAGGCAGATAGCCCTTGACCCCAATTCACTGTTGGGTACAGGGTTAGTTCCTGAACACAGCAGACCATCTCACTGATAGTACCATAATCACATGATAGACATGATGCAGAGATTACTCCGGTGAAGGAGCACGACCTTAGACCTCATCTGGAGTGTAATGTAAGGTGGCTGGGAGCTCGACATCTCGGGAATTCATATTTTTGTTTGTTTCCAAAATTTCTGTTGACCACATTTAAAACTGTTAGTTTACATTGAATCTGTGAGTATTGTTATCCTTTGCTTCTGTCAA
This sequence comes from Chiloscyllium plagiosum, assembly GCF_037043375.1. NCBI lineage: Eukaryota > Metazoa > Chordata > Chondrichthyes > Orectolobiformes > Hemiscylliidae > Chiloscyllium > Chiloscyllium plagiosum. Next base: position 89,667,990 of record NW_028270140.1, read on the forward strand.
TTTCTGATGAAATGCAATCAAGTTGCATAGAATATAATGGTCATACAGCATTGTATCCTCAGAGCTAGCGGCAGAGTTGCAGTTCTGGCTACCACTGCATGCTCCATGACCTTGAGTATTTGGATGGAGAAATAATGAGTCTTACGCTGGAGCTGTGATATATGCATGCTATATTGAAAGGTAGATGCAGTCTAAGAACATCACAGATGTAATCATGTCTGCCTGACATCTTTCGTTGAAACTTTATTGCTAGAACAGCACAGCAGGTCAGGCAGCATCCAGGGAACAGGAGATTCGACGTTTCGGGCACAGGCCCTTCTTCAGGAATGAGCAGAGAGTGTTCAGCAGGAGAAGATAAAAGGTAGGGAGGAGGGACTTGGAGGAGGGGCGTTGGAAATGTGATAGGTGGAAAGAGGTCAAGATGAGGGTGATAGGTCGGAGTAGGATGGAGGCGGAGAGGTCAAGAAGAAGACTGCAGGTCAGGAAGGCGGTGCCGGGCTGGAGGGATTCGGCTGAGACAAGGTGGGGGGAGGGGGGATGAAGAAACTGGTGAAGTCCAAGTTCATCCCCTGTGGTTGGAGGGTTCCCAGTCGGAAGATAAGGCGCTCCTCCTCCGACCGTCGCGTTGTTGTGGTTTGGCGGTGGATGAGTCCAATGACCTGCATATCCTCGGTGGAGTGGGAGGGGGAGTTGAAATGCTGTGCTACAGGGTGGTTGGGTTGGTTCGTCCGGGTGGCCCAGAGGTGCTCTCTGAATCGCTCCGCAAGTAGGCGGCCTGTCTCCCCAATATAGAGGAGGCCACACCGGCTGCAGCGGATGCAGTAGATGATGTGGGTGGAGGTGCAGGTGAATCTGTGGCGGATATGGAAGTTTCCTTTGGGGCCTTGGAGAGAAGTGAGGGGGGAGGTGTGGGTGCAAGTGTTGCACCTCCTGCGGTTGCAAGGGAAGGTGCCGGGAGTGGAGGTTGGGTCGGTGGGGGGTGTGGATCTGACAAGGGAGTCGCGGAGGGAGTGGTCTCTACGGAAAGCTGAAAGGGGAGGGGAGGGAAATATATCCTTGGTGCTGGGGTCTGTTTGGATGTGGCGGAAGTGACGGCGGATGATGCGCTGTACGTGGAGATTGGTGGGGTGGTAGGTGAGGACCAGTGGGGTTCTGTCCTGGTGGCGGGTGGATACTCCCTTGTCAGATCCACACCCCCCACCGACCCAACCTCCACTCCCGGTACCTTCCTTTGCAACCGCAGGAGGTGCAACACTTGCGCCCACACCTCCCCCCTCACTTCTCTCCAAGGCCCCAAAGGAAACTTCCATATCCGCCACAGATTCACCTGCACCTCCACCCACATCATCTACTGCATCCGCTGCAGCCGGTGTGGCCTCCTCTATATTGGGGAGACAAGCCGTCTACTTGCGGAGCGATTCAGAGAGCACCTCTGGGCCACCCGGACGAACCAACCCAACCACCCTGTAGCACAGCATTTCAACTCCCCCTCCCACTCCACCGAGGATATGCAGGTCATTGGACTCATCCACCGCCAAACCACAACAACGCGACGGTCGGAGGAGGAGCGTCTTATCTTCCGACTGGGAACCCTCCAACCACAGGGGATGAACTTGGACTTCACCAGTTTCTTCATCCCCCCTCCCCCCACCTTGTCTCAGCCGAATCCCTCCAGCCCGGCACCGCCTTCCTGACCTGCAGTCTTCTTCTTGACCTCTCCGCCTCCATCCTACTCCGACCTATCACCCTCATCTTGACCTCTTTCCACCTATCACATTTCCAACGCCCCTCCTCCAAGTCCCTCCTCCCTACCTTTTATCTTCTCCTGCTGAACACTCTCTGCTCATTCCTGAAGAAGGGCCTGTGCCCGAAACGTCGAATCTCCTGTTCCCTGGATGCTGCCTGACCTGCTGTGCTGTTCCAGCAATAAAGTTTCAACTTTGATCTCCAGCATCTGCAGACCTCACTTTCTCCTGCCTGACATCTTTCGTCAAGGTAAATGCCTTGAAATGAATTCTATCATGCATTAATCTTTTTTAAAAAAATAAAATATCAACAAGATTAGACTTTTCAGTTCCTGGAGCCTGGTCCACCATTCAAATAGATCGTGACTGATCTATTACCATAGTAATGTTTTCCCCACACTATCCTCATATCCCTTGATACCTTTAAAATGCTGACATCTAACTAACTCTGCCTTGATTATATTCAATCATTGATCCCCCACAGTCCTTTGGGTTGGAGATTTATAATGATTCATCACACATCCAACAAATATATTGAACCTCATCCCAGTCTACGCGACTACTTCTTATCCTGAAACTTGTTCAAGATTTCCCCCACCCCAACCTCCCTCCACCCATAGAACCAACCAAGCATCCTTGTTTACCCAGTCTATTGAGCCCTGCAGAGTTTTTTTTATGGTCAACTGATGCAAATTCCTAATTCTTTCAGCTCTGGGGATTACATTAACACATTCTGCCATCTTGCAATTAGTGTAGGTAACATTAGCTGCAGTTCCTCAATGGCAAACGTATCCTTTCTCAGGTTAGGAGGCGATGACTGAACACAATGCTGTAAGGGTACAACCAACCCAAGATACTATTTGCAGCAATACAGTTTTATTCAGCAACCCAATTCATCTTAGAATTAAGGTCACCAAATCTTAATTAAGGTTTACTAGTTGGTTACTGCAGATTAAATATTTCAATGACTCAATGACAAGTACATTAGGGACACTTTGGGACATCAACACTTACTGCTCTCACATCGTTTGAAAAATACTTTGTGGGCAGAATCTTACCAGGCTCTGAATGGCATGGGCTATGCCAAGATTTGTGGTTGAATCAAATGAGATGTTCATTGTGATGTCAAGAGCATTTTTGGAGCATTTCTTCAGTCCACCTTATAACTAGTCCACACTGCTGCTGCTGAGTGTGGTGGTGGAGGGAATGGATTTTTTTTTATTCATTAATGGGATGTAGACATTGCTGGCCAAGCCACTATTTATTGCCCATCCCTAACTGCCGAGTTGAGAGTCAACCATATTGTTGTGGGTCTGGAGTCAAATGTAAGCCAGACCAGGTAAGAATGGCTTTGAAAGTTGGTGCAGCCCCAATGGAACTTCTGTGAGTTCGCCCATAAACAGTGCTTTATAAAATGGGCCAAAGAGAGGGTGTCATTCTCATTTTGAGGCTTCAAACAGGAAGTAAAGTGATGAGTTTGGTCAAAGGTGATGAGAGAATATGTTTGGTCTCATCACGAGAATCACTCCACCAAAACCCAATGTGATTTGCACTTAGGCAAAAAAAAAGAAAGATTTCGCCCTGCATTTTGTTTATCCCACTTAAGTGGATAAATTCACATTTTTAAACATATTAAGTTACTTGTTTAGATTCTCTGCTGTTTCCTTATTCCCATCATAAATTGTCCTGTCTCTGCCTGTAATTTAGCCATATTTGTTTCGCTAATCGTTTCCTTTTTTTCACCTATGTAGAAGTGTTTACAGCCTGTTTTATTGTTTCTTGTTAGTTTACTTTCTGTATCAGTTTTTCTGACCTCCTTTGCTGAAGACTAAAATGTTCACAATCCTCAGACTTAATCCGTTTTTAACAATGGTATAAGCTTCTTTCTTTTATCTAATGCTACTTTTAACTGCTTTTTTTAGGCACGGTTGGAATGCTTTTCCTGATGAGTTTTATACTTTAATGATTACATTTTATTGAAAACAGTGTCCTAATACTTTAAATTCTGGCCATTTCCTGGCTATCATAACATATTATATTGTAGTTTCCCGATCCAGCATTGTTGTTTTGCCCTTCACACCTTTGTAGTTCCCTGTGTATAGATTTAATAGTCTACATTATTTTCAAACTTAATGTAAAATTTCATCATATCAATCACTTCTCCCTAAAGACTGCCTTGCAGTGACGATTAATTTGCCGTTTCTCATTGTACAATACTAAGATCTAAGATAACATTTTCACTAGTTGCTTCCTTAGCGCTCTGTTTTAGAAAACTATCTTTATACAATCCAGGTATACATCCCCAAATTCATTAGGGGTAATTAGATTTATACATAGATAAAATCCATTATGATTATTTTATTAACCCTTGATAATTGCACCTCTAATTTCTTCATTTATACCACGTCCTAAATTATCACCACTTTTTAGTAGCCTCGAAAGAACTACTGCCAATATTTTCTGTCCTTTGTTGTTTATAGGCTCAACCCAAACTGCTTCCATAGCTTAATTTCCTGTTCCAAGGTTTTCTCTTACAATTGTACAGATGTTATCCTTGGATAACAGTGCTGCCTTTTCCTTTTTGTCTATTCTTCCTAAATGTTGAATATCCTTGAGGATTCAGTTCCCAGCTTTGGTCACCAGGTAATCAAATCTCCTTAATGGAAGTTGGATCATACCCATTTTTTTCCATTTATGCCATGAATTCATTTATCTTGTTGTGAATGTTACATGCATTAAGATAGAGTGCCTTTACTTTTTGCCTTGTTAACATTTTTCTGTATTTTGTTCCACTGTTTTATTTCTGCCACCTTTAAATTTTGCTTATTTTGTTTTGCCGCCATTACCAGCTTTATTGTATTACAATCTGCATCTCTCAGGTTCCCATTCCCTTACCGAGCTAGCTTAAACTCTCCTGGTATTTGTCTGATGCTCCTCAATCTGGCTGGCAGTTACCCATTCCCCGAATACCTGAAGTTTTTTAACCTGTAGTACAACCACATTCCTAAACATGCCATCCACATAATTCTCAGCCTTGGAGATGCACTTTCACAGGAGTCCTGAAACCCAGAGCTCAGGTTTCTGCGATTAATGACATTTCCTACACATGTGATCATGTAGGCCAAAAGAACAAGTCACAATCTCCCACATGTCACAGGATGCACATTCCATATGAATGCCATGCCTTAAAGTCACATGTTTTTTACAGACTGTTTATTATAAACTGCACATTGGAATACAGAAGGTAGAATTGTTTACTAGCCACTCACCAATGAGCTTCCTCCTCTGTGTCAATGTCACTTTTAATTCCTGAAGTCCATCTTTCAATCTGACTGTGCTCTATTCTAGCTGACCATTTTGTAAGCTCCTGCTCCTTTGCACCACTCTCCAATTAACCATTTATAGCTAATTATTTTCTTCATGATTTTTTAAAATTAATGCTTCTCCTCATCACTACTCAACGTACAACTATAAACCTTATCACTTGGATATAACACAAAATGGAGAAAAGCTTGTTCATCCTTTTCCGATTAATATGACCTCACGGCTCCATGATCAACATTATAAATTGCTTCTGTATTCTCTCTGGTGTTTCTAATCACATTCTTATAATATGATTTAATCATATTATGATACCATACTCTTAGACATGTTTGCAAAGCTTTCACATTAAGGGGATAATTATATCACAGGCTTCTCGTGAGCTATCTTAAAATTGATACTGACACAAACAACAGCTGTCTCGATGCTTCAGCCATTGTATAAGCTCCCACTAAATTTCTAGCATACAATCGAATCACTAATTCAGGTAATCAACGTTGAGTTTTTAAAGGCTAGAAATCACGATTGGCAATGGTAATGAATAAGTAGTTAAGGCATCTGTCTTATTTTTTTCAATAAAAGTGGCTTAATGCCTATATCGAAATAATAAACAAGGACAGTCTTTTGAACTGATTTATTTGTATGCTAATATCAAAACTTTCTGACTTAATGTGACCTTTTATTTCGGTTCATGGTAGAAAACTATGTATAAAATAGATAATACTAAATGCGTTCAGCTGAAGTGGAAAAGCTACTTTCAAAATCCATTTTGTTCAGGCTTTTTTTTATTAGACCCATTACACGGAATGAAATCATTTCCATAGAGACAGCACTGGATTCTTTCTTTACCTGCACACTGGGAAATTGTTGTGTTGACAGGCTAGACTCTGCTAGGTGATGGTAAGTCTAGAATTTTGGTCACGGCTATCACTTGTTGATACAATCCCATTAAATCATTAAACAAGGTTAATTAATTAATGCAACCTAAGTTGAATCCAATGCACCAATAAAAATGTTTTACTTTGTTTCAAATTTTTTATCAAAAATATAGTTACTCTTTCGGGTTTAGGTGGAATAACCTCAAATCATTTTTTTTATTTTGATATTTAACATTTATTACGTGTTTAAAGGGTTCACACTGCAATCACAGGATTTATTCTATCGTATTTAACATCAGCTGTCAATTAGAGAGTCATAGAGTCATAAAGATGTACAGCATGGAAACAGACCCTTCGGTCCAACCCGTCCATGCCAACCAGATATCCCAATCCAATCAAGTCCCACCTGCCAGTACCTGGCCCATATCCCTCCAAACCCTTCCTATTCATATATCCATCCAGATGCCTTTTAAATGTTGCAATTGTACCAGCCTCCACCACTCCCTTGGCAGCTCATTCCATACACGTAACACCGTCTGCATGAAAAACATTGCCCCTTAGGTCTCTTTTATATCTTTCCCCTCTCACCCTAAACCTATTGTCACAATTGTCACAAGAATTTTCATTTGAATTTAGTCTGCCTATGAGGAGCTTCTCCTTGTCCATAGTTCATATTGATTTACAGTCATTATGGTGTATCTGAAATACAAAGCAATTTGTTTTGTTTTGAAAGAAAGTGAAGAGAGTTATTTCAGGCTTTTTAAAAAAATTCATTAATGGGATGAGGGCATTGCTGGCGAGATCAGCGTTTATTGACCATCTCTAAGTGCTGTGGTCCAGAGTCATGTATAGGCTAGACCAGGTAAGGATGGTAAGTTTCCTTCCATAAAGGACATTACTGAACCAGATTTTGTTTTCCTGATAATGGATTATGTTCATCATTAGACTTATAAATCCATTTTTAAAAATTATTGAATTCGAATTCCACCATTTGTCATCGTGGTCTTTGAACCTGGGTACCTGGAACATTACTTGGGCCTCTACATTAATAGTCTGGTGATAACCACTAAGCCTTTGCCTACCCTCAATTGGTCATTGAGGAAGAGGTCTTGTGGAGTAATGGTGATGTTTCTGCCTCTGAGTCAAAAGGGCAGGTTCAAGTCCCAATCTACGACCTGATGGCCAAACAAATGCATTTCAAGTTGTCATAAGGTTGTATTTTAACTGCTGAATGGTTTCAACAGATATGAATAGCAGGCAGTAAGAGTGGCAGAGCAATGTCATGGAAAGAGATTGGACCACAACCATCTCAGTCCATAGCTCAAGTCTACTACATACATAGAAAAATGTCTGTCACTGCAACAATTTGTACTTCATACAGCAGAGAGCTGTCTGGCTAAAGTGACCGGATAGCTAGTGTGGATCTGATTGGTCACAACAACAATGCACACCAAATTAAGTACTTACCTTCTAGTCCCTCCCATGGTAGACATTTTCATGGACATTGTGATGTAATCAGTGGAGCTTGCCTTTGGCTGGAGAGTTGAAGTTGGTGAATAGTCATTATTACAAACAGGCGAGGATGGCTGATTCAGCTCCACTTTTTTAAATAACCTCTTAGTCACTCGAAACAAAGATATTTGAAAATTTCTTTTTAATGTGCAGTTTAATTGCATGGCAATTGAAGATATAATTATCTATATCAAAATGAAGGAGCAAATTATAATACTAGCTTTAGAGAAAGAAATAGGAATCTTATTGCCTTCTAACACTGAGGAAAAGTAATTAAAATGTGACATCAAAACACATATAAGAACATAATCAGTGTAAAATGGAGACAGCATTGTGCAGAGAAGAAATGAAAGGTTATGCATTTTAAAAATACTTGGGAGTCCTTGAGGATTTGATGTTTTTTTAAATCTGAGCTCACAGTTATTTAACCATTGACTTGTATCCTAAGCAATGATGAAATCTGTAAATATAATTGAGTTCTGGGTCAATGGCTTTTTTCCCAATTTGTTGTGTCACTGGCAATTGTATTCTGAGGTGATGAGAGAAACAGGCAGGGAGAGAGAAAATTTTCCAGTACTTGCTTAGAAATACCTTTTCGTTCTTTCTGTTCTGATGTTGAAAAGCAGCTGTTGAAGTATAGTTTGATACATATTCCTAAATCTGGTTTCAATGTCTTTTAAAGCTGCATAATTGGCAGGCAAACCATTAATCTTCCAATATGCAAATTAGATTGCTATTTCTTTCTTTGTAAAAATGTAAAAGTTTGCAGTTACAACAATCAAATGACACCAGGTTATAGTAAATTTGTACACCCCAGTCCAACACCGGCATCTCCAAATCATAACAATCAAATGACAGAAGATAAAATTTGATAGTCCATAGTGGGCGGCACGGTGGCACAGTGGTTAGCGCTGCTGCTTCACAGCGCCAGAGACCCGGGTTCAATTCCTGCCTTAGGCGACTGACTGTGTGGAGTTTGCATGTTCTCCCTGTGTCTGCGTGGGTTTGCTCCGGTTTCCTCCCACAGTCCAAAGATGTGCAGGTCAGATGAATTGGCCATGCTAAATTGCCCGTAGTGTTAGGTAAGCGGTGGTAACTTAGGTATGGGTGGTTGCGCTTCGGCGGGGCGGTGTGGACTTGTTGGGCCGAAGGGCCTGTTTCCACACTGTAAGTAATCTAATATAATTTACCATTATCATAGTATCATTGACATATCGACTGAAATCTATCCTAACTCATAAACCTCACTTCCTTGACAGACATGTCTGAAATGATTTGTGTCTAGATGACAGTGTGTACATTATACTTTCAATATCTTTAGCAGCAATGTTTGCACCATCATTTCATGACTGACAATGATGTAAAGAGTAATTTTTAAAAATTTATTTCTGGTAAGAACCCCTATCTGCTGTTTTTGCATATTCAAAACATAGAAACAAAAGAAACTTGAAACAAGAATATATTCTCATCAAAGATCCTCTATCAATAAATACTTTGTATTTGCATTATTTTGGATTTTCTATAAGATAGTCATTCCTTAAACTGTAATCAGTACTTGGGAAATTGTTGTCACTATGAAATGACTAATTTTTTGTACTTGCCACTTCTACTATGATGTTTATTTAAAGACCAAATGGCAAGGTCTTGTTAGAGTAGGGTATCTCACCACCTAACCATAAATTAAACTGCTATCTGAACTAGTAAACTTCAAATGTTTTGTAGTGTAATTTGGTAGTTTGCTAGAAAGTGTAAACTGACCCAGGCTGTTAGTGGGCAATGGACTATTGAACCTTGATAGATGGTGCATTTCCTGAACAAATAAGATTTAAAGGGTTTTTTTTAAAAGGAGAGAAATGACTGGCATAGAATAAAGGTAAATTACAGTCAAATCAGGCACAGTAAGTGAAATAAAGAGAGAAAGAGTGGGATTAAATTAGGAGAAAGTGAAAGTTGGAATAATAAACAGTAAATCTCTTGTATCCACAAGATCACAACTAGGAAATTTGCCTTTCCGCACCAAAAAGTAAGTCGCAACAAAATTCAGCATCTGCAGGCAAAATCGTGTATCCGCAATTTTTAGCCTGTATTTTTGATAGTCTCCACACTCACAAATTTCATCATTTCCAGAAGTTCTCAAATGGAACCCTTGCACATGTGGAGGAATGACTGTATAGAGCTAAATCGTAACTGTATTTTTGAAAGTCTCAGTCGTGTCAAGACTTTTGGAGAGTTTTCAGACATGAGGCCCAGTGAGTTGGCTTACTGGGTCTTACCATATGTGCCACATTAACTACCTACCTTCCCCTATGAGTCTTTCACATCTGATTTGCACCCCATCTTACTATGTGTCATTTCCCGACGTACCAACTCAAGGATCAGCGATATCAGCCAAAAGACCACCATCACTCACAGGTGCACCATCTGTAAAAGGTCACCGGGTACTTGACCTTGCTTCTCACTGTGACAGCATGGCACATCAGCCGCAAAACCATGCTGCCTACCAGACGTGGCTGACACTCCCTCACACAAACAACCTCATTCTCCCAACTGAGTCACAAGAATTGGGTGGGGCAGCTTTCTGCAGGTTGGAGTCACACCTGGCATATAGGAAGATGATTGTGGTGGTTGAAGGTCAGTCATCTCAGCTCCAGAACATCTCTGCAGCAATTCTTCAGGGTAGCGTTCTAAGCCCAACCACGTTTACCTGTTTCATCAATGACCTCCTCTCCATCATTAGGTCAGAAGTGGCATGCTCACTGATGCTCAGCACGATGTTTAGTACCATTCGCAACTCCTCAGATACTGAAGCAGTCCATGCTCAACTGCAGCAACACCAAGGCAAAATCTAAGGCTGGGCTGACAAGATGCAAGTAACATCTCCAACAAGAGAGAAGCTCACTATTGCCCTTGACATGTAATGGCATCACCATCACTGAATCCCGATTATCAATACCCTGAAGTTAACATTGATGAGAAACTGAACTGGACTAGTCTGATAAGTACTGTGGCTATAAAAACATAATGTGGAGGTGCTGGTGTTGGATTGGGTTAGACCAGGTCAGAGTCACACAACATCCCAGTATAGTCCAACAGGTTTATTTGAAATCACAAACTTTCGGAGCGCTGTTCCTTCATCAGGTGAAGTGCCAGAGGCTAGGCCAGAGACCAGGAATCTTGAAGCAGTAACTCACCTCCTGAATCCCCAAAGTCAGTCCACGCTGTACAAGGTACAAGGCAGGAGTGTGGTGGAATATTCTCTACATACCTGTACGGGTGAAACTCAATAAACACTCAAGAATTTTGTCATCGCTCAGGAGCAAGCAGCACACTTGTTTGGCACCATATCCACAATCATCTATTCCCTCCATCATCAGTGCTCAGTAGAAGCATTGTGTACCATCTTACAAGATTCACCAAGAAATTTACCAAGGCTCCTTAAATATCACCTTCCAAACCCATAACCAGTGATATCTAAAAGGACAGGGACAGTGGATACATCCTTATATCCAGGTTCCCCTCTAAGCCACTCACCATCCCGACTTGGAAATATACCGCTGTTTCTTCAGGGTCACTGGGTCAAAATCCTGGAACTCCCTCCCCAGCAGCATGGTCGGTGTATACCAAATGAACTGCAGCGGTTCAAAATGGAAGCTTGCTACCACTTTCTCAAGGGTAACTAGGGATGGGTAATAAATGTTGCCAGTTGGCTGTTAGTGGCTCCCATGTGTGAAGGAAGCAAATAAGTCACACAGTTTACCTATCCATAGTGACATCCTGTCTGAAAAGCCTCTCAGTCAGCATGACCCTGTCTCCAATGCTTGCTGTAGACTCACAGCTTGTCCAGTCGAGGAACATCACATAAAGGTATGCAATCTGACAAATATAATGTGAGAGTCTATTTACAGAAAGTAATAGCGAACACAAACAAAATCAATAAACACTGAAATTCACCACAGCAGTGAAACATGGCCAATGAATATTTATAGTCCTTGATGGTCTACTTTACCGGAAATCTCTTCCTGTTGAAAAGGGGTGTCAATGAGATCCAGCCTGGCTTGTAGTGCTCAACACAATGGGGCTCTGTCTTAGACAAGAGCTTGCTCCTCACAGATTCCTGATCCTCCTCATCAGAAATATGCTCCCCACTTCTCCAGCATGCCAGGATAATGTGGCACACTGTCTCCAGAGTATCCTGGAAACCACTATCCCCCTACACTCTTCAACCAGTCCAAACAATGAGCCACATCTGCACCAGCTCTGTACTCAACTCCACCACAGCCCTGGTTGAGGGATGGGTGGTCTTACATCTGGGCTCCACAACAGTTAGGAGATTGCTCAATGGTTTCATTGTCACAGTGGGTAGTCCAGGTCCCCAGTCACCAGCTTTGTAAGGCATCTGGACCTTCTATAATGCTAGGCAAATGAGAGTACTTTAGAATGTAGGAGTCATGCCAACCACCACGGTAGTGGGCAAACATCTTCAGAAAGTGGTAACGATGATCAAAGATCATTTGCATGTTAATGGAATGGACCTCCTTCCTGTTGATCGATTCTGCAGTATTGCAATACTGCCTTCTCAGTGTTTGCACCTTCCCCCAGGGGAGCCCAGCTATGTTCTTGAATCGCACTACCCAGGCTACAGCACTGGCCTTGTCATGGGGAAATGAAGTGACCTGATATGACCTTGTACAGTCAGTGTCCTGAGGTATTTGTGGGCTCATGACTGAAAGATCCCACACAGGTGCCTGGATCAAGTTGCATTCAGCGAGGCAGTGACCTCCATAGCCATCAGGAGAGGCTAGCCTCCGACTCATGCAGCTCTCAGGCCCTGTTCCATCTTTTGACACAGGTTTTTCACAAAGGTCCAGGGCATATGGATGTATGATCCAGGATGTCAACACAGTGACGCACCCGTGCCAGGAAATGGTTTCACAGATGAAAATCATTGGTCCTCATCAGATCCTTGGAGCTGTGACCTCTCTCTGAGCTAGGTCCTCCTTACCCTCCATGGAGATTTGCTGCTGCTCCAAGGCTTTCTAACAGCCCTGATTCTGGGTAACAAACATCACCTTTTTACATAGGCAGCCATAGTGACTCATCCACCAGTAG